>NC_077229.1:269898238-270270970 GCF_027887165.1 Monodelphis domestica
CAAGTACTGAAAAAATGCATCTAAAGTGTTTGTAAAAGCCCTACTTAAAAAAAAACCCTAATGTTTTCCATCTTCATACCAGAGAAACTATAAAGAGCAGTTATGTAAAATATAGATTCTCAGTCTGGTGACTATAATTCCTCAATGACTCTGTGGATAAATTTCAAGGGGTCTATACATTTTTATGGGAAAAATTATGTTTATTTCAATGTAATTTGTTTTCTTTGTATTTCATTTTATTTATTTAAAAATTATTCTGAGGAAGGACTTATAGATTTACTAAATTGCAAAGCTGTCCATGACACCGAAAAGAGAAAGAACTCCTGATTCTAGATAACATAAACTGATAACAATTATTAGAATTCATCATATGAGGAAGAAAAAACCTTTGCTTGAAACTTTCATGATTTAATTCTTTACAACATACTTCCTTCACTTTTATTTCTAGCCATTGATTACTCAAGAAGAGCATTGGCCTTCTTTGTATTTCAGTCATTTCAAAGTCAATACGTCTATCTCTTGGAAAATAGAAATATGAATGGGAAGTCTCAGAAGAAGTGAGAGGGCCAAGCACTTTGATATTTTCTAAAATTATGCAGTAAGTTAAGGATGGAATAAATCACAATATGTAAGTCTTCTTCTGACAAATCACAAAGTAGCTGAATTAGATCCATTTCTTCAAGCAAAGCAAGAGAAACAAGGAAGGAACTTAGAAGTGAAAAATCATAAAGAAAACAAAATGTTCCAAGATAAATTGAAATTAGAAAATTAATTAATCTGAATCATTTGAAATTTTTCTTAGTTAATAGGCAACAAGGCAACACGTAGTAAAAGAATACATTTAAGGGGTATTTTTAAACTTATGACAAAAACAATCAAATAATGATATACTTTAGTATGTAACATAAAGCAGAGGAGTATCATTTAATTCAAATGCTTACTTCTATCAATGGTTGCTTTTAAATTTTCTATCAGACTGTTAAATTTATGGTTAGACTGAATAATATTTTAGTTGGTTGACAGGGATTTAATTACTAAATCCCAAATGAATTACTAAAGTCAGAATGGAGTTTATGGTAGTTTATTTTATAATAAATAGGGAAAATAATAAGGAAGAGGGAAAAAGAAGAAAAATAGAGAGATAACTGCTCTGGACTCCTCTTGAGCCAGGCAGGAGTTCAGAGGTCCCTGCCAAAGGAAAGGAGTTTCAAGATGATGGGCTTTTCGGGAGGCTGGTGCCCCCAGAAAGGCCAAGGGAAAGGGAGTCAGCCCTTACACTCATCATGTGTCAGTCCAGTCAGCAGATTCTTTATCAACCTCTTCTTCATCAGCCTCAACTCCATTAGAACTGTCAGTAGCCTCCAGAAGAAGTCTAGCAGAACTGCTTCTCACAGGAGGTTCCTCCAAGTGTGTCCCAAATTCTAAACCAAACTCCACTTTTAAAGACATTTTCTTTTGAGTCACTCCCCCTAAATTTTTAAGTCTACCAATCATAGCCAATGCTCAGCTCCAGGACTGCCCACTCTTTTACACATGGGTCACAGACCTCCAGATTCAATGTGTGAAATGAGTGTTTGGACCTTTTGTGGTTAAATCCAAAATGGGTAGATCTCCATACTCATCTTTAAGTACTGTGTTTACACTTTGGGGATTAAATCTAAAAATAGACAGGGGATTACAATTTAATCTTCACAATTAAGGAAGAGCTAAGTACCATCATTATTACAATCAGGGGAGAGCCAAATCCAATCTTTAAGACAAGACAAAACTTAGATTTTTTTTCAAATGATTAGAAATTTAGTCTAAAAGCTGCATGAAAAGTTTTGGGTAGACCAAAGAAAACGATATCTTTGATTTCTCTCCATATCTGTAGTAGCTAAATCAAACACAGATGCCCTTTGCCTAGTTCAAGATATTGCATTTGGAGAGACATGTTTGTCTATAAGAAGTAATCCAGAAAATCCAGAACTCAAAAAAAATTTTTTTGAACTGTCATCTTTTTATTATCAAAACATCTGGAGCTAGCCCTTTCTTCTTTTGGACACATATAACAACTAGGAAGGTCTTCCTCATATCAAACAGAAATCTCTAACTTTGAAACTTCTGCTCTTTGTTCCTATTTATGATCTCTGAATTAAAGCAAAAAAAAATTCTTTTTTTTTTAGAAAAGATATTTGAACAAAACTGGCATGTGAATGATGCCATCCTTTCCAAATCAGAGATTCCTAGTTTACTTCAACCTCTCCCTTTTTAGGATGATCTTCAGTTTCCTCTCTGACCTTAAAGACTAAACACTTGAGGAACAGAGAGTAACCAGGCAACTAAGAATTGTGTATAGTGCACAATTAAGTAGCAAACCAAATCTGACTTTTAACCTCAAATTAAAATTGTCCCCAGTTAGTTTGCTTTTATTCCAAGATTTTAGTTGACTTCAGATTAGAAAATTTAATAATACAATCCTATTTTTCTAATGGGGATCATGTGCTCTCCATTCCATGAATCCTATTCCAAATAAGTACCACAGAATTTGACTGTCTCGCCTGCTAAAGTGACACCCATACCCCCATGAAAAATACAAAAGGCTTTGGGTCTTGTCAAGAAAATTAATAAATGAAGTAGTGATCTACAGTAGTGATTATTTGTTCTCCCTACCTGTTCATACTTAAATGACCTCTGGATAACATTTTTAGTTGAGTCTCTTGCCAAACTTCCTTTAAACTGGATTTCATTCTCTATACTATTCATATGTATTCATGCTCATTTGTCTTAATATTTTATAAATGAGTTTCTATTATCAACCACTGGCAGACTTCTTCCTCTATCTGGTTAGTCAAGTGTCTATCCACTCAGGTGTTTCTGAGACTTTTTTGTTCTCTTTGTTATGGCAAATGCTTTGCAATTACTAATTTTTGTATGACATTATTATAACCAATGTCAATATAATTTGTGGTGTCCATTATCTTTTTATACTCTCATTTTCCTGGTGAAGTAGGAAAGTTATATTCCCATCTGCCATCTCTTTTTCTCATTGTTCTTCATTATACAATAATGAAACTTTGTAGAAAAATAGAGGAAATCTATAGTGATAGCAGTAAAATTGAGAGTGTCTGAAGTGCAAGGTAACAGAGATGAAGAAAGACATCAAGGATAGAAAAAAATTAGAATTAATACTAAAAAAGCTATGTGGGATGTGAAGATTGGATTTGGCTCTCCCCTGATTATAACAATGAAGATACTTAGCTCTTCCCTGTGAAGATGTAAATTGTAACATCTATTTTTAGATTTTAATTCCCATAAGTGTAAACACCCTACTTAAAGTTAAGTATGGAGACCTGCCTATTTTTAGATTCAATCACAAAAAAATGCAAAAAGGATACTTAAAGTTGGGTCGGAAGATCTGCCCATGTTAGATCTAATTACCCAAAGTGTAAATATCCAACTTAATCATGGAGTGGGAGGTCTTTGACCCAGGTGTGTGATAGTGGGTAATGAATAAGAATGGACTAACTACCTTCTGGGCAGTCTTAGAGCAGAACTTGAACTGTGATTGGTAGACTTGGAATTAGGGGAAGTGAAACAAGAAAAAGGGTCTTTAAAAGAAAGAGACAAGGGCCTGAACTCAGTTCTTCTGAGAGTTCAACTTGGAGACACATGGAGTGGAACCTCCTGTGAAAGGACATTTCTTCATTTTTGAAAGTAGAGAGGGAAGGAATTCTTTATGCTTTCAAGCTGAGGCTGGTGAAGAGGGGCAGAAGGATCTGTAGACTGGACTGACATATGGTGAGTGAAAAGGCTGACTCCGTTTCCCTTGGCCTTTCTGGAGGCACTAGCCTTGAGACTCCTTTCACTTGGCTGGGACCTCTGAACTCCTGCTTGGCTTAAGAGGATCTCTCTCTTTTTCCTCTCTTTCTCTCTTCCTTAATATCTTCCCTATTTATTGTAAAATAAACTACCATAAGATCCATTCTGACTTTAGTAATTCATTTGAGATTTAGTAATTAAATCTCTGGTGACCAAACTCTTAAATAATCAAATCCAACCCTTTAAAAATTAACCACTTTTCACCATTACAAGGAGAACAGTGATATAAAATATAATTGACATTTTCAGTTATTAAATTTAAAAAGTTTTGGCACAACCATCAACACTGAAGTTAAAATTAGGAGAAAAACAGTTAACTGAGGGGAAAAAAAACTTTGGCAAATATCAAAGTCTTATGTTCAAGATATCTATAGGTAATTAATAAAAATTTATAAGAATGAAAGTTTTATTATAATAGATAAATGATCAAATAATAGGAATAGACAAATTACAATAAATAATGAAACCTATTAACCAAATAAAAAGATATTTCAAGTCACTTCAATAAATAATGGAAAGAAAGAAATGGAGGAAAATGGTAACAAACATAAAATTATTTGTAGGAGTGCTTTTGGAGTGGAAAATTAATATGATATTCAACATCTGTGGGACTACAAGAAGAAATTGTAATTTTATGAATGTCATGTTTATTTTTATGCCTCTTTTCAGTTTGTCACATGAATTAATTATAGTAATCCAAGTTAAACAGTGCACCCTAAATGGTTCCAGCAGGAAGAAGGTTATACTTCATAGGCAGAAAGGAGCACTTTCAGTGAGGAGACAGTGAAAGATCTGAGAAGTTGTCTCACTTCCAATACATTATAAAAGTTATGAGGTTTGGGACTTGGGACTTGGGACAGAGGAGAATTTTTCTACTCATTGCAAGCAAATACTCACTTAAGCTTCAGTGAGCCAAAAGTACTTAAAATTCATGATCTGTTCATCCTTAGTCAGTCCAGTCTCAATGAGAAACTGATATATTTTCTTGAACTGTTCACCATGTAGCTGAAATACTTCTTCATATTCTGGCTGCTCAATCACAATTCCTTTGTGAATAAATATCTTCTTGAATTCCTACGCTAGTTTATTTTTATAATAATCATCAGTGATCCCCTGGGCAGTAGTAAGGGTTTCTCTGTTGAATTCTTATATGGATATAATCCTCAGTCCCAGCAAGAAGAAGGTCCTCATCCTTAAATGCATTTGGAAAAGGGTCAAAAGAGTTTCTTAACAATGAATATATGGTAAGATTCCTTTTCCTCAGTGGAAATGGCCTTTGAAAGAAGGCAAGAGGTTTAAAGAGGGAGACTACCGAGTCCTTAGCTGTGGCTCAGTGACGAGGGCCTACAATTTATATTATTGTGCTATAAAGAAAAATTAAAAATATGACTTCAAAAAACTTGAAGAGTTTGAGGAGGAGGTGGAGCCAACATGTGGAGTAGAGAAGCACTCAGCTGAGTTCTTCCAACATTCCCCTCCAAACAGCTTTAAAATAATACCACAAATTGCATTCTGGAGTTGAAATGCCAGCCAAACTTCATAGTGAGGCATTATTCTAGATCAGGACAACGTAGGAGGTTTTAGGAGGTTGGAAAAAGAGATGAGTGACTAAGAAGATGGCCTCTAGTTCATGTATATAAAACAGTAGTGGGACTAGGTGGTGGCAAAAGCACAACAGCATCTTCAGAAGCAAAAGATGATTAAAAGAACTGGCAACTTGTCAGAAAAATATTACAGAGTACCCATGTGCTAGCACTGGATACAAGACTAGATACTGTTTGGCAACTCTATTACCTATACTCTAGGTTATAGCTCAAAGGCAGAGAGGAGCACTTTCAGTGATGACACAGTGGAAGATGCTGTCTCACTTCCAGCCCTAAGGGACCAGAAACCCCAAGTAACAGTATCATTTCCAATCCCAAACAAGGAATGGTCCTTAGGAGCAGTATCTAATGCAATTGAAAAGGATATGGGGCCCTTCCTGGTTAAGGATAAGAATTTAGACCAAAAGAGTGATAACCACTTCTCCCCATATTATGCCAAATGGGAAATACTGGAAACTTCCAAACTCTAGCACTAGCTGGGAAAAGTGCAATTCAAAAAATCCTGAAATATGAGACAGACCAACCACTCCTACCAATAAAAATGATCTAAACACAAAAAAGCTACTCTGGTGACAAGGAAGCTCAAGATACAAACTCAGAAGACAATAAAAAAATTAACTATAAGCAGAGCCTCAAAGGGAAAAAAAAGTATGAATTGGACAAAATCCAACAACAAATGTTAGAAGAACTAAAAAATGTCTCAAAATCAAAATCTTATATGAATATATGGCCCTTCTCCTTTCCAAAACACCTCTAAACATACATCCTCAATCTATCACCTCCTATCCTCTGTGGCAGCTTTCCCATTATATCATACTCATAGACCCTCAACTATCCAATCTCCCCCTCTCTACTGTCTCTTTCCCAGGCTTGTAAAATATCCTCATGTTTCCACAATCCTTTAATAAAGAGCTCACTTGATCTGATCATTCCTCCCAGCAATCATTAAATATTTCTCTTGGATAAATAGTCATTTATACTATATATTTCCATTCTCTCTTCTCATTTATTTCTTTAAAAAAAAAACTTATCCTCTAAGAATCAATACTAAGTATTGGTTGCAAGACATAAGAGTGGTATGAGGTAGGTAACTGGGGTTACCTGACTTGCCTAGGATCACAGGGCTAGGAAGTGACTGAAGCCATATTTGGACCCCAGGTCTCCTGTCTCTAGACCTGGCTTTCAATTCACTGATCCATCTCAAGGCCTCTCTTCTCTCTTTTATTTCTAAACTTTCTGCAATCAGATTTCTGAACTCATCATTTATAGGAAACTTCTCTCTCCAAAATTGCTAATTATCTCTTATTTGCCAAATCTAATGGTCTTTTTTTCAATCCTGATCCTTTTTGATTTATCTGAAGTATTTGAAAATGTCATTGTCTTCTGAATATTTTCTTCTCTCTAGGTTTTCACAACACGGTTCGCTCATGGTTTTCTTCTTACCAGTTTCTTTTTATTGACCTTCATCCACATCCATCCACATAGTATCCCATCTACAAAATTGAGGTTTTTCTCCAAGGACCTGTCCTAAGTACACTCTTCTCTTTCCCTTCTGTACCACCTTTCTTGGTGATTTCATTAGCCCCAACAAGTTCAATTTACATCTTTATACAGATGATTTCTAAATGTATGTATTCAGCTTTAGTCTTATTTTGGATATCTCAAACTGGATATCCCATAGACATCTCCAACTCAACATGTCTAAAACTGAATTCATTATCTCACAGCCAGAATATTCTCTTTTTCCTATTCTTTCTACCTCAACCCCTCAGGGTAATCTTCATCCCCTCACCCAAATTCTTGAGACATTACTCCTACCTTCAAATCTCTCCTATATGCTTCCTTCTCTTTAGTACATTACTGACACCTGATTGAAACCCTCCTTACCCAATGCTGGGACAATTTCAAAAGCCTTGTGGGTAATCTTCATGTTTTATTTTTCTCCACACTAATCCATCCCCTATTCAGCTGCCCAGATGATCTTCTCAACATACAGGTATGCCCTTGTCAGCTCTTCAACCCCACTATGAATACAATGCAGTTGTTCCTTATTACCTCCAGATCAATATTTCAATTGTGTTGGATATTTAATGCCCTTTATAAGATGGATCCTTCCAATCTTTCTAATCTTCCATCTTATTTCCCTACAGGTTCTTTATGAGGTATGAAGCTTTTATTAATCACCTACTCTGTGCAAAGAGCATCCTACAAAGTGCTGTGCATATAAATATAAGAACAAGAGTGCCTGCTCTTAAGAAACTCATCTAATAGATGAAGACAACACACCTGGGGAAGGTTTCAGTGGCAAGTCAAATGGAACAAATTGATGGTACTTATGGTACAGCAGCAGAGGAGAATGCAATGCCTCTTTTTTATAGCATTTCTATCAAGATATTAATTTTTGGCATTAGAAGAATTGAGTGTCAAATACTTTAATGACAACTTTCTTTTTAGAGTCTTTAATAGATATGGCTGAAGTGCCTTCAGGAGGAGTTTCCAGGTAGTATCTCCACAGGAATTGTTTTAGAGATAATGATCAGGCTAAAAGCAGATCTGGTGGTCTAGGCTACACTACTATTTCAAAGGCTCACTGGTAAGAGATTTCTCAATTAGGAAAGGAAAGATGTCAGTAAATGTGGGAGTGGTGGCTTGATGTGCCTGGCATAAAAAGTGCTGGGGAAACAAAGAAAGTTATAAAAGAATCCCTATTCTGAAGAGCTTATCACCTCTCCTATTATCTTAGCTTTGTACTTTGGTTTACAGGAAACATGTCCTTCATGATTACTTTTTTTTTTTAATACAACTTGTCTGTCAGGTCAGCAATATATTTGATCAGTGGGTGACTAATTGAGTAAAATAAAATAGGGAACAAGAAAGAATTAGCTCTCTTTTAAGATAATATTTAAGAGTTATTTTTAGTATTAAAGAAGGCCTTATAAGGAGAAACAAACTGAATTGGTTTGGGGGTGTGTATTCACTAATACCTTCTGAAATGATATTTAAAACTTGACTAAATGTCTTCTTCATGCAGTATACATATTACTCTTCATCCTGAGGACAATAAACACAGGATAAGTCAAGATGTCACACAGAACTTTTTAAGATGATGATTGCATATAAATAAGTATCCCAGTGAAATTTTCATCAGGCTTATTGATTGAGGCTGTACATAACAGCAACATTGAAGTGGAGGACATTTTGACATTTCTTTTGACAAACTGAAAATGTAGGTAAAGTTAAATATATGGAAGGGACCCAAAACACAGAAATTTAACAATTAGAAATCACCCATAAAATGAATGAGCATTTGAGGATACTAAAGATAGAATTCATGTTTTTAGATAACCTACGTGAGGTATCATCTAATTCTTAAATTCAAGCATTTAGTATTTTTAAACCTTACCTTCTGTCTTAGAATCAATACTAAGTTTTGGTTCCAAGGCAGAAGAGTGGTAAGGGCTAGGCAATGAGGGTTAAGTGACTTGTTCAGAGTCACACAGCTAGGAAGTATCTGAGGCCAGATTTAAACCCAGAACCTCATGTCTCTAGGTCTCAGTCTATCCATCAAGCTACTTTACTCTGCTTCTCTATAAATTAGTATTAAGGCTTTTTTTAAAATGGGAAAATAGATAACAAAGAACAATTTAAATATACTTGTGGAATAATAATCAAAACTCAGAAAGCAGTTAAGCAACATAGAAAAAGCATGCTGAATTATAAGTCTGAGACCAATTATTATACTATGTAGACTTTGGTTAATATCTCTAGAATTTCAGATTTATTGCTTTGCCCCTCAGAGAAAGGTTGTCCAAATTGTTTTATGAAACTAATAAGAAATTACAATGTGGAAAAAAATGGAAGCAACTTAATTAAAAATATGTAAGTTATTGTTTCAAATGCCTTCCCTGATTCCATGAGTTTTTTCAATATATAAAAATGCTTTTTATTCTTTAGCAACAAAAACAAAAATGATTTCCATATTTTAGCTAAAGTTTGATTTTATTAGCTCAGAAATTTAGTTAATGGATGAATGAACTATTGATGAAACAAAATATGGGGAGAAATTTGAACTCAACTACTACATAGAGAGACAAAACTTGAACTTACAAACAGAATGTGGCCAATGTTCACTTTTAAAATAATACATAGAAATGCTTATAAAAAATTGGCTGTCTTCATATAGACTATTAAGGGCCACCATTTTTTTCTTTTTAACAGTACAGCACAAATCTGAAGATGGAATAGCTAGCTGGCATAATTTAACATAAGGACTGTAAAATGTATTGCAATTTGGATAAAAATCAAAACAAATTATGTTTTGTGGGCAACCTGAGGAAATTGTTAATTTTTAGATCAAAATTTATCTTCAATCTGACTGTAGAATCTCTTTTTAAATAAACTTTTCTTCTACATAGAGAGGAAAAAGGAAAAGAATCTGGAAAAAATCTAGTAGGTAGAGAAAAAATTTATAAGCTACTTTGGGCCTTCCCTCCCTCTACCCAGTTCCCCAGTTCCTTTTTTGATTCAGTGACAAGGAAAGATATTCTCTCTCTCTCTCTCTCTCTCTCTCTCTCTCTCTCTCTCTCTCTCTCTCTCTCTCTCTCTCTTTTTCTGTGTGTGTGTGTGTGTGTGTGTGTGTGTGTGTGTGTGTGTCCCTTTCACTGTCTGTTTCTCCTTCATTTGGACAATTTTGTGCAAATATAATATTAACATTTAAAATTAAAGTCTGACATATTGCCACCTTGTGATTAGAGAAAGTTTTCACCCTGTTCCATTTGACTGAATACACATTTATTAAGGAGGTACCATGTACACAGCACTATTTGGTATTAGAGCAGAGATGAAAGTTTATATGAGAAAGTCCTTTCTTTCATGGAGCTTGTGATACTTTCCATAGATACAGAGTATGTTCATATTAGAAGCAAACTTAGAAATCAAAGATTCCAGTCCCTCCCAATTTAGAGGAAGAAACTGAAACCAGAGAGGTTACATGATTAGTTCAAAATCAAAATAGCAAGGACTAGGATCCAAATATCCTGATTCCATAAAGACAGCTTTACCATTTAATCAATCAAGGAAACATTTTAAAGGATCTATTATGTGTAAGATACCATACTGGAGATTCCAAAATAAAAGAGAACTACTCCCTGCCCTCTAGGAACTTTAAAATTCTAATGGGAAAGGTAACATGTGCATTTATAAGTATATTTAAAGCATAAAATTCAGGTAAATTAAAAACACAAATAATGGAGATACAAGAAAATAGCAGATTGGAAGAGGCATTAGAAGCTTGGTGTGGGGGTGAAGGAAAGTCTTCCTGCAGCAGTAGTAGCTGGTACTGAGTTTTAAAGGAGACCATATGTTTCAGGAGACAGAGGTCAGGATGGAAAACATGCCAGAAAGTGAAACAAAGATAGGATTCAGAGCATAGTGACTAGTACAGCCAAAATGGCCAGATGACAATTATATGTAGAGAAGCAATATATATATATATATATATATATATATATATATATATATATATATATATATTAAGGTTAGAAAAGGTAAATAGGGCCAAGTGTCAAATCACTTTAAATGTCATACAGAGTAATTTATATCAGATCTCATAAGTAATGAGGAAACCTAGAAGGAGTTTGTTGGGTAGGAAAGTATGATCAGCTCAGACCTTTGCTTAAAGAAAATCATTCCAACAAGTGAGTGAAAGCTGGATTAAAGAGTGGAGGGATCTGAGGCAGTGAAAACAATGTGAAGAATATTACAAAAAGGGAAAGCCAAGAAGTCATTTTCTTCACTGGGAGTGCTGGGTGGTGATAGAATCTCAGAGGACAAGGCAAGCACCCACCCAATTTATGGAAGCAGGACAAAAGGTCAGAACAAGATCAGTTGACCAGTAGGGATGCAAATTAGAAAAACAGACAGAATCTCTGTCATCAAGGAGTTTACACTCCAATGGAAGAAGACAACAAATAAAACAAGATTCAGAAGGGTGGGAGGAAGCACCAGTGCAAACTAGGCAAGGAATAATCTTGTTCCCTGGTCTTGAAACCAAATCGAGCTGAAGATTGAAAGCAAGTAATTTACGGGACAATAAGTAAATTATTGACCTGGTGGCCCTAATAAATCCTCAGAATAGAGCCATAGATTAATTGAAGAGTCTGTCGTACTCATAGTCTAGGGATTAGGTCTTATGAAGCAAGTGATTACAAAGTCAGTATCAAGCCCAATTCTCTTGACTCCTGATTGACTCTCTTCCCCTTCCAAAGCAGCTATGACAATAATAATGAATGATCGTTATGCCATCATTATAACCACAATAACCCTTACCATCTTCTTCATCATACAGTAACATTTTGAAAATCCTGTATTATCCTTTTCCTCTGAGAATCCAGCAATAGTAGAAGTTTGTTTGTTTCTTGGATTAAGAGGCACAATAAATATAAAAATGATGAAAATGCTGAAATAAGAAATTATTGTGCTATTCAGCAACTTGTAGACTGACCTATTACAGATGTTTGCAACCAATTTTCTCCCCTGTCTATAAAACAGCATAAAATGTGAATGTCAAAATATTTATGTAGAAAGGAACTTTATTTCTATCACATCTTTTATTAATGTATTTCCAATCTACACATTCATATTTTGCAGCATACAATGCAATTCTTTGGTACTTTCAGAATGATACAGTAATCGAAAAATAATAAATTCTCTACTGGTTGTAATGAGAAGGAAGATAAAAAATTTCCCCGTGACAGAAAAGGGAAAAATGGATATTGCTCAGGAATACTTCTATTATCTTTACAGTGGCTATAAAATGATGGTCTTGCTCCAGTGTGATGTTATCATAAAAAAAAAATCTCCTAATAGGGTATGCTGTCTCTTACAAGGATAACACAATGGTAACTAATTATAGTGAGAGGTCAGAGGCCAGCAACAATGAAAAGACAGGCTGTGATAGATGAGCATCTTTCCAGTCCTCTTCTTCACTTTTTACCTTCACATAATGGAGATGATATAAGCCCCCCAAAAGCTAATACTCCTGAAATGTTCCAATCAATTTTTCAATCTATCAGTATTAGTCATTCATCTTAAGGTTGGAAATTTCCATTTCTGTCTCATTTTCTCACCTTTTTCTATTCCTTTCTTCATTCAGTCACATATTGATCATAAGCTGAACTTCTTGGCCTCTCACAATTCAGAAAACTTACCTACTAATTACATTTGTTGTGGCTCAAAAACAAATTTAAGGCCAATAAGGCACTCCTGCAAGTTCATTTGCTTAATGAGTCTGTTATGCATTTAGAAAAGCTGCTAGTACCAATGTCATTTTACATGGCTTCTTTCAGAACTGGAGTAGGAATGTCTTAATGTAATAATCCACAGGGAAATCTTATTTCATCACTTTTAATGGAAAACTATCTTATTGCAGGAACTTCATACATTAGTCTCCCTGTTTTCAAATCTGAATATGTATTCCTTTCTTTTTCAACTATAATGGTACTAAATAACTTTACTTTTAGCCATGCAAATTCTAGATGAATCAGTGGACAATGTTGGACTTGAAGTCAGAAAAAAACTGCTTTAACATCCTGTCTTAGATACTTACTTGTTTTTTTCTTATGTTTTGTTTTGTTTTATTCTGGGCAATTCCTTAATCATTCTCATACTCAATTTCCTTTCTTATCATTGGATCTATAACCTCCCAGGTTATTAATAAATGTTAGTTGATGTGAATCATTTGTAAAATGTAGATGTAATAATATTTGACATAATTGTTGTGAGGATCAAATGAGCAATCCTAGGCATGGCACATTGAAAAGTTTAAAGTGCTGTGTGAATCCCAGTTATTATTATTACTAATTAACTCCTTATTTCTTATTACTTAAATTAAAAAAGATTTCAGGCTTTTTTTCTTTTCTATCCAATGATATTATATAATATTTAAAATGTTTCTCTTCCAAGATCCTTAAAAAGAGTAAACTGAATGAACAAAAATGTCTGCAGCTGGGTAGCTCAATGAATTGAGAGTCAGGTCTAGAGACTGGAGGCCTCAGACACTTTCCAGCTGTGTGACCCTAGGCAAGTCACTTGACTGCCCCCATTGCCTAGCCTTTACCACTCTTCTGCCTTGGAATACTATTGATTCCAAGATGGAAGGTAAGGGTTTAAAAAAAAATTATCTGCAGAAGGGATTTATCTGGTGTACAAAGACAGGGCATATAGTTGTCCGATTTCTCAGACTCAAAATTCCTGACATCTAGGATCTCCAGAGAAGTCAATGGCATCATAACACCATCTTAGAATGATTCTACAAGGTACAAGATAGTTCTTAGAAAAACATTCCTAGTGGTAGAATAGCACAGTCTCTCCTTCCACTTGCCTCTTTAATATCAGGCAAATTCCAAGGACATTAGAAGCTTAATACATCTGAGATCAGTTAATCCTTTATAAAAAATGCATACCCTAGGCTTTTGGAAACTGAGACTTATTGCATGGACCTATGTACAATTTTGCCTACTGCAAAGCCTTGGAGGACACTCACAGGAAAGGAGCAGGAGATGGGTGATGATCTAGCAAGACTGATTTAGCATAAGGAGTCAGACAAATAGAAAAAGCAAAAGCAGAGGAAATTATCCTAATATCAAGGGAAAATAGAGCTCAACAGCGCCAAAAAATGTAATGGTCAAGAAATGGTTGAAAATGTTGCAAAGAGCAGTTTCCTTGGGATGGTAGAGTCAGAAATCATGCTGTAATGGGTAAATAAGTGTTTTGCAGATGAGAACATGAGATCATTGAGGGTATAGAGTCTTTATCTTCAACATTAAATGTGATAAAATATCTTCTACTCTTGCCCAAGACAGAGCTAGATCCCTTCATTTTCAGTTTAATTACATATACCTTAGAGTACTAAGTAAGAAATACTGAGGTAGAACAATACAATAGTTTAGATACACATCATAGAGTTTACCACTATAGTAATCTATTGTTTGATAAATGGAAAACAATCCTTCAATTTAAAATCAGAGTTCATCAGATCTTCCTCTGAAGGTAGATAGCAATTTTTATAATGCATTTGAAATTTTCTTGGATCATTGTATTGACTTGAGTATCTCAATCTTTCACAGTTGATTTGATAGGTCTCTAAATATACCATCATTTCCATGTTCTCAATTTATTTTGTCTCTTGAATTTTATGGATTATTTCATGGTTATTGTGTTAAGAAAAGTGCATATTATCAGAATCAATGTTTTGTTATAAGCATTGCATGCAGAAATATATCTTCAGCAATCTCTAGGAAAAAACAACATTGGTTGTCAGGGGAACCTAATCACCTATTTCCCATAGCAGCAATGTGTCAGCATTAGCATTTTTGGTTTTTGTACTGTTTTCTAGGATGTTATTCCTGTAAAAGATAAGGATTAACTATTTCTGTAATCTCCTTACTAATATTTTATTTAAAATTTTTTCACCAATATTTGTTAGGGAAATTGGTTGATAGTTTTCTTTCTCTATTTTTGTTCTCACTGCTTTAGGTATCAAAACAATATGTGTATCATAGAAGGAATTTGTCAGGAATCCTTCTATACATATTTTTTTTCAAATAGTTCACATAGTAGTAAAATTAATTACTCTCCAACTATTTGGTATAATATGTTTATAAATTCATGGGATCTTTGTTTTTTTTTTCTTTTAAGGAATCCATTTATGGCTTGTTTTAGTTCTTTTTCTAAGATAAGTTTATTTGAGCATATTATTTTCTCTTCTGTTATTCTAGGCAACATATTATAAATATTTATGCACTTCATTCATTTTCAATTTTATCTACAGTATATATACTTGGGAAAAATAGATATTAATAAATTAACTCTTTAAATTTTTGACATTGGTTATTTGGCTCTCTTTTAATAAATCATCAAAGGTTTATCTTTTTTTGCATAAAACCAACTCTCATTTTATTTATTCACTTTTTCCTTTCAATTTTATTGCTTTCTCCTTTGATTTCCTGAATTAATATTTTGGGTTACTGAATTTGTTCTTTGTCTAAGTTTTTTTTTTTAAGTTCGGGTTTTATTTTTGTTGTTGTTGTTGAATGCCCAATCCATTGATCTGCTTTTTCTCTTCCTTATTAATATTTGTCTAATGCTACATATTTTCACCAAAGTACTGCTTTTGCTGGATTCCTAGAATTTTGGTATATAGTTTCATTAACTTTAATGAAATTATTGACTGTTTCTATTATTTATTCTTTGACCCATAGTAGTATCTTTCTAATCAGTTTCCCAGACCCTTTACTATCTTTAAGTTGAGAAAACCCCAAACTGCTGTTGCTATTGCAGCCACCTTCAAGTCCCACTATTGTACTAATATTAACCAGATGCCCAATACCCATTGCTTACTCAAGGGGTGGCAAATTAGAAATCCAACCCAGGCAGAACTCCTACTCTAGCCTGTCTAAAGGCCAGAAAATGGGAATATTGGCTTTAATCAAAGGATAGCAAAGAAAGGAGCGGACTCAAAATCAGCTAGCTGTCACCTCAGTACTACAAGTCTCTCATTCTGATTTTTTAGGTTTTCTTGGGCTGAAAAAATGGCTCACTCACACCTCTTTTGTCTATGTTACCCCAGAATTAGATTTCAGGTGTAACTTTAAAGTTTTGGGGATGGGAACATTGAGAAAGCTTGGTTGGAGTGGTCCCTCTTCCACAATCTGAGTTCCATCTCCTAATATTCTTGCTTTAAAAGGAGTAATATGAGGACAATATCTTTCAATTTTTAGGCTACATACTGTAGAAATTTGCTTCCAAATGAAGAGATTCATTTGCCTGTTTCTCCCTGCATCCAACTTTTGCTATTAGAAAACTATTGGAATGTGAAAGAAATCAGTTTTTGGCGAAAGAACTGAAAATTATTAAGTAGCAATTGCTCTAGCTCAGGAAATGTGGGAAATCTGACAGGTTATCAGAAGAAAGAAAAGCTCTTCTACAAGTTGAATTTGTCATTACATTGTTATTGCTGATATGGCAGGAGAACCATTTATACAAGAACAAGAATCAATTTGCTAAAAACAAAGATGTATCTTGATTCTAACTATTACAAACTAAGGACAATAATAAAACTATCGCGAAGATAAGCCACATACTACTACTGATTCAATTATATAACACCAATAATGATGACATTGCATAAGTCAACCTAATGTACTTTTCTGTTGTCAGTAAAATAATGAAGGAATATTAGAGATGAAGTTATGCAAAATTATACAAATGAAAGAAACATAAACATACAAATACTAACTGCAGGCAGATGGCATAGTAAAAAGCATTAGATATGGAGTAAGAAGATCTGAAATTAATCAATAAATCACAAACTTGAATCATGTGCCTAATATATGCCAGGAATTATGCCAAGTGCTGAGGATGCAAAAAGAGACAAAAGAGAATCACTACCATTAAAGATCTCAAAATGAAATGAGGAATATAACTAGCCAACAAATATATACAAAGAAATGAATATATTACAGGATCTCAACTTTTCCATTTACTAATTTATGCCTTTATTTGAATAATTGGTCCTGGGAAATTATATATTTATATATAGGACATATAGGACACTTATAAGTAATAGCCAGTACTTCCTCTTTCCAAAAGCACCTTGATAAATACAAATTAAAATGAGGAAGTTGCATGCTAAGTAGAGTAAAGCAAAGAGAGCTGAATGATCTTCAGGGATTCATTTCTTAGGTTACATAAAAGATGAGACAACTCATGTAGCTTGGCTATGGAATTTCTTTACCATATGAGGTTGGAGAGACTGTACTCAATCCCAATATTATTTACTTATTTCTAGAAACTCATATCACTTGATTCATGTTCAATATAGCTATTCCTTCCTTGTGTATCCTTGATTCCATCCCATCCTCTCCAACCTTCTCTTCTTTGAGAGATTGATTTAATTCTTAGTCTATCTCGGTCTCTGTCTTTCTCTGTCTCTGTCTCTGTCTCTGTCCGTTTGTCCATCTGTCTATCTGTCTGCTCTCTCTCTCTCTCTCTCTCTCTCTCTCTCTCTCTCTCTCTCTCTCTCTCTCTCTCTCTCTCTCTCTCTCTCTCTCTCTCTCTCTCTCTCTCCTTTCTACCAAAGACAATGGCATTTAGTCTTGGAAGGATAGAACAAATTAATTAATGGAATCCATTTCTACTTTTTACATAAAGTCTTTCATTAACCCACCCTTACAATTGCTGTTTCTGTAACAAAATTAGATAAGATTCATGTTTGTATAGGCTTATTAAACAATATACAGTTTGCCTCATCTAATGGAATTTTATCTTCTTAAGGGCAGAGATTATTGAGTTTTTATCTATAGTGAGTACCTAGAAGAGTGCCTGGCACATTGAGAAAATAAATTAGTAAACTTCTAAATATGTTAACTGCTCTGCTAAGTATAGTAATACAAAATAAAAAAATAAGAAATTCCTTGACTTTATAAAGCTTAAATTTTTAGGGAGGAAGAAAAATTATACTAGGGGTAATGATGGCTAGGAAAAGATGTTTTAATCTGTGAAGTGTCAAAGATACAAGAAAACTTGGAAGATATACAGGAAAGGTCTGTCTCTACTATGGAAAACGGAGCCTTCTCGACATTGATGATGTATGCATCAAGTGTTATAGATCCGGATTTTTAAAGGAAAAACTAAGAGAGATCAGCTAGCAATAGATAACAAAGTTATAATAGTGGTCAACTTTGGTTTTTCCTTCTCACAACCAGATAAATCCAAGCAAAAAAAGAAAAGATAAGAAAGAAATGAGGAGAATAGAACCTTAGACAAGTTAAATAAGATAGATCTCTAGAGACCCCACATATACCTATATGAAGTTGGTAGCAGATATAAGCCTGAACCTACACATAATCCAAACATAGTTCCTGTTGAGATCATAATGGCTTAGAGAATATAAATACTTTGTAAAAGTCTGCTTCAACAGTCATCACACTATGGAAGCATTCATGCATCCTTGAGGGGTCTTGGCAATAGAACAATAATTCCACTGGGTATCAACAAACTGGAAAGAACTGTTTTGGAAAGCATATGGTCCTAGAAATGAATTGTATTTGCAGCCTAAGTACCAATCTAGCAAAATATGGACCTGGTAATATATGTTACTGAGAACCAAGCATGCTAAAGGGATTAAATTAAATGTTGATAAGAACATGGATAAATAGACCTAATATTATATTGTTAGAGCAGCTTTGATTTTTTTTTCTTTTTAGGAAATAAGAAGGAAATATGAACTAAGAGCTACAAATCTGTTTATGTTCATTGACATAGAGATTTAATTACTAAGGTTAGGTCCTAAGGTCATTATTGGGATGGTAAAAAAAAGCTATGTATTTATGAAAAGATTCTTAGATGGTTTGTTTGTTATGAAAAATAACTAGAAAAATTAGAAACAAAAATCAGAGTGATGCTAGAAAATCATGAAAAAGGAGTTAACAGTTTAGGAAAGGAGGCAAACACAAACACACATACACAAACAAAACTGAAGGATATGACACCTTAAAAAATAAAATAAGCCAAGGGGTATAAGATGTACACAAATCCACTGAAGGCAAGAAACTCCTTTAAAAGGAGAATTTGCCAAATAGAAAAGGATATCAAAATCTCACTGAAGAAAAGAGTTTCTTTAAAAGTACAATTGGTTAAGTGGAAGCTAATGATTCTACAAGATACCAAGAAACAATAAAGCAAAATCAAAATAATTAAAAAATAGTATAAAATGTGAAATATCTCATTCAAATTATAGCTGACCTAGAAAATAGGTCTAGGAGAGAGAATTTTAAAATTGTTAGAGTAAAATAGAAATTAAAAGATTCCATCAACCACATCCAAAAAGAGATCCCAAAATGAAAACTCCCATGAATATTATAGCCAAATTCCATAGCTCCCACATCAAGAAAATATAATAAGCATCTGGAAAAACAATTAAACAATTCAAATATCATAGAGAAACTGTTAGGTTTGTGCAAAATTTAGCTGCTTCCTCTTTTAAAGAAGCAGAAAGTTTGGGATATGATATTCCATAAATCAAAGGAGCTAGGTTTTCATCCAATAAGAACCAAAACAGCCAAAGAGTGCATAATCCTTCAGGCAAAAAAAAAAAGATAATTAATGAAATAGATGGCTTCCAAGCATTCCTGATGAAAAGAACAGAACTGAATATAAAACTTGACATTCAAACACAAAATTCAATAGAGTGATTAAAAGGTAAGCACGAGTGAAATCATAAGGAATTTAGTAAGGTTAAACTGTTTATATTGCCAAAAAAGAAGATGATATATTATATATATAATTGCTAGGAACTATATTATTAGGACAGTTAGAAGGAGTAAACATAGAAAGAAGGCACACATATAAGTTGATTATGGTGAAATGATCTTGAAAAAAATACAGGGATGAGAGAGTAATTCACTGAGAGGAAGGGGAAAGGAGAGATAGAATGAGAAAAATTATCTGAAACAAAGAAACAAAAAATCTTTTAAAGTGGAGATGAAAATGAAGGGTAATGTCAGGCAATGCTTAGAACTTACTCATTGGAATTAGTTCAAAAAGGGAATAATATCCCTATTCAGTTGGCTGTCAAAATATGTTTTTCCCTATAGGAAAATAGGAAAAGTGGGTAGTAATAGAAGGGAGGGCATATTTATGGAGTTAGTAGTCAGAAATAAAAACACTTTTGAGGAGGGACAGGGTAAAAAGAGAGAGAAAGATAACTGGGAAAAACAGGATGGAGGTAAATACACAGTTAGTAATTTTAACAGTGTGAATTGGATGAACTGTGACAAGGAAATCACTTTAAAAGACTGATATATATTAATTTAAGGTGGCCAAGGAATTCAGCTCTGTAATTCCTAAATGAAAACTCAAGTCAGCTGTCAACCTTTTATGGAGTTTAATTACAAACAGGATGAAGAAAGGTATTAGAGATAGAGAGATAGAGGGAGAGAGAAAGGGGAGAGAAGGGAATAGGGCTTAAATATCCCTTCTGTTAGGCTGGGCCAAAAGGCCCAAGCCCTTAGATAGCTGAGGCAAAGAAAGGAGATCAGTTCCTATTACTCATGTGACCAAAATGGAGAAACAGTCTCAGGGCCTCCACCTTCAGCTTCCTTCAGAGCAGCTTCCTTCAAAGCCAGCACAACCTCTCAGAGCCAAAACCTCTCCAACCAACCACCCTCTCAGACCTCAGACCCCCCTCTCTTTAAGCAAACCATCCAAGTTCCCTCCCCTCAGTTCTCACATCTACCAATCACTGTCCATGTCTTCCCTGTGCCAATGGTGGCTCTAGCTTAACCCAGGACCACCCAGAGGTCTGTGGCTTTGCTCATGTCTGTTGAAGGTCATATTTTCAAATAATTAAATTTTGATCTATGCTGCAGCCCTTCCTAAATCCTGTTAGGACTGAGTGGGGTGGAAATTGTATTTTCCAAGACCTGGTTCTGTCATTCCAAGTATCTCCATTGTATCAATTCTAAAATCAATCATGACTCAAAGAAATTCCTGTTCTATGCTTAAGCATAGGTCAAAGCCCTTTCCATTGTTCAGCAAAAGGTTTCTGTCCTAAAGTAATCTTAAGTAGGGAGGAGAAGGAACCTCCCATGCCAATGGGGTTCACATTTTTCCAAGTATGAAATTTCCCAATGGTGAAATTTCCAACAGTTATAAGTCTAAGAAATTTTAAGGTTTACAGAACTTAACCACAAAATATAAGTGGAGAGTAGAATGGATTAAATAACAGGATCTACAATAAATTGTTTACAGGAAACACATTTGAAGTAGAAAAACATAGAGAGTAAAGGCAAGAATTTAGAGAAAACTCTATTATGTGTTAGCTGCCTTAAAAATCAGGGGTAGAGTAAGATAGTGTCATAGCAGAAATAGAAGCTAGAACCTCTCTGAGAATACTCTCAAACCAATATTAAAATAGCACCTCAAAATGACTGGAATCACATAACCAAAAGTGGGAAGAAATGAGGTGATTCTCATAGAGAAAAGAGCTTCAAAGGTAGACAGAAAAGGGTTTTTTTTTTAGTTATATGGGGGAACTGTAAGTTAGAATAATACACAGAGCAGTAGAGGCTGACCACCCCCCAGCCTACTGTGACAGGTTCCAAATCTGGGCAAAAGCCAACCTTGAGACCCTGGGATCTTGCCTAGGCCAAAAGCAGAGCAATCCACATCCACCCCCCTTGAAGTCCCAAGCCCTGGAAAAAGCCTTGGGTGAGGGTCTAAAGTCCATAGTTCTTGGCTCATTCAAACCTGTTGTGAAGCCCATAACCCCAAAGCAAAATTGCTCATAGTCCTTTGAACATGCCAGAAAAGATAAAAATAAAAAAGGCTGGGAAAATGAGTAAACAGGTAGAGGAGAGTGAGATCAAAATAACCATAAGTAACATTTCAAAGAAAAATGGGAATTGGTCTCAGGCACTGGAAAAGCTCAAAAAAGAATTCTAAAAAATCAAATGAGAGCTAAAGAGCTGACCTCCACATCAAGATGGTGGCATAGAGGCAGCAAAAGTTCACATGTCTGAAAATCCTTCCTCACCAATTAGAAACAAAATGCTCCTGGGGGACTGAATACCAAATCTAAAAGGAACCCTCCTGCTGGTCTCAGCTTAAAAGGTACACCCCCCAAAAGCCTGAATTCAAGAACACTCAAGTTTAGGGGGAAGGAAGAAGGAAGGTCCAAGGACTCCTCCCCCACTCACAGTACTGAGCCTCCAGCAATAGCCAGAATCTCTGGGCAGGCTAGAGCCGTAGTCTGGAGGGAGTACCTTGTGTGCAAAGCTGTGACAGGCTCAGGGCTCCAAACAAGGCCAGCAGGGAGGCAACTTGAGGAGAAACACAGAGGAGGCAGACTAGTCACAGCAGTGGAGACACTCCATATTGCATCCTCACCTCCCCCCAAACTCTACTTCCCAAGGTTTTGGCCTCAGGACACATACAGCTCTGCAAGTTCAACTCAGCTGGGCTTAATCTCATCAAACCTTCAGAGGACAGGGAAACTCAAGCTCTAACACCCCTCCCCCACACACTGCGCTGAGTGCCTTACTAATCTCCAAGGGTTAAGGCTGACAGA
The DNA here is from genome assembly GCF_027887165.1 of Monodelphis domestica. NCBI lineage: Eukaryota > Metazoa > Chordata > Mammalia > Didelphimorphia > Didelphidae > Monodelphis > Monodelphis domestica. The sequence continues at coordinate 269,920,832 of NC_077229.1, forward strand.
AAAGCCCAAACCCACTGATCCAGCACATAATGAGAGGAGCAAGAGTGCAGACAACTACAGGGGGAAAAGAATGGGCAAATGTGAGAAACAACAGAAAACGAAAAAAGAAATTACAATCAACAGCTTCTATCCAGACAATGAACAAAGAGCAAATGGAACAGAGGAAGAGGAAAAAGAGGAAGAGGAAAAAAGGAAAGAGGAAGAACAGAGGAAGAACACCAAACAAAAACACAGAAACTCCACTGAATTTGACACAGACTTTGGAAGAACTGAAAATACAATTCAAAACACAATTAAGAGAGGCTAAAGACAACTGGGAAAGAACTTAAAAAGCAAGATAAATTATCTGGAAACAGAAAATAGTGTCTTGAAAGCCAAAATTAATCAGCTTGAAAATGAGGCAAAGGAGATGAAGGATGAGGCAAAAAAAAAAATGAAAGATGAGGCAAAGGAGATGAAAGATGACCTCCAAAGAAAATCAGACCAGAAGGAGAAGGATGAACAAAAAGTCAGGGATGAAATTCAGTCTTTGAAAACCAGAATACAACAATTAGAAGCAAGCAACTTCACAGGGCAGCAAGAAACTATAAAACAAAATCAAAAAATGAAAAAATTGAGAATAATATGAAACATCTCATTCAAAAAACAGAAGATTTAGAAAATTGTTCCAGGAGAGACAACTTAGGAATCATTGGGCTATCAGAAGACCATGACAAAAGAAAAGCCTAGACATCATCCTATAGGAAATTATCCAAGAATACTGTGACGACATTCTAGAACAAGAAGGAAATGTGGAGATTGAAAAAATCTACAGATCACCTCCTGTACTTAATCCCCAACTGACAACACCCAGGAATGTTATAGCCAAATTCAAGAACTAACAGACCAAGGAAAAAATATTATAAGCTGCTAAGAACAAGTCATTCAGATACCATGGAACTACAGTTAGAATAACACAGAATCTGGCTGCATCTACACTGAAGGACCAAAAGTCATGGAGAATGATATTCTGGAAAGCAAGAGAACTAGGTCTAAAACCAAGAATCAACTACCCAGAAAAACTGATTATATTCTTAAAGGAGAAAGTGTGATCATTTAACAAAATAGAAGAATTCCAAGAACTTGTGAAGAAAAGACCAGACCTGAACAGAAAATTTGATGTCCAAACACAGAATTCAAGAGAATCATCACAAGGTAATTAAGAAACAGGGAAAAAAAAAACACTTTTCTTAAGGGACCCAGTAAGTTGAAATGATACTTATCCCTACAAGAAAAGAGGATATTGGTAACTCTTAAAAGTTATTATTATCATGTGGGTAGCTAGAAGAATGATACTTAGTGGGACCAGTAACAAACTGTATAGGATGAAATGCCAAGACATAAATATGTATATAGATATATCTATGCATATATCTCTATACATACAATGAGAGATAAAAAAGAGGTTAATATTAAGAGAAATGGGAAAAGAAACAAAATGGGGTAAATTAATATGTCACAAACATGCAGATGGCGGGAGGGGAGAGAACATCAATACACGAAGGGTATAGAGGTTGGAGATAGGAAATACTCAATTCTTACACGCATTGAAATTCACTCAAATAGGGTATAGCAATCAAATACATTGGGAGAGAGAATTGATTTGTGCCCCATAGGGAAGTAGAAGGGTAACATATGGACTGGTCGGGAGGGAAGCAATACAAAGGAGGGAGAGGGTGGGGAGCAGTAGTTTAAAAAAGACCATAAAGAAAATAAAAGGGGGATAAGAAGGGGAGTAGGTAAAAAGGGAAGTAAAATAAGGATGGGAATTAGGGGGGACCAATAAAAACAACACTGATATAGAAGGAAATAGAGAAAGAAGAAAGGGCAGGACTAGAAGTGGAAAGCAAAATGCTGGAAAATACATAGCTGGTAATCATAACTCTGAATGTAAATGGAATGAACTCACCCATAAAACACAAGCAAATAGCAGAATGGATTAGAAACCAAAACCCTACCATATGCTGTATAAAAGAAACACATATGGGAAAGGTAGACATACATAGGGTAAAAATAAGAGGATGGAACCAAATATTTTGGGCATCAACTGATAAAAAGAACACAGGAATCGCAATCATGATATCTGACAAAGCCTAAGTAAACTTATATCTATTCAAAAGATATAGGGAAGGTAATTACATTCTCATAAAATGCAGTATAGACAATGAGGAAATATCAGTACTCAACATGTATGGACCAAATGGTATAGCATCCAAATTTCTAAAGGAGAGACTAGTGGAGCTCAAGAAGGAAATAGATAGAAAAACTATACTAGTGGGAGACCTGAATCTTCCTCTATCAGAACTAGATAAATTAAACCAAAAAATAAATAAGAAAGAGTTAAGAGAAGTGAATGAAATCTTAGAAAAATTGGAGTTAGTAGATATGTGGAGAAAAATAAATAGGGAAAAAAGGAATACACCTTCTTTTCAGCAGCACATGGTACATTCACAAAGATTGACCATGTACTAGGGCATAAAACATTGAAAACAAGTGCAAAAGAGCAGAAATAATAAATGCAACCTTCTCAGATCACAATTCAATGAAAATAATAATTAGTAAGGATACATGGAGAGGCAAATCAGAAATTAATTGGAAATTAAACAATATGGCTCCACAAAATCAGTTAAAGAACAAATCATAGAAAAAAAATAATTTCATTGAAGAAAATGACAATGATGAGAAGTCCTTTCAAAATCTATCAGATGCTACCAAAGTAATACTCAGGCAAAAAGTTATATCCTTGAGTTCATATATTAACAAAATAGGGAGGGCAGAGGTCAATGAATTGGGGATGCAAATAAAAAAGCTAAAAAGCAAACAAATTAAAAATCCTCAGATGAAGACTAAATTAGAGATCCTAAAAATCAAAGGAGAAATTAATAATATTTAAAGTCAAAGAACTATTGATTTAATAAATAAGACTAGAAGCTGGGACTTTGAAAAAAATAAAATAGACAAAGTACTGGTCAATCTAATTAAAAAATGGAAAGAAGGAAACCAAATTGACAGTATCCAAATGAAAAGGGAGACCTCACCTCTAATGAAGAGGAAATGAAGGTAATCATTAAAAATTATTATGTCCAATTATATGGCAATATATATGGCAATCTGGGTGATATGGATGAATATTTACAAAAAAAAAATAAATTGCCAAGACTAAGAAAGGAAGAAATAGACTACCTAAACAACCCTATATCAGAAAAAGAAATCAAACAAGCTATCAAAGAACTCGCTAAGCAAAAATCCCCAGGACCAGATGGATTCACAAATGAATTTTATTAAACATTCAAAGAACAACTAATCCTAATAGTATACAAAATATTTGACAGAATAAGCAAAGAAGGAGATCTACCAAATTAATTTTACAATGCAAATATTGTACTGATTCCAAAGACAGGCAGGTCAAAAAAAGAGAAAGAAAAACTACAGTCCAATCTCCTTAATGATTATAGATTCAAAAATCTTAAATAGAATACTAGAAAAAAGACCCCAGCAAGTGATCATGAGGGTTATTAATTTTGACCAGGTAGGATTTATACCAGGAATGCAAGAATGGTTCAATATTAGGAAAACCATCTACATGATTAACCATATTAACAAGAAAACTGACAAAAACCACATGATTATCTCAATAGATGCAGAAAAAGCCTTTGACAAAATGCAACACTCATTCCTATTGAAAACACCAGAAAGTATAGGAATAGAAGGGTCTTTCCTAAGAATAATAAACAGTATTTATCTAAAACCATCAGCAAACATCATCTGCAATGGGGATAAACTAGATGCATTTCCAATAAGATCAGAAGTGAAACAAGGATGCCCATTATCACCTCTACTATTTGACATTGTACTAGAAACACTAGCAGTAGCAATTAGAGAAGAAAAAGAAATTGAAGGCATCAAAATAGGCAAGGAGGAGACCAAGTTATCACTCTTTGCAGATGACATGATGGTCTACCTAAAGAATCCTAGAGAATCGACTAAAAAACTAGTGTAAATAATCAACAAATTTAGCAAAGTTGCAGGATACAAAACAAACCCACATAAGTCATCAGCATTTCTATATATTTCCAACACATTTCAGCAGCAAGAATTAGAAAGAGAAATTCCATTTAAAATCACCTTAGATAATATAAAATACTTGGTAATCTATCTGCTGAGATAAACACAGGAACTATATGAACACAACTACAAAACTCTCCACACAATTTAAACTAGATCTAAACAATTGGAAAAAAACAAAACATCAATTGCTCATGGGTAGGACAAGCAAAAATAATAAAAATAAGAATCATACCCAAATTGATTTACTTATTTACTACCATACCCATTGAACTACCAAAAAGCTTTTTTTTTACTGAATTAGAAAAAACCATAACAAAGTTCATTTGGAGGAACAAAAGATCAAGGATATCCAGGGAAATCATGCAAAAAAAAATGGTAAGGAAGTTGGCCTTGCAGTCCCAGATCTCAAACTATACTATAAAGCAGTGGTCATCAAAATAAGAGAGAAAGGAGGATCAGTGGAATAGACTGGGGTAAGTGACCTCAGGAAGACAGTCTATGATAAGCCCCCAAATCCCAGTTTTGCAGACCAAAACCCACTATTTGATAAAAAACTGCTGGGAAAATTGGAAGAAAGTATGGGAGAAATTAGGTTTGGATCAACATCTCACACCCTACACCAAGATAAACTGAGAATAGGTGAATTTCTTGAATATAAAGAAGGAAACTATAAGTAAATTAGGTGATCACAGACTGGTATACACGTCAAATCTTTGGGAAAGGAAAGATTTTAAGACCAAACAAGAGTTAGAAAAAATTACAAAATGTAAAATAAATAATTTTGATTACATCAAATTTAGAAGTTTTTGTACAAACAAAACCATTACAATGAAAATTAGAAGCGAAGCAACAAATTGGGAAAAATCTTCATAACAAAAACCTCTGACAATGGTCTAACTCCTCAAATTTATAATGAGCTAAATCAGTTGTACAAAAAATCAAGGCATTCTCCAATTGATAAATGGGCAAGGGACATGAATAGGCAATTTTCTGTTAAAGAAATCAAAACTATTAATAAGCACATGAAAAAAGTTTTCTAAATCTCTTATAATCAAATCAAAACAACTCTGAGGTATCACCTCACACCTAGCTGATTGGCTAACATGACAGCAATGGAAAGTAATGAATGTTGAAGGGGATGAGACAAAATTTGGACATTAATGCACTGCTGGTGGAGTTGTGAACTGATCCAACTATTCTGGAGGGCGATTTGGAACTATGCCCAAAGGGCGCTCAAAGACTGTCTACCCTTCGATCCAGCCGTAGCACTGCTGGGTTTGTACCCCAAAGTGATAATAAGGAAAAAAACATGTACAACAATATTCATAGCAATGTTCTTTATGGTGGCAAAAAATTGGAAAATGAGGGGATATCCTTCAATTGCGGAATGGCTGAACAAATTGTGGTATCTGTTGGTGAAGGAATACTATTGAGCTCAAAGGAATAATAAATTGGAGGAATTCCATGTGAACTGGAATGCCCTCCAGGAATTGATGCAGAGTGAGAGGAGCAGAACCAGGAGAACATTATACACAGAGACTGATACACTGGTGTACAATCAAATGTAATGGATTTCTCCATTAGTGGCAATGCAGTGATCCTGAACAACCCAGAGGGATCTATGAGAAAGAATAGTATCCACATTCAGAGGAAAAACTGTGGAAGTAGAAACACCAAAGAAAAACAACTGCTTGATTACATGGATCGAGGAGGATATGATTGGGGATATAAATGCTAAATGAAAATCCTAGTGCAAACATCAACAACATGGAAATAGGTTCTGATCATGGACATATATAATACCCAGTGGAATTGTGCATCGGCTACAGGAAGGGTGAGGGGAGGTGAGAGAGGGAAAGAATATGTTTCTTGTAACCAAGGAATAATATTCTAAATTGGCTAAATAAAATTAAAATTAATTTAAAAATAATTAAATGAGAGACGTGGAAGAAAAATCAGAAAAGGAAACAAAATCAATACAAAATGAACTAACAACTTAAAAAAGTAAAATTTATGGTATAGTGGGGAAAGAGGCACAAAGATCCAGTGCAGAAAAAAATTGACATACTGGAAAAATAGTTTTAAAAATTCAATGAAGAAAAGACTTCCATGAAAAAATAGAACTGACCAACTGGAAAAAGGGATGGGAGGAATCCAATGAAGAAAAGAGTTCCATGAAAAGTAAAATTATTTAATTAAAAAATTGAAAAAAGAGGTTCAAATAGTCATGCAAGAAAATCAGTCTTTAATAATTAAAATTAGAAAAAAAGAAGCTAATGCCTTCATGAGACATCATTAAACAATAAACAATATCAAAAGTATTTAAAAATAGAAGAAAATATGAAATACTTCATTGAAAAAATAACTGACCTTGAAAATAAATTCAGGAGAGATAATCTAAGTGTTATTGGATTATTTGAAAGTCATGATAAAAAAAAGAACAAGGTTCATATTATAAGAAATTATCAAAGAAAACTAGCCTGATATTCTTGGACAAGAGGGTAAAGTAAAAATGAAAGAATCTGCGTATCACCTTCTGCAATAAACCACGAAATGATGACTCCCAGAAATATTAAAGCCAAATTCAAGAACTCTTAGGTCAAGGAGAAAATACTGCAAACATCCAGAAAGACACAATTCAATTATAATGGAGCCCCATTGATGGTTACACAGGATCTGGCAGCTTCTACATTGAAGAATAAGAAGGCTTAGAATATGATGTTCCAATACACAAGGTCACTGGGTTTACAACCAAGATTTACCTACCCATCAAAATAGGGACAGTATTGGCATTTAATAAAACAGAAGATTTCTAAGTATTCCTGAAGAAAATATCCAACTTAAATAGAAAAATCCGATGTTCAAATACAAAAATCAAGAAAAGCATAAAAAAGTTAAATAAGAAAGAGAAAATTTAAGGGATTCAATGAGGTTGATTTATTTTTTATATTCCTATATGTAAAGATGATATTTGCAACTATTAAAATTGTCCTCATTATCATTGTAGTTAGAAAATATAGACATAATGTGACAGTAAGCTGTTTAGAATGAAATGCAAAAGAAAATTAAGAGGTGAAAATGAGGTTGCACTGAGAGAAATAGAAAGAGAGGTATAAAAGGTCATAAATTATATCATGTAAAGAGTCATGGAGAAAAATACTATTATGGTGGAAGGGAAAATGAGGGTGGTGACGAGATATTTAAATCTTACTCTCATTGGAATTGACTCAGAGTGGGAATATATGCCAGACTTACTGGATTATAGAATCCTATCTTACCCTATAAAGAAATTGAAGGGGAATAAGAAATGGGTGGGGGATAGGTAATAATATAAGGGGAATGATATGGAGGGGGGCAGTGAATAAAAAGACCCCGTAGAGAAATAGGAAGGAAATAAGAAGGGTGCTGGTGGAAAGGGGAGTAATGTAAGGGAAGGGGAATGGGGGGAGTGATTAAAGCCAAAACACTTGAATGGAAGGACAGAGTGAAAGAAGAACATACAGGATTCAAAGAGGAAAACACGATGGGGGGAGGGGAATACAGAGATAGCAATCATAACTGTATGTAGGCAATGAACTCACCCATAAAATGGAAGCAGATAGAGTGAATTAAAAAACAGAAACCTACCTTATATTCGTTACAAGAAACATATTTGAGGGAGGGAGACATATACATAGTAAAGGAAAGGGGATGAAGCAGAAACTATTTGGCTTCCACTAAGATTAAAAAAACAAAACTAAACAGGAGTTCATTTTTCCCCCTGTAAGAATATACTCAGTTTTGCTGGATAAGTGATTCTGGTTTATAAACCTAGATCTTTTGCTTTCCTGAATATTATATTCCATGACTTCAGATTTTTTAATGTAGAAGCCACTAAGTCCCATGCAATCCTGATTGTAGCTCCATGGTATTTGAACTGTTTCTTCTGGGAAGCTTCTAGTTTTTTTCTCCTTGTCCTGAGAACTCTTCAATTGAACTATCACATTCATGGAGGTGATCTGTGAATTCTCTCAATTTCTATTTTATTTACATGTTCAAGTATATCTGGGCAGTTTTCTTTGAGAATTTCTTGTATTATAATATACAAGTTTTGTTTTGTTTTTTGGATCATGGTTTTCAGCTAGTCCGTGGATTTCAGGTAGTTTTATTTTTCAATAGAATACTTCATGTTTTCTTCTGTTTTGTTTTTGTTTTGATTTTGTTTTCTTGTTTCTTTATTACCCCATGAAATCATTACTTTCTAGTTGCTCAATTCTGATTTATAAGGCCTGATTTTCCTCTCAGCTTTTGGGTCTCATTTTTCATTTCTTCCATTTCTCTTTCTCATTTTTCCTTTGCCCTTCTTAATTGATTTTTGAAGTCTTTTTTGAGCTCTTCCAGAATCTGTGTCCAATCCATATTTCTTTACACATGTTTTCTTTGCTTTTACTGTCTCTTGTATCTGTACCTTGCTCTTTTTCTCCATAAAAATTCTTAGAGTTAAGTGCTTTTTTTGTTGTTGTTGTTGCTTGTTCATTTTTTTCTACCTTTTGATAGGCTCTGTTTTTTGGGGGGGTTGGGGGGGGAATTGGGCACCCTCTTAAACTTCAGTCCTTCCCTGATGCTATCCGTAGCTTTTTCCTGGGCTTCTGCTAGTTTCAATTCTTCTAAGATGTTATGATTGCCTAAGGGTTGGGAGCTCTGATGACCTCCTCCTGCTGCTGATTCAGTTAACCCTTGACATACTGATAGCTTAAAGACTTTCCTCAGGCTTGGGTTTAAATTTTGGTAACACTCTTAGCTTGATCAAGTCAGAGACTGCTCAAATTCTAGCCCCAGGGTTAGGCACAAGTTTTTGTTCTCACTGTGTGCTTGATTAAATTGGGCACACAGTTGATTGCCCTGTCCTGTAGCTCTGCCCTGAGTCCCTGGCAGAAAGATCCCATGCCCACTTGGATCAACCAACTACACCAAACAAGGATCTGTGTTCTAACCACAGGCCCAAACTGGGACTTCTGGCTTTGTTCTGGGCCCACAGATATCAGTCCTAACTGCCCTTCACTGAGATTATATTTTGCTTAAAGTTATCATTTACATTGAAACAATATCAATGCTAGAAATATATGCACCAAATCTAGTGCTCTGGTATCTAAATTCTTAAAGGAAAAATTAAATTAGTTACTGGAACAAGCTATATTCAAAGGAAAACTCAACTTTCCCCTCTAAGAATTTATGTGTGTGTGTGTGTGTGTGTACATACACACATATCCAAAATATAAACAACAAATAAGAAATGAGAATTTTATAAAAGTTAGCTATAATAGATAGCTAATGAAAATTAAATGGAAAAGGAAAAGAATATGCATTTTCTGTGTAATACATGGCACCTACACAAAAATAAATCATGTGTTGGGACATAAAAACCTCAAAATCAAATGCATAAAGCAACATCATTAAATGTATGCTTTTAAGATTATAATCCAATAAAAATTGCATTCATTAAAGTACCTTGGAAACAAAAGTTAGAAACAAGTGAAAACTAATCTCATCCTAAAGAATGAGTAGGTTAAAGAAAAAATCATAAAATCAATACTTTCATTAATTAGAATGATAATAATATTAAAATACATCAAAATTTATGGAATATAGTCAAAATAGTACTTAGGGGAAATTTTAGATGCCCAAGTTTTTATATCAATAAATTAGGGAAATAGTAAATAAATGCATTGGTGAAAGATTAATGAAATATAAAAGCTCTTCAAAATTCCCTGTATATAGGCCTCATTGTGACCTAGGCAATCTTCTCTTTTCCCTTGAGACACTGATTGTGGAACAGGGAATTGAGTATATTTTTTGTCTCTTATTCTTTTCCAATCACATTTATGAGATGGACAGAAAAAGCCCAGATTGTATTTTTATGTCTGGAAAACACTAATATTGTACTTAGAAAACCCAGATATTTTGCTACCTTGAACTATGCCAGTTTCAATTCTTAAGAGTCTAGTGCTAACTTTAGTTAAATGATCATCCAAAGACTTAGCTTCCTCATGCCTTCTTTGTTTGGAAGTAAAGCTAATCCCTTCTACTGGCTCATTAGAGTCTCACCCCTGAAGCTCTGCCCAGGACCAAATCAGATATCTTGAGTTTAAGTGAAGGGACTCCTCAGCTAGAAAAACCAGGTTTAGTTGCTTCCTGATTTGGTGATGTATTAGATTGATGGATTCTTATCTATCTCTATATATCTATATTTCTATCACTTACTTTGTCTTTCTACCAATAAATTTATTAATTCTCTTAACCTAGTCTTAGTGCTTATTATACTATGCAATCTGAACCTAATTTCAGAAGCTATAAACATAAATATCACCTTTATGAGTACAATTTGTTACATAACTAAAAAGAAAAAAACTAGAAAAAGAATGAATTTTAAATCCTTATTTACACACTAAATTGAAATCATAAAATTCAAAGGAAATATTAGGAAAATCAAAGTAAGTAAAAATTTTAATTAATACATAAAACCAGAAACTACATTTATTAAAAAATAAAATAAAGTAAACATGGCATCAGTCTAGATGCAGGACTCTTCATCTCCTCAGCACCTACCATTATAGACTACCTCAAAAGACCAAAAAAACTAAATTCATAAGAACAAAGGGACTCTACAATAGGACACAGCATTGAAGTTATGTTGAATTGGGGCATTTCCACACTATGAGAGGGTGAAAAAGCTCCCACAAAAACATAAGCTGGTCTACCCTCCCCCACCCCACCTAGGAAGCCAGAGTCAGAGCCAGCACGCATCAGAATCAGGGAGTGAGTGAGGGGAACATCTAGAGTAAGTAAGGGGCACCTCCAGGTCCTTGGGAACTGACTAAGACCACCAAAGACCTACCCCTGAGAGCAGCTACATCTGAAACCCCAGCAGGCTGAAGAGAACTCATGGCAAAATAGCACAGAGAAGGTCAGCAAACAGTAGAAGCTGCGGAGATACAAGAGCTTGCATGACGTAAAATCCTCACTCTTTAACTCCATACAAAGAGAGCCTGATCATCTCACTCAGATTTCTGACTAAAAAGGGAATGAAAAACCTCCACAATGATGGCAAATTGTGCTCAGGAGCAACAACCTCCCTCCAAGAAAACCAGGAAGAAGGGATTGACACTTGAAAAATTTTACAGAGGAAAAACCCAGGCTACAGAGGAAATAGAGGAGGAAATTCAAATAAACCCAAAACCTTCCCAAAAAATGGAAATTTTTTACAAGCTCTTGAAGAATTTAAATTGGACCTTATCAAAAAGATGGAAGCCTTCTGGCAGGAACAGTGGGAAATAGTTTAAAAAAATAACAGTTTAAAGGTCAAATACTCCCAATTGGAGAAACAGCTGGAAGCCACAAAAAGTAGGATAGACCAAACTGAAAAGTAAAACCAGTCTTTAAAGACCAGAATTAGGCACCTGGAAAACAATGATCTTGCAAAACAGCAAGAACTAATAAAGCAAAGTCAAAAGACTGACAAAATAGAATACAACATAAAATATCTCACTGACAAGATGACAGATCAGGAAAACAGACCAAGGAGAGAAAATTTGAGAATCATTGGTCTACCTGAAAAGTCAGAAATAAACAGGGAAGGTAAATACATCCTGATAAAAGGGAGTACAGACAAATACAGAAATATCAGTATTCAACATGTATACACCAAAAGGTATAGCATCCAAATTTCTAAAGGAGAAAATAGTTCGTAAAACTCTACTAGTGGGAGACCTGAACCTATCACTATCAAATTTAGATAAATGAAATGAAAAAATAAATAAGAAAGAGGTAAAAGATGAGAATTATATCTTAGAAGAATTACAGTTAATAGATATATGGAGAAAAATAAATAGGGACGAAAAGGAATACACCTTCTTTTCAGCATCACATGGTAAATTCACAAAGATTGACCATGCACTAGGGGATAAAGCCATGGCAAACAAGTGCAAAAGAGCAGAAATAATCAAGGCAACATTCTCAGACCACAATGCAGTGAAAAAGAATTAGTAAGGGTACATGTAGAGGAAAATAAAAAATTAATAGGAAATTGAATACTATGATTCTCCAAAATTGGTTAGTTGAAGAACAAATCATAGAAACAATTAATAATATCATTGAAGAAAATGACAATGATGAGACATCCTTTCAAAATCATTGGGATGCAGCCAAAACAGTACTCGGGGGAAAATTTATATCCTTGAGTTCAGATATTAACAAATTAGGGAGGGCAGAGGTCAATGAATTGGACATGCAAATCAAAAAACTTGAAAGCAAACAAATTAACAATCCCCTAGAAGAAAACTAAATTAGAGATCCTAAAAATTAAGGGAGAAATTAATAAAATCAAAAGTGAAAGGACTATTGAACTAATAAATAAGACTAGAAGCTGGTATTTTGAAAAAAACAAACAAAATAGACAAAGTACTGGTCAATCTAAAAAAAAAAGGAAAAAAGGAAACCAAATTAACAGTATCATAGATGAAAAGGGAGACCTCACCTCCAATGAAGAGGAAATTAAGACAATCATTAAAAACTAGTTTGCCCAATTATATGACAATAAATATGCCAATCTAGGTCATATGGATGAATATTTACAAAAATATAAATTACCTAGATTAACAGAAGAAATAGAATTGTTAAATAATCCCATATCAGAAAAAAGAAATTGAACAAGCCATCAAAGAAGTCCCTAAGAAAAAAGCCCTAGGACCTGATGGATTCACAAGTGAATTCTATCAAACATTCAAAGAACAGCTAAACCCAATACTATACAAACTATTGACATAATAAGCAAAGGAGGAGTTCTACCAAATTCCTTTCATGACATAAATATGGTACTGATTCCAAAGCCAGGCAGGTCAAAAACAGAGAAAGAAAACTATAGACCAATCTCCTTAATGAACATAGGCGCAAAAATCTTAACTAGGATACTAGCAAAGACTCCAGTAAGTCATCACAAGGGTTATTCACTATGATCAGGTGGGATTTATACCAGGAATGCAAGGATGGTTCAATATTTGGAAAACCATCCACATAATTGACCATATCAATAAGCAAATCAACAAAAAATCACATGATTATCTCAATAGATACAGAAAACACCTTTAACAAAATAAAACATCCATTCCTATTAAAAACCCTAGAATGTATAGGAATAGAAGGGTCTTTCCTAAAAATAATAAACAGTATTTATCTAAAACCATCAGCAAACATCATCTGCAATGAGAATAAACTGGATGCATTCCCAATAAGATCAAGGAGTGAAACAAGGATGCCCATTATCACCTCTATTATTTGATATTGTACTAGAAACACTAGCAGTAGCAATTAGAGAAGAAAAAGAAATTGAAGGTATTAAAACTGGCAATGAAGAGACCAAGCTATCACTCTGTGCAGATGATATGTTGGTCTACTTAAATAATCCTAGAGAATCAACTAAAAAGCTAGTGGAAATAATCAACAAATTTAGCAAAGTTGCAGGATACAAAACAAACCCACATAAGTCATCAGCATTTCTATATATCTCCAACACATCTCAGCAGCAAAAATTAAAAAGGGAAATTCCATTTAAAATCTCCCTAGACAATATAAAATACTTAGGAATCTATCTACCGATACAAACACAGGAACTATATGAACACAACTACAAAACACTCTCCACACAATTAAAACTAGATCTAAGCAATTGGAAAAACATTGATTGCTCAGGGGTAGGACAGGCTAACATAATAAAAATGACCATCCTACCCAAACTTATTTACTTATTTAGTGCCATACCCATAGAAGTACCAAAAAACTTTTTTTATTGATTTAGAAAAAACCATAACATAGTTCATTTGGAAGAACAAAAGATCAACAATATCCAGGGAAAAAATGGAAAAAATGCAAAAGAAGGTGGCCTTGAAGTACCAGTTCTCAAACTATAATATAAAGCCACGGTCACCAAAACAATTTGGTACTGGCTAAGAGACAGAAAGGAGAATCGGTGGAATAGACTTGGGGTCAGTCACCTCAGGAAGACAGTCTATGACAAGCCCATAGATCCCAGCTTTGGGACAGAAATCCACTATTTGATAAAAACTTCTGGGAAAATAGGAAGACAATGTGGGAGAGATTATGCTTGGATCAACACCTCACACCCTACACCAAGATAAACTCAGAATGGGTGAATAAGTTGAACATAAAGAAGGAAACTATGAGTAAATTATGTGAACACAGAATAGTATACATGTCAGACCTTTGGGAAAGGAAAGATTTTAAAACCAAGCAAGACTTAGAAAAAGTCGCAAAATATAAAATGAATAATTTTGATTACATCAAATTTAGAAGTTTTTGTACAAACAAAACCAATGTAACCAACATTAGAAGGGAAGTAACAAATTGGGAAACAATCATCATAACAAAAACCTCTGACAAAGGTCTAATTACTCAAATTTATGAAAAGCTAAATCAATTGTACAAAAAATCAAGCCATTCTCCAATTGATAAATGGGCAAGGGACATGAACAGGCAGTTTTCAGATAAAGAAATCAAAACTATTAATAAGCACATGAAAAAGTGATCTAAATCTCTTATAATCAGAGCGATGCAAATCAAAAGAACACTGAGGTATCACCTCACACCTAGCATATTGGCTAACATGACAGCAAAGGAAAGTAATGAATGATGGAGGGGATGTGGCAAAGTCGGAACATTAATTCATTGCTGGTGGAGTTGCGAACTGATCCAACCATTCTGGAGGGCAATTTGGAACTATGCCCAAAGGGAGCTCAAAGACTGTCTGTCCTTTGATCCAGCCCTAGCAGTGCTGGGTTTGCATCCCAAAGTGATAATAAGGAAAAAGACTTGTACAACAATACTCTTAGCTGTGTTCTTTGTGGTGGCAAAAAATTGGAAAATGAGAGGATGCCCTTCAATTGGGGAATGGCTGAACAAATTGTGGTATACTTTGGTGATGGAATACTATTGTGCTCAAAGGAATAATAAAGTGGAGGAATTCCATGGGAACTGGAACAACCTTCAGGAAGTGATGCAGAGTGAGAGGAGAAGAACCAGGTGAACATTTACAGAGATTGATACACTGTGATAAAATCAAATGTAATGGACTTCTCCATTGGTGGCAATGCAGTGATCCTGAACAACCCAGAGGGATCTATGAGAAAGAACACTATCCACATTCAGAGGTAAAACTGTGGGAGTAGAAACACAGAAGAAAAATAAATGCTTGATTACATGGGTCGAGGGGGATATGATTGGGGATATAGACTCTAAATGAACATCCTAGTGCAAACATCAACAGCATGGAAGTAGGTTCTGATCAAGGACACATTTAATACCCAGTGGAATTGCGCTGAGAATGGGAAAGGCAGGGGAGGGGAGGGAGAAATAGAATATGATTTTTGCAACCAAGGAATAATGTCTGAAATTGATCAAATAAAATAAAAAAATTGATAGATAAATCATCACTTAATTTGATTTTTTAAAAAGAAAGATAAAAACAAATTATTAGTTATCACAAATGAAAAAGGTGAATTTGCCACCAATGAAGGTAAAATTAAGGCAATCATTATATGCCAATGAAACTAAAACTCTAAATGAAATGGAAGAAGAATTAGAAAAATATAAATCTTCAAGTATATATGAAGAGGAAATGGAATTTAAATTCAACTTAGAAAAATAAACTGAGCAAACTATCAATGAACTACCTAAGAAAAAAATCCCTGGTACCAGATCAAGTCCCAAGGATAATGGGTAGAACTTCAAGAGGGTTAGTTGATATGCTCTTTCCAGGCACAATGATGATATTTATATTAAGAGAAAATGAGTAAACTACTGGATTGGGACTCAGTAAGATTTGCTTTAAATCCCACATCTGACTTAGTTACTGTTTTTTCAGATATGCAAGTAACTCTGTCGCAGTTGTCTCACCTATAAAAAAGCTAAAAAGTTCTATTGTGTGCTCCTCATATTTCATTTGGGACTCAAAAGACAATGTATTTATAGAGCTTTGAAAACTTTAATAACACATTACATTAATGTTACTTATCATCATCATTTTCATTATTATTTTTACCACTACTTGTCCAAATTTACCATTAATTAGCATATTCTTCTAATGATTTAGAGTAAACATAACAATTAATGTGGCCTAGTACCATGGATAGCTCTACATCTTCAACAATTTGGTCAGTTACTTTCTACAGAACAAGCGCCAGTTTCCTCTAAATAGAGTCAAATGCCACATAAAAATTTTTACAAATATTTACCACAAGAAAGATATGTATCCCTCCCAACTCTGTAATAATTCCATTTACATTTTGTCAAAAAGGGTAGAATTAGTCCCAGAAACCCTAAGACTTTGTTTTCTTTAGCTTTGAGGAGTGTGTGTGTGTGTGTGTGTTTCCCCTTTCTTATGAAGGCAGTGTGCCACCTGCTTCACAGTGAGAGCAGACTAAAATCAGGCTGTTCAGATATAAAAGCTGGATAGAGTGGGCAACAAACAGGAAGTGGAGAATCATGAGTCTTGGAGCAAGGTCTTAGCATTCCCCTTTTGTTTATTCCTCAGGTGGGCTTAGGCTAAATTACCTTGCCAGCTGATACCTATAGCAAATGTGAGGGTGAGAAAAAATAAACATGATATTCCAGCAGAGGAACTTACCAAATACTTGGAAATAACTCTACTTTAGTGGGTAAGAATAAACATTCAAAAATATTAATCATTGTATCATATGCAGAATGCCTTTGATTACAAGTGCTTTGAAACACAGGTTTTCTAGAATTAATAATATGCTTTTCTTCTAACAATCAAGTAGGTGAGATAATGTTACAAATTCAATGAGCCCAGAAGTACTAATCCTATAGCATAACAAATAGATATTTATTAGGAAAAACTACATAGATATATAGGTAGTAACTTTAAGGCTCTGCTATATATTAATCAGTGAGATACATATAAAAATAAACAAGATAGCTTTTGCCTTTGAGGAGCACTTTTATATTAGAGAAAGATAATATATAAAGGAATATTGAAGAGTATTGGGGGGAAGGCAGAGGAGAAACATGATACTGAACTGGGAGATTGTCAGGGTTACTGATGGAAATTGGGTGATAGCCTGGTGTAATAATTAAAGGAATTTAGGAATTGTAGGGTGATTGAAAGGTTACAGGGGATAAGGAAGGTTTTGTAAGAGGGAATGGAGGAGTTGAAGGGAGAGAGGGAATATGGCTGCTGGTAAGGTAAAAGGAGAGAGATGTCCCCCCTCCACAATGGTTCCTGACTAGATAAAACAAAAAGCTCAACTCCAAGAGCCAGGAGAAACTTAAATGGTATCTTAGCTTCGTTCCAAAAATAGCTTGTAATTCTCTAATTAAGAACTAAACTATTTAAGGAAATATGTTAGGAAGCCTTGATATTATAGGCTGGAAAACAAGGAAAGAATGCTAGTGCCTCCCTATATAGTTAGACATATTCTTCTCTTATTCTCCTTGCTGTGTAATAAGCTGGTACAGAGACCAGTTTGCATGACAGGATTTCATTCAAGGTGCCAGATGCCTGGTGTGTGATTTGTTTAGTGATAGAATGAAGTCACCTTTGGAAGCTTTAAAACATCTGAACCCTCCTCTGAATGCTAAGGAAAAAAAAAGAATAGAAGCTTGGAAATGTGGTGCAATGAAATAATCTCACCCCTATATAAGGTTTAAAACTGGGTCTTCTCCTCTCATGGTTATCACACTGTGTTTACCAGTGTTTTCACCACCCTGCACTCACATTTCATCATGCTTCAGTGCCCATATGCAGAATGTTCAAGTATGGGGAACAAATGCCCGAGAGCCTGGTGAAATTCTGTTTTACATGAACTATGTGAATTAAAGAGTTGATTTTGCTTCTCTTAAGAATGATTCTCGGCAGCCTAATATAGTACATGATAGAGAAAAGACAGTAGCCAGTTTCAGAAAAAGTTTAAATACAAATCAGTCCCCACTGGAAAGACATGTATCCATAAACAAATATACATGTACATACAGTCATAAATCCTATGTAAATTTCATATTCTTCATTATAACTCACCACATTCCTTTTCCCAATAGGTCAAGAGAAGAGGAATGATAAAGGAAAAGGAAGACAAAGGACAGGGAAAGAATATCACATACATTAGAAACAGCTTCATTCTCTTCTGAATTTTTCTCTGCCTATAAATATATGTGTGTATATGTATGTATATTTACATTCTCCAATGACAAATATTTTTATTCCATCTAATTTCGGACTTTTCAAGAATGAGCAAACTAAAACTATCAAAATTCTTAAATGATGGTGCTGTCAGAGTGGTAAATAAGTCAGCAAGACTAGTAAGACCAGAGCAGCAGGGTGGCACAGTGGATTGAGAGCCAGTGGGAGGTCTCAGTTTCAAATATGGCCTCAGACACTTCTAACTGTGTGACACAACCCCATCTAATAGCCCTTACAGCTCTTCTGCCTTGGAACCAATACACAGTATTGATTCTAAGACACAAGGTAAAAGTTTTGGGGAAAAAAAGACTAGCTAGAACAAAAATGTTTGCAGTCACTTAAAATAATCTTTATGCCACGAATAGCCATGAATCAACAATTATAAGTGTGACTATTTCTAATCTGTTAAAAGAAATAAAGAAAAAGGAAAAAAGAGAAGGAAAAAATTAATCTCCCTGAGGACTGAAAAGACAACAGTATATATTCAGAACACTCTGAATAAAGAAATGGAAATCTGACATTGCTTTGTCTCTTCAAAGACATATCTGTCCATTTTATTTTTAAGGATTATTTTCTTTAATGAAATTTTGTTTCTCTTTTCCAAGCTTTGAATTCTATTTTTATATTTGCCATGCACTATTATCCATTTTTCACCCACATTTTTCTCTACCACTACAGTGGTAGAGAAAAATGTGGGTGAAATGTTTGCTTTTTTAGCTTTTTCAGAAATTATTTTGGGTTTGTGTCCAATCTACATTTTTTTGAAGCTATGGTTATGGACATTTTAAGTTGTCTTCTGAGTTTGTGTCTTGAGCTTCCCTGTCACAAAATATTTTTGTGGTCAGGTTCTCTTTTTGTTGTTTGCTCATTTCCCAAGCTTATACCCATACTTTTTACTTTATTAGAGTGGGCTACACTCCGTTCTTGTGGGTGGAGGCAGAAGAGCTACTTGAGTTTCTGTAACTTGCTCTGGAGCCTAAGACTTTTTTTTGGTGCTACAAAGGTGGTGTGATTCAGGGAGATATCTGGTCAATGTCCACCTATTCTCATCCTCATCCAGAGAGGGTACCTTGGTTCTTCATGACTTTGACTGCTTCTCTCTGCCCGGGAACTTTGGCCTAGAATTATGTTAAAGGTTATGGAACTGCCAAATGGTACTAGATCCTGTACCCATTGCTAATTCATGTCTCCTATAATGTCTTTCTGACCAGTTATTTCATTACTTTATTGTCCCTGTGCATTAGACATGCCTGGTACTCCCTTTTCTGAAGATGCTATAGCAGCTACAACATCTAATACTCATAGATGGTGCTATGGGGGCTATGGAGGCAACCGATGTAATGTTGTCCCACCCAGTGTCCAAAGAAGTTTCGAGACTGTTCTGGACTGGAACAATGATTCACTCAGATTCTTCTCAGAGATAGATTTTTGGTGTTCATTTTGTAGGAGAGGCTTTGAGGAAGTCAGGCAATTGTAACTTGTTACTCCACTCTCTTTTGTCTTTCATTTGCCCATTTTTAACAAACAAAAGAGTATACTCATTTCCATAATTATTTTTATATTTATTATTTTATTCTGGCTTATTTATTTGTTTTTAGCACATTGTCTCTCTGAAATTCCTAATCCTATTAAATGAAACACTGTCTAATATTTCCATGTGACTATTGATATATCATTAGCTTAGAAAATTATAATATGACTTTATATTTTCAAAATGTCTGAAGGCTTCATTCCAGAAACCTTGATAGAAAAATACATATATATATAGAACATTTATT
The DNA here is from genome assembly GCF_027887165.1 of Monodelphis domestica. Taxonomy (NCBI): domain Eukaryota; kingdom Metazoa; phylum Chordata; class Mammalia; order Didelphimorphia; family Didelphidae; genus Monodelphis; species Monodelphis domestica. The sequence continues at coordinate 269,940,962 of NC_077229.1, forward strand.
CTCTGCATTTTGTGTAGTTGCATATTACAAGTAGTAATTAAATTTAGTGGAAATATTGAGGCAATTAAATGTGTTGCAAAAGAGTGGGGTTTAAATAATATTCATTGATGTATGTCCTTGAAGACATAAACTGAATATACAGAATTATATAAAATAATTTGTGAAAATGTTCAAATCAAAAGGATATTTTATTCCTACAATTAGTCCCAGATACCTTAAAAGGGGTTATTGGTTCACTTTCACTGAAATGATAGACTTACTTCATGTTTGCTAATCAATGCCTCATATACTTATTCCTGACTAATAATTGGGCCTTTCTTGGAAGTGCTTCAATTTCTGACAAAAAAAAAATCTTTCAGAAACGTGGCTACATCTACAAAGAACATTTTAGAGTTGTAATGTGAAAAAGACAAACAAAATACCATCATCCTCATGACCGAACATGTAATAGATTACTTGAAGTTTCATGAGACAGAAGGACATATGTTTCTTCTTCAAACTTCCAGAAGAGAATAACAAAGTCTAGTGGAGGCAATGTGACACATATTTTAAAGCCATATTTATGAAAGTTCCCATACATATACATTTAGATAGTGTCCATTTAGTATACTTCACAATAATTCATTACTTAGAATGCTAGTTCACAATTAAATAAACAGCAACAGCTTGTGGTCACTCAGGGTGCAATGGTAAAATGTGTTTGTAAAATCATTCTTTGAGCAGATGAGATCTAGAGGGTGAGATGTCTAGGTGGACCTATCTAGCAAGTACTGTGAATAGACAATCCTATAGAACCACAAATAGCCACAGATACAGTAGGATAAACCAATAGCAATGTTTTGAATAACAGTGAAAGGAGAAAGCCTAAGATTGACAAGTTTGCTGTTCAGCAGATCTTTGATGTCATCAGAAGGTACTCTCAACAGACCCAAATACCAATGAGATTGTGTAGAAATACTTTTTATGCACCAATTTAAATGTTGAATAGTATAAAATCATTAAGAGAAAATTCTGCATATCTGTCTTCTTTGCTAGTAGGTGAAATATTTTGTTTTCACAGATATTTATTTAGTCACACTTAAAAAATATATAGTCACAACACTATGTGATAACAATGTGCCAGTTGCTATTAAGAACTAATCAACAGGTCATATCTTTGAATTATTTATAAATTAGTTGAGAAGAGAATTTACATATATAAACCAAAAAATTCACAATGATGTAATTAAATAGAAAAAAGTTAAAAAGTTATTAAAAGAAAGGAGAAATATACATGTGTGAATAAACATTGATCTAGAAAGAAGAATTTGGACTGGGTCTAGAAGGCTGGACAGAGAAAGTCATACAGTGGTGGAGGCAAGATGGTAGAGTAATCTAGAGCAGGTCTGTGCCACCATGTGAATACTCCCCAACCAAGATTAAAATATCTCCACAAAATTAATACAGGAACAAAAGAACCAACAAGGAAACAGAGGGAAACAACTTCTAAGAAAAGAAAAAACCTAAAAGGTAGGCAGAGAGCACCTGGGGCACTGGGGTGAGAGGAGAGCAGAGATAGAAAGAGGCTGTGTAGCAAGGAGGAAAGGGCAAGATATGAGCAAGCTACAGACCCCTCACCCCACATCTGCTATTCCTGGTTTGGCATCTAGTCCCAAAAAACATCCAGATCCTGAGATGCTGCCTGGGCAAATAGTGGTTAAATGTCAACCCACACTCTTTGAAATTTCAAACCTGTGGAGAAGTCTAGAGTCCCATTCCAAGGCAGTCTTGACTGAAGTGAGCTGATCTGTGTGGTCCCAGAGCTAAGCCAGGAATCCTAATCTGGGTTTGGGATAAGTACATAGTACACAATTTAGGGTAGCTAATAGTAATAAGTACTAAGTACTGATCTTTTTGCCTAAGCTCATGGTGAAGCTCCAAGACAGGGCAATCAAGGGTGTGCCTGATTGGATCAAATACAAAGTGAGATTGAACACTTGAGCCTAAACCTGTACCTCGAATTTGATCACCCCCTGATCTGATCAAGTTCAGAGTGAGATCAAAAGATTACACCTAAGCCTGAGGCAAGTCTTTAAATTATCAGCATCTCAAGGGTCAGTTGAAAGAATGGAGAGAATTGGGTAGATGAGAAGGAACCAGTTGGACAGTTGAACACTAAGTGAGAAGCATGGCAATTGATTTTGAAAATTATGGTATTTTGTAGATGACTTTAGCTACAGTATTTAAGTAATGCATAGCAATGACTATGATGATACAGTGCTTTAAAGTTTAGTTTTAACTAAATTATCTCTTATTTTGTTTATAAGAACTCTATGAAAAAAAAACAATATGATTATCCACCTTGCCCTGCCACCTCTATACAAATGTGGAAAATGAGGCTCAGAGATATAATAATATCTTGTTCATGATCTCAGAACAATTATGTGTCTGAGTTGGGATTTGAACCCAATTGTTCCTAATTTCTAAACCAATATCCTATCCATTAAGTCACAGTGTCATCCATGACTCCAGTGATTCTACGCACACCCCACCAATAGAAATAACTATCCCCTTTTTATTTAGTAATAGATGTGTTTCTGTGCCAACATGGTGATAAATTTCTAAGGATTTCACTAATTCTTGGACATGTGAGAAGGAAAACTGAATCAAACTTTGGGCCTTTTCTGCCACTGAGGTGGAACAAACAGCAGTTGAAATGTTAGAGTGAAGACTGATGAACAGCAATGACAGTTGGTGGGGGGAGGGGTGACTTGGAGAGTGACAGTTGCTCTCCAGGAGATTCTCTTTCTAGGCCCTTGAACTGGAAGGAGCTCTCTCTCCCTGTCTCTGTGTAGGAGTACCTCTATTCCTGGATATTTCCCAACTGTGTGCTCTACCTGGATTCCTGTGATTGTGTCATCAAACAAAGGGGTTTAAGAGGAGAAGGTTGAAATATAGCACTTGTCTTTAGGCCATTAGCCCAAAGAGACAGGCACACCCAGCTCTAAACATCAGAACATTTTCTTCCTCTTGCTGTTTACTGCTGAGACTTTGAATTTAAGAAAACTAGCATATATTAGCACAGATAGGAATAAAAGAAAATCTCCACCAGCCTGTGAGGCCTGGCCACAGCACTAAAGCTGAGAGTGACTCAAACCCAATTTGGGAAAAGTATAGGGAACCCCTCTTCCTTCTACCCTGATATCTTCCAGTTCCTAACTTGTTATAAAAATTCATGTTTATTTAAATAACCTGCAGTCAGATAAGAGGACTGTCATTTCAGGGGAACATAGAGGGAGCAGAGCCCAAGGATAGCCATTCCACCATAAACAGTCCTTATCAGACCCCTGCTGGGCAACCTTGGTCTGGGGGAAGGCTTGTCTCTCAGGAGGGTCTGTGTTTACCTGCCCTGGGATATATTCAATATCAATCAGTAGAGAAGACATCCCCTCAGGCTATCATAGTTGGTCCATTTCTCAGGAACCCCAATTTTCTAAGACAGCCTCTCAGCAGGGAGTATCTCTCTCCTTTTACCTCACCAGCATCCATATTCCCTCTGTCCTTCAATTCCACCATTCACTGTTACAAAACCTTCCATAAGCCCTGTACCCCTTCCGTCCTCAAAAAATTCCTTAAAAATTACAGTTTTGGCAGAGCCAGCTAGGTTTTCCAGCCTATTTTTGCCAAAAATTTGGGAAGAAGGCAATTGGAGGTGTCAAGGAAGTTTCAGAGAAATTGGGCCTACACACATTTCAAAAGCCTGTGTGACTATGGAAAGTAGAAGTTTTGAGAGCAGTGTTGGGTGCAGTTAATCTGCCTAGCAACACCAAAGCCAGTAAGAAACAATTCCTTCTGAAGGGATGTGGCAACTCTTAAAGGGCCCGACTTAAAAGCAGTTTTCCTTTGCAAAAAACTTTTCAAGATACAAGATGGCAAAGAAATTATTACTTGCCACAGGTTGTGTAGCCTTGATAGCACATTTCTTTTATATGGTTTACAACTTATTTTTTTGTCATGATTCCAGATTATATTTATTTTCTGCTTAACATCTATGGAAGTTTTCAATGGCTGAAGATTAGTGTAGATAGCTTGATTTCATTCATTCCCACAAATGCTGGAGCATTATTCTCCTTAATTCAATTATCCTATGCCTGAAAAAAGGTGTGCATCTAATTTATGGGAAAAAAGCAAAAGACAATGAAAAGGCAGTGATGATTTTAGCCATGAGGGAGGAGATGACATAGCTAAAGCAAATGGTTAAGCAACTAACTGAGGAGAAACAAAGTTGCAAAGATATCAATATACAACAAGACACACCTAAAAATAACAATGTAGCTAAGCAAGAAAAGACAGATGGGGCTGAAAGGGGAAATACCAATATTGCCACTAAGAGATCAAACAAGCCTACAACCAGACAGTGGCATAATTCATATTAAAACACATAAGCTGTTTACAGCAGCAGACCTTGATAGTCTGAAAAGAAGCCTTCGGTTAAATTTAAATTGTGGTTGGACTCTGAATAATATTAATTATGTGGTCACCAGTGATTTAATTTCTAATACAAAAATGAATTACTAAAGTAAATGGAATTTATGGTAGTTTATTTGTAATATTTACAATAGAAGTAAGATATTAAGGAGAGAGAGAGAGAGAGAGAGAGAGAGAGAGAGAGAGAGAGAGAGAGAGAGAGAGAGAGAGAGAGAGGGAGAGAGAGAGGGGGGGGAGAAAGAGAGAGAGGGAGAGAGAGAGAGAGGGAGAGAGAGGGGGGGGAGAAAGAGAGAGAGGGAGAGAGGGAGAGAGAGAGAGAGAGAGAGAGAGAGAGAGAGAGAGAGAGAGAGAGAGAGAGAGAGAGAGAGAGAGAGAGAGAGAGAGAGAGAGAGCGCGAGAGCAAACACTGGCTTCTTCTGATATCAGTTAGAATTTCTAAGCCCCAGCCAGGGGAAAAGAAAAGCAGAGTCATTAAGTCAACCTTTGGTGTCTGCCTTCCACTCGCTCCTCAAGGGTCTGTCTTCCAGTCTCTCCTCTAAGTCAGTGCCTCCAACTCGAAAATCGAATTGAATATCTTCTTCTTGCTTTTCATCCTCTTTTTAAAGAATATTTTTCTCTTGTGTCACCTCCCCTAAATTTTCACATCTAATAATCACAGTAGATGCTTTTCTCCAGGACTGCCCACTCTTTAGTTCTCGCCTTCTTTGGTTAGATTATATCTTTTTGGGTTACTTAACACCTTTTTTGGTAAGTTCACCTTTCATAATTACTTACCTTTTTGTGGTTAAAATGGGCAGATGTACTTAAAATACTGAGTTATCAGCTTTTTGTAGATTAAAATTTGAAAATAGATTGTGGATTACAATTCTAGTTTCTCTATAAAGAAAGAGCTATGTATCTTCATTGTCACAATTAGGAGACAATTAAATCCAATCTTCACACTTCCTGGTTTTCAGATCCTGTATGCTACTTGAAAGAATTTAAAAGAGCAATTGGGCTTTATGATCCAAATTTCCAGGACACTGATATTCTTTTCTCTGAATTTTTTCCAAAAAGGAAAAAGCAACAATTCAATAATGAAACTAGAAATAATCCAAATTTAACATCATGGCCAGTGGAAGCAATAGATTTGGAGTTATCTAATAATGCAAATCTATGTTATCTAAGAAAGGCCAGAGAAGATCTATTAGAGGCAATGAAAAGTTTTTCAAAAAGAGTAGATACTTGGGGACAATTTGAGAAATTGAGACAGGAGAGTGGGGAACATCCATCAAAGTTCCTTGATAGAGTGATTGAAGTAGCAGAGGACATGCTTGGCTTTGAGCTGAGCCAAATGAGCAAAATCTCCAACACATAAGGAGACAATTTATGAGAGGCAGTAACACACCCATTAGATCATATTTTAAACTTCAGTGCCAAGACTGGGAAACACTAAGTCTGGAAGATTTAAGAAAAACTTCAACTTACATATTCACAGGTCATAAAGAAATACTAAATGAAAAGGATGAAATAATAAAAGAGCTTAAAACCAAGCTCAAGGAGGCAAATAGCACAATTAAACAAAAAGAAATAGAGGAAATAAAAAAATCTAGCCACTCTGCAGTCATGCAAACCCACAAGAAATTACACACAAAACAATCAAAGGAGAAATGTACCCAAAGGTTTCCTGTGTGGGAAATTGGGACACATATTTCATGACTGTTATTTAAAAGCACAATTAGTTAAAGCTAACAACAAAAAGAGGTCCTGGAAAAGCCACATGAAGTATAGCAGCAACAATACACAAACAAATACAAAATGTTGCAATTGTAATTGCAAGAATTCATTGCAAGCACTAAGTTTAAAAACCATGGAGAAATTCATCCAACAAGGGACAAAACCAAATCATTCACAAATGGTCTCAAGTGCTGCTAAACAAAGTCAATTATGAAGCCAGGTGTATGGGGTAACATCAAAAAGGAAAAATGGGAAAGGAAATGGGGGAAAGGAGGTGGGGGGAAATTGCATTGACATACAATTAGGGGGTACAAAATGGAAACACAAAACTAAATAGCAGATAGAATAGATATGAGGTTACATTTTTTTAAGACTCTTTTTCTTGTTTTGTGTTATTATTTTCTTTTATAACATGACCAATAAGTTTTTTTAGCCTATTTATTAGAGTGCTCTTCCTCTCCCCACCCCCTTTTTAAGAGGTGGAAAAACCTTCATTATTGGTTTTATTTTTTTGTTTTATTTTCATATTTTTCCAGATAACACATAAATACAATTTTAATAGCTGTTCTGACATTCTGTGATCCATGTTCTCTTCTTTCCTTCCAACCCTTCTTACTCCCCAAAATAGCAAGTAATATGATATAGGTCATACTTGTGCTTTAATTCCATTCTTTATTTCACAGTTTGTCGTATTGTAAAGAAAATAGATATACTAAAGAAAAATTCATGGAAGAAATATGTAGCAGTCCAGCCCATGGGTATTGTGGAGAGACAAGGATTGTGAGTGAGCACATGGCCATTCTGCGCATGGCAATGAACTCTATTCCCAGCGTGGCTGAAGTTAGGGTGCGAAACCTTGCTTCCCTTTATCTCACTCACCTGAGGATAATAACCCCACCTTCACCTTGTCATAATTTGCAATTATCCAATGACAATACACTATGTAACTCATCTATATGTATTGAGGCATCATGTAACTTATCAATATGTATTGAGTTCATTTGCACATCAAAGAGAATAAAAGAAAGGGACACAGCCAGCTCCTCCCACTTTGAGGACATCGATAGGTTTGCCCAACAGCCCAACTTCTCCCCTTTCTCTCTCCTCTTTTTCTTTCCTGAGGCCTGGTCCTTCGTTCAGGTCTCTCTCTCTGTCTCTCTTTTCCAATGCTAATACCTAGCATCTTCTAACTCTTTCAGTCTCTAATCTCTCTCCCTACTGAGCTAGTATTATCCTCTGACCAGTGCAGTGTTGAATTGGGATCACTGGATGGGAATAGCCTTAAAAGTAACATCCAGTGGTCAGAGCATGGCTGTGGCTCCCGAATATTAATGATAATTGATTACTGACTCATTACTCATATCTCAAAGGTCAGCTCTTTCACGCCCTTCGCAGGATTCACAAACTTCTATCCCTTTTCTATTTTCCTACCATAAAGCTTCTCGCTGGCCGGGAGGCTTTAAAATAAAATGAAGAATGGCTTAAACTATGTTTAGACTCTGTGTTTAGACTCTATCGGTTCTTTCTATGGTACTCATCATATCCCTTGAAGTTTTCCTGGATCCTTGCCTTGTTGATAATAGTTAAATTCTTCACAGTTGCTCATCGTACATTATTGCTGTCCCTGGTACATTTCCCTTGTTCTGGTAATTTTACATTGCATCACTTCATATAACTTAAAATAGTTCTAAAATTTTAATAACTTTAAAATTGCACTAAGACTTTTGACTCACCATATTTGAAATCTGGCGAGAAAAAAAAATATTTTCAATTATAAATTGTGATCTACATAAAAGGACTATATTCCTCAGCATTTGAAGAAGATAAAGACCTAATTTTCTCGGTGAAGAAACAGAATGTAAGAAATATTTGGTTGGAACCCAAAAATTTAAGTAAAGCAGAAAGTACAACTTGTTTGGATTATATACACACTCCCCAAACCTCTGTTGGCACGAAGATTATTTTGTCATGAAGCTGTACAGCCTTTAATTAGAAACCCCTTGATTTCTCTTATAATCTGCATAGAAACGGCAATGAGTTGCTAAGCTCTAACTAAAATTAAATTACAATGTTAATGCTCAGGTGAATCTTACTTTATTCAAGTGTAAATTAGATGTGAAATAGAAGATGCAATTGCTTCCTAGGTCTGTTTTGGTTTCCAGGGCAGTGCTTTCTCTCTCTCTCTCTCTCTCTCTCTCTCTCTCTCTCTCTCTCTCTCTCTCTCTCTCTCTCTCTCTCTCTCTCTCACACACACACACACACACACACACACACACACACACATTTTGATAATTTCTGAAACTTCCTCAGCTGTGGAAATAACATGCTCAGTTTTAAAGTATGAATATGCATTGTTGGTAAATATATAAATACAATTTTAAAAACACTTAGATTTAATAGAACTGTGATTATGACAGTTTTAGCCACTTTGATCTCTTCCTTGCCCCTATCTTTTTCCTATAATGCCATCCAGATGAATTGTATCTAATAGATTATTTAAGCAATTTTCATGGAAGATGATGTCAGCTGTTTTCTTAGCATAGAACTGTTTCTGTTCAGGGAATAAGTAATAGTGTTATGAACAACTTGAACAATACACTTATCCAGGCTCATTGCACACCTGAGATGATCAGGGATATTAATGCTTTGTAATAACATGGTGCCTTTCACACCAATAAGCCAAACTCCATACCCCCAGTTAATCTTCATACCTCTTGTGGGAATTGCCTTGTTGGGAAATATTCATTTCCCCATCTCTAAAATTAGAAATGAAAAGTTCAAAGACTAAAATTGACTTTCCAAAGATAATGCATTGGAAATTTTCTTTCCTTTTTTTATGGGCCTAGTAAAATGACTTCATTTCCCAAATCCTATGGAGACCAAAGAAGTTCCATGCTAGCATAAAATTAGATTCTGAACTTAACTATTACAGGACTGTATCCATATGGAAACATTTGGTCTATCTAGAGAAGAACTTAAACCTCCAGAAGTGAACCCACATCTTTCTTTGGAATGGCAATGATTTATGATTGAGCTTGAATCTTTGGACCTCCAGCAGCTTCTAGGAGCCAAGGAAAGGGCTACCAGGTACATTGTCATTTGTTACATATATTTTAACTGTTGTTTGGTGTTTTTTTTTAATCTTGGGCAAATAGAAAGTTATTGCATCAGATTCATTCCTTTGTTCATTATTTGTCCAAAGGCACAACCAAAAACACAAATAACAAAATAATAAGAACAGATATGATGTGTTTAGGCAGTTCTAGTGACAAATGATAAACTCTAACTAGATCCGCAACTTTCCAGTAAATACATATAATATCTATTATCAGATAAGGATGAATTCTAAGCTTGATGATGCTAGAAGCCTATTCTAAAAGATTTATTAAGAATATAACATGTGCTTTAAGGAAATATTCTATCCAATAAATACTTTTCTTTCTCAGATGCCATTCTTCCAATCTCTCAGGTTTACCACTTTCACATCATTCTCAAATCATCTTTAATATCAGCATCACATGCACAATTAATTAACAATTATTCCTACCTCTAGAAAATGCTTCATCATTACCTTGCAATCTGACTTCCAGCGTCATCAATTCAAATGAATTGACTTTTGCCAAAATTACTAATGATCTCTTAATTTCCAAATATGAAGATTCTTTCAAAGTTCTTCTTTTGCCCAACTTCTCTGCTGCATTTGTTTGCATAATTGCTCATCTACTACTCCTGGATACTCTTTCTTCTTTGACATTCCAGGACATTTTCCTCTCTCTGTTCTCCTTCTTGTCTAACAGCTTTCTTAATTTCCTTTGCTGTCTTACCATGCTTATCACACCCTTTAACTGTAAGTATTCTTGAGGGCTCTGTCCTAGGCCCTTTTCTCTCCTCTCTATTCTTTCTCAAATCAGCTCTTATAGGATTAATTATTATCTTTATGAAGATGACTCATAAATCTAAATATCTAGCTCCAACCTCTCCTCTGAGCTCCAGTTTCATACTACCTATTGGACATTTTCTAAAATTTTATTTTATAAAATTTTCCATGGCTATATGATTCATGTTGTCTCTCTCTTCTCTTCTTTCCCCCACTTCTGGAGTTGACAAGCAATTCCATTGGGTTATACATACATTATTCAAAACCTATTTCCAAATTATCCATTCTTTTAATCTATTAGACATTTCAAATTGAATTTCCTGTAGGCACTAACCCTCTACATATCTGAAACAGAACTCAACTTTCTACTTAATCTCACTAAACTTCCAAATGTCCCTATTTCTGTAGAAAGAACTATCATTCTTCCAGTCTCTCAGGTTTACCACTTTCACATCATTTTCAAATCATCTTTAATATCGGCATCACATATACAATTAATTGACAATTATTCCTACCTCTAGAAAATCTCTCAATTACAACTCTCTGCTAATACCTTCGCCACTTTAGTTCAGACTTCATCGACTCTCATCTACACTAGTGTATTGGACTCCTATTTGACCTGTTGTGAGTCTTATCCTCCACAGGATCTAAACATGTCATCATCCTTCTCAATAAATTCCACTTGAACCATATTGCTTCTTCAATAAAATATAGACTTCTCTATTTAACATTCAAAATTTTTCATAGCCTGGTCCAAATTTATGTCACCAACCTGATTACATATTATACTATTTTAATTTAGATCAAATTATTTTTGGGTAGTTTAAATGAAAGACTAGCCAATCTGATTATGACTCAGAAAAGAAGCTGTTTGAGGACTTAGAAATGATCTGATAAACTTTGATCATTGAATAGAATCTAGATTATGAGAAAGGTAATAACATTAATTAGACTTGTGTTAGTGTTATTAAAGGAGATTATCATATTGAAAAACACACCTACTTCACTATCTTTTCTCATGCAATCTTAAAACTTTGTAGAGACATGTTGTTAAAATGGTTTGGGGGAAAAGGAAAAATAAACATTTAAATTACTACTATGTACAATATATTGTCCTAAATACTTTATAAATACTAACTCATTTAATCTCCATAGTAATTTTCCGAGATAGGTACTATTACAGCATGTATTTTGTTATTGAGGGAACTGACACATAGACAGTTTAAGTTACTTGACCAAGGTCACATAGCTAGTAAATATTTAAGCTAGATATGATTCCAGCTTTTGATTGATTAGTGATGTGCATAGACAATCAACAACTTCTTGTTACACAGATGTGCTGAATCTAGCCTTAGTTAGCTCCTGGTTATTTAGCTACCTAAAAGACTTGGTGTCAACAATAAGAATAGAACACATATTATATCTTGAGTATTTCATTAGGGTCATGCTTTTCTTTAGGGATCCTTTAGTTCAACAATAAATCTCATACTCTCTATGTAACTCATATCATTCTCATCTTGTCACTTTCATTTGTCTACTTCCAAAATCCATCATATTCTCAGTTATCTAAAATAGAATTTTCAACAATCATTCAACAAAATCACAAATGCTTTATGTACTATTCTAAAACAATGAAATAGTGTGAGATGAACATGACTAAATGTGTTGCTTTTTGGATCTAAGACCTACAGCCTTAAGAAGGATCTTAGAAATTATCTAGTTCACTTTCCTGCTAAAATTCAATTTGCTGAATTATCTTTCAGGGGCATAGGCAAGATAGAGAGTAATGCAGAACAGCTCAGTGCCACCACGAGAATACTCCCCAACCAAGATTAAAATATCTCCACAAAATTAATACAGGAACAAAAGAACCAACAAGGAAACAGAGGGAAACAACTTCTTTTTTTTTTTGTATAACACTTTTTTTTTTATATTTTATTTGATAGTTTCCAAGCATTATTCATTAAAGACATAGATCATTTTCTTTTCCTCCCCCCCACCCCCCATAGCCAACGCGTAAATCCACTGGGCATTACATGTTTTCTTGATTTGAACCCATTGCTATGTTGATAATATTTGCATTAGAGTGTTCATTTAGAGTCTCTCCTCTGTCATGTCCCCTCAACCTCTGTATTCAGGCAGTTGCTTTTCCTCGGTGTTTCTACTCCCACAGTTTATCCTTTGCTTATGAATGGTGTTTTTTTTTTCTCCTAGATCCCTGCAAATTGTTCAGGGACATTACACCGCCCCTAATGGAGAAGTCCATTATGTTCGATTATACCACAGTGTATTAGTCTCTGTGTACAATGTTCTCCTGGTTCTGCTCCTCTCGCTCTGCATCACTTCCTGGAGGTTGTTCCAGTCTCCATGGAACTCCTCCACTTTATTATTCCTTTTAGCACAACAGTATTCCATCACCAACATATACCACAATTTGCTCAGCCATTCTCCAATTGATGGGCATCCCCTCGTTTTCCAGTTTTTGGCCACCACAAAGAGCGCAGCTATGAATATTTTTGTACAAGTCTTTTTGTCCATTATCTCTTTGGGGTACAGACCCAGCAGTGCTATGGCTGGATCAAAGGGTAGATATTCTTTTGTCGCCCTTTGGGTATAGTTCCAAATTGCCCTCCAGAATGGTTGGATCAGTTCACAACTCCACCAGCAATGAATTAATGTCCCTACTTTGCCACATCCCCTCCAGCATTCATTACTTTCCTTTGCTGTTATGTTAGCCAATCTGCTAGGTGTGAGGTGATACCTCAGAGTTGTTTTGATTTGCATCTCTCTGATTATAAGAGATTTAGAACACTTCTTCATGTGCTTATTAATAGTTTTGATTTTTTTTATCTGAGAACTGCCTATCCATATCCCTTGCCCATTTATCAATTGGAGAATGGCTTGATTTTTTGTACAGTTGATTTAGCTCTTTATAAATTTGAGTAATTAAACCTTTGTCAGAGGTTTCTATGAAGATTTTTTCCCAGTTTGTAGTTTCCCTTCTGATTTTAATTATATTGGTTTTGTTTGTGAAAAAGCTTTTTTAATTTGATGTAGTCAAAATTATTTATTTTACATTTTGTGATTCTTTCTATGTCTTGCTTGGTTTTAAAGTCTTTCCCCTCCCAAAGGTCTGACATGTATACTATTCTGTGTTTACCCAATTTACTCATGGTTTCCTTCTTTATGTTTAAGTCACTCACCCATTTTGAATTTATCTTGGTTTAGGGTGTGAGGTGTTGATCTATTCCTAGTCTCTCCCACACTGTCTTCCAATTTTCCCAGCAGTTTTTATCGAATAGTGGATTTTTGTCCCAAAAGCTGGGATCTTTGGGTTTATCATATACTGTCTTGCTGAGGTCGCTTTCTCCCAGTCTATTCCACTGATCTTCCTTTCTGTTTCTTAGCCAGTACCAAATTGTTTTGATGACTGCTGCTTTGTAATATAGTTTAAGGTCAGGGACTGCAAGGCCCCCATCATATGTGGTTTTTTTTTCATTATTTCCCTGGATATCCTTGATTTTTGTTCTTCCAAATGAACTTTGTTATGTTTTTTTTTTCTAAACCAGTGAAGAAGTATTTTGGTAGTTCAATGGGCATGGCAATAAATAGATAAATAAATTTGGATAGGATGGTCATTTTTATTATATTGGCTCATCCTATCCATGAGCAGTTAATGTTTTTCCAATTGCTCAAGTCTAGTTTTAGTTGTGTGGAGAGTGTTTTGTAGTTGTGTTCATATAGTTCCTGTGTTTGTCTCAGGAGGTAGATTCCTAGGTATTTTATTTTGTCTAAGGTGATTTTGAATGGGATTTCTCTTTCTAGTTCTTGCTGCTGAGCTGTGTTGGAGATATATAGAAAAGCTGATGATTTATGTGGGTTTATTTTGTATCCTGCAACTTTGCTAAAGTTGTTGATTATTTCAATTAGCTTTTTGGTTGAATCTCTAGGATTCTTTAAGTAGACCATCATGTCATCTGCAAAGAGTGATAACTTGGTCTCCTCCTTGCCTATTTTGATGCCTTCAATTTCTTTTTCTTCTCTAATTGCTACTGCTAGTGTTTCTAGTACAATGTCAAATAGTAGAGGTGATAATGGGCATCCTTATTTCACTCCTGATCTTATTGGGAATGCATCTAGTTTATCCCCATTGCAGATGATATTAGCTGATGGTTTTAGATATATACTGTTTATTATTTTTAGGAATGACCCGTCTATTCCTATGCTTTCTAGTGTTTTTAATAGGAATGGGTGTTGTATTTTATCAAATGCTTTTTCTGTGTCTATTGAGATAATCATGTGGTTCTTGATGGTTTGCTTGTTGATGTGGTCAATTATGTGGATGGTTTTCCTAATATTGAACCAGCCCTGCATCCCTGGTATAAATCCAATATAAGTTCAAAGTAAAATCAAAAGGTTACACCTAAGCCTGAGGCAAGTATTTAAGATATCAGCATCTAAGAGTCAATTGAATCAACAGGGGGAGGGTATTCTCAGAGCTCTCTGCCCTCAGACCATCACATCATCCTCCAAGCCTGCCGAAAAATAAGCAACAATAAAAAAACATCAAAATCTAAAGAATTTTTGTGGAGACAAAGAGCAAGGTACAGACACAGAATAGGATAGTGAAAGAAAGGAAACACATCCAAAGTCCAAAAGAAAAATGTAGATTGGATACAGATTTTGGAAGAACTCAGAAAAACTTAAAAAAAGAATTAGAGAGACAGAGGAAAAGTGGGAAAGAAATGAAAGTGATGGAAAGAGAAATGAAAGTGATGCAAGAAGAACTGGGCTAATTCAAAAAGGAGAAACAAAAACCAATAGAGGAAAATCAGGTCTTAAAGGCCAGAAATTGACCATTTAAAAACTAATAATTTCACAAGAAACCAAGAAATAATAAAGCATAATCAAAGCAATGAGAAAGAGGGGAAAACATGAAATATAATGATAAAGCAACTCAACAAGAAAATAGATCCAGTAGAGACAATTTGAGAATTATTGGACTATCTGAAAACCATGATCAAGAAAAAAATTGGATTCCATATTGCAAGAAATTATCAAGGTTAACTACCCAGAGATCCTCAAACAAGAAATGTAATTGAAATTGAAAGAATTCACGGATCATCTCCAAAAAAGAAATCCTCAAATGATAACTTCTAGGAAAGTGATAGCTAAATTCAAGAGCCACCAAGCTAAGGAGAAAATTCTTCATGCAGCCAGGAAGAAACCATTCAAATACCATAGAGCTACAATCAGGATTACACTGAACCTAGGGGCTTCTACACTAAAGGACTGAAAGGTATGGAAGGCAAATGATTTGGGTTTACAACTCAGAGAGAGTTACCTATCCAGCAAAACTGAGTATATTCTTTCAGGGAGAACAATGGTCATTCAATAAGATAGGAGATTTCCAAGCATTCCTTATATAATAATATATAATAATAAGCCATACCTAAACAAAACAAGGGAAGTGCCAAAAGGTAAATAATAAAGCAAAAATTTAAGGGACTCATTAAGGTCATGGTGTTTATATGTCTACATGGAAATAGAATATCTGTAATTCTTAAAAATTACTCTTAGTAGTAGAGAATGTAGAAGAAATTTACTCAGAAATTGGGTGGGGAAGTAAGCTTATTATGATAATATGATTTATAAGATAATATAAAATGATATGATGTGCTTGCAAATGTGATGCTATGAAATTATATATATGAAGGATATGTATAAAAAAAGAAGTTATCTAGTTCATCCCTCTCATTTTTCAGAAGAAAAAATTATATCCTAGAAAGATTCTCTACTTCTGAGTTCAGATCCTGAGATTCCAACTTCATGCTGACCACATTATATTCCTTGAGTTTAAATATTGTCTCTGATACTAACAACTTCAGAGATCTTGGATAAATCATTTAATCTTTCTGGTCCTTAGCTTTATTTTGTTTTTTGTCTGTAAAATGAAAGAGTTGATGATAATCTTTAGACTTTAAAACGTAGATACCTCAGACATTTATAAGCAATTATACATAGTTCTTTATCCTTTAAAAAGTCACAGAGTTATATGGAGAAAGCACAAAGAGATTACAAATATCTACCCCACAAAGCAGAGGATGGAGATGCAAACTAATGAAAAAGAGGAAAGAGGTCATTTGAGAGGAAATTGTTCTAAGACAGACAAGACAAGGGCTAAAGAAGTGATATCTAGGTCCAATTTGAGTGGTAAATAGAATGTCATTTGAGATGTACTAAGGGGATATCAAAGGCAAAATTAAATTATAAAGAACTTGACCTTAGAAGAAAGACAATTTGAGCAACTTGAGAGAAAAGGAAGAAGGTAAAATTAGCAAAATGTGTCCTCATAATCACAAAGTTGGCAGACACAATGATTAACAGAATCAAATTTTTGAGCTTTTAATATAAAGGAAACATAGTGATGTATACATTTGCCAGCCCCAGATACTACAGTTGACATAAAATAATAACAATAATTCATGACTTAAAAGTTATGGACAAAAATCAGAATTCAGAATCTATGTTAATTCCTATTTCAAACAGTATCTGAAACACTATCCAGGGAATCTCAAATATGGGCATCCATTCATTACTGGAAGACCCTCAGGAAAGGAGAATCCACTATCTCTTAAGGTATCCATAAGAAATATTTCCTTTCATTAAGGCTAAATTGATCTCTCTGCAAGCTCTATCTTTAATTCTACCTTCTGGGGCAAAGAGAACAAATCTAATCCAAATGACAAACTTTCAATACTTGAAGATACCTAACACATTCCTTTTTTTTTTAAGTTTTCTCATCTCCAGGCTAGATGTTCCTAATTGATTCAGGCTTTCTCATTAGAGTTTTGGTGTGACAGAGTGGATAGTAGATAGCATGCTGGATTTGAAGTCAAGAATTATTGAGTTTGGATCATGCCTCAGATACTTACTGTGTGATTATTTATAAATCTTTTAACCTCCACGGTCCTCATTTGGCTTATTTTAAAATTGTGGGCATCAATAAAACCTGCTTCACAGGATTATTGAGAATTAAATGACATAATATACATAGATTATTTTCCAAACCTTAAAGTACTATATAAATGTGAACTATCATAATAATATTTCATTATATACATATACACACATACCTATGTACATATGTGAATATATAACATAAATTACATATATGTATAAACAAATCTTTACTTGATTGTGAACTGAAAGCCTTTCACAATCTTAACATACATCCTTTGCATACTCTAAAACTTATCAACATTCTTTTATGTTAATCCCCAAATTATGTATATGTATGTAGCATAATGAAATGTATATGTCCACATATATTCTTTATTTCCACTCAAGAGTAGCTAGGGCATCTCTCATAAAATATAATCTAAAATGATATATTCATATGTAGTACATAGTACAGAGAGATAATTATAAGTATAAATAGATAGAGACATAAACTTAGATGTACAAAGTTGGAGATAAGGGACAAATAAAGAAAAGCTTAGAGACAGTGATGGAGATAAAAATGATAGAGAGAGAGACAAAGAAGCATAGAAAAATAGTGTTTCACTGTATGGGAAATTAGTAAGAGGTTCAATGTTTGATTCCTGGTTCTGCTTCTTCTGATCTGTATGAGCTTGAACAAGTCATTGGGCTTCAGTTCCCTTGTTTGGATCATAAAGAGTTTTTAACCATTTTTGTGCCATGGAACTCTTTGGAAGTGTGTTGAGAAACTTGCTCAGAATAATGTTTTTTAATCTAAAAAATACAACAC
Source organism: Monodelphis domestica (assembly GCF_027887165.1). NCBI lineage: Eukaryota > Metazoa > Chordata > Mammalia > Didelphimorphia > Didelphidae > Monodelphis > Monodelphis domestica. The sequence goes on from NC_077229.1 coordinate 269,958,793, forward strand.
ATAAGATTACAAAGGAAATTAATTAGCTTATATACAATTGTTAAAATATATTTTTTAAAATTCACAGATCTCTTGAAATCTATCAGGTTGTGGGATTCCTGATTTAGAAGTCCAAAGCTCCTTCTGGTATTAAATCCTATAAACCTATGAAATTCCCTTTATTAATAAAAATAAATCTTTTCTTGATCTCCTCTGAGGTTTATGATTCAAAAAGAATAATCATATTTAGATTAATATAGAATCTTTCTTCCAACACATCCAAAATACTTTAAAATATCTTATTTATACTGTTAATATCTTTTTCAAATAGGAAAGACTTAAATGAACTCTTGCCAGAGAGGAAGGAGACATTCCAGCAGCCTGCTGGCTAATCTGCACTTTCTTTCTTGTTTTCATCTGGACAGGTAATAGTAATCCCTCTGGCTAATAATCTAAAACCCTGTGAATTTGTCTTCCCTGTTTGTTGATATGACTTGTCCATGGAAGTATACTTACTCCAAATCTCCTCAGTTTGTCCTTCTAATTTCTAGGTCAAAGTATTTTTTACTTGGCAGAACTGCCAGGAGAAACACATTTTTTTTTTGCTTATCTTGTACATATCTTTTTATGAATATGTTCTTATCCTTTAAAGAGTTTACAAGTGATAAGAACTTACAGAAACAAAATCTTATTCTTTGTTAGAAGAGTCATTTGCATTATTTTTGTACTTTACATAAGATATGCCTAAACCATAGATTTTTTAAAAAATGTTTATTAATGTAAAATTATTTTAGATAATAAGCATGTTATGAAAATCAATGTGATATAATGAATGAAAATATGACCTCACATATAAGAAGATCTGCATTCAGATTCTGTCTCTAATACATATTAGCTATGTGACCCTAAACAAGTGATTTAATCACTCAGTACTCCAGGCAACTTTCTTTCTCTAATTTTCACTAAAGGTGGTCACCTGAATTGCTTATGGGAGTTTCATTACTTAGAAGGGGAATATATCAAGGAAATCACAGATCTGGCTTCTTATCAACATATTAAACCAATTCTAATAACTTTACTTAAGCTACACAATGCATTTTCAATTGTTAAATCAATGATTTAGAGTTGCATAGAGATTTGACACAATCTAGTATAATCTCTCATTTCATCCATTAGATTGTGACTTTGCTGAGAGCAGGGACACATTTTTTATAATCTCTCTGCTCAACCAAGTGCCTGGCACATAGTAGCTCCTTATTTCAGTGACATTTCAGCAAATTTCAATGAAGATATGATGAGTCTTGTCCAAAAATCATACAGATAATCAGCAGAAGAGGTGGAATTCAAAAAGTAGTTCTTCTGAAAACAAATCCAGGATTCAGACTATTGAAAAGAAATATTATCTATACTTCTTGAGATATCTTCTCACAAGGGATGAGAATTTGTCTGTTAAATGAACTATATTCTTGCTTCTGATTAGTTATGTGCCTGAAACCTGACTTCATTCTCCTTGCCCATACCGAGGTAAAAATGAGCTCCCCCTCCTCAAAATGTCAAACTGGTTAGCTGTAAATTGACCAATTTCATCCTAATTTCCTCTTTGGCACTAACTCAACCTTATATCCCATGGCATTTGTTTTCTGTACTATTTTATCTAATAGATTGTAAACTCCATGAGGGAAAGGACTGGAGTGGTTATCTTTTTATACATAGCTTCCAGCCCTGCACTTTTCATCGTATTGTTGTTGTTGAGTTGTGTCTGATGCTTCATGACCCCATGAACCATAGCCCATCAAATCCTTCTATCCTCCACTATCTCTCAACATCTGTCCAAGTTTGTATTGCTTCCATGACTCTACTTATCCATCTCAACCTCTGCTGTCCACTTCCTCTTTTGTATTCAATCTTTCCCAACATCAGGGTCTTTTCTAATGAATCCTATCTTATTATATGGATAAAGTATTTAAGCTTTGATTTCAGTATTTGACCTTCCACCGAATGGTCTGAATTAATTTCTTTATATATTGGCCAATTTGATCTTATCAATGGCTTAGAGAGGCTCCAAAATCTTCTCTGGGACCACAATTTGAAAGTATCAATGTTGCAGTATTTAAATAATTCCTTATTTTTGGGTGAATTGTCAAATGAATTAATGAATATGGCTGAGAATGAAGCATTGGGTACTATTTATTTATTTGAGGAAGATAACACTCAAATTTGTAAGAAAGAATTTTTTTATAATTCCCTCTATAAATTATTACACAATTGCTTTAAAAGTTTGAAGGTTTGGCTTTCCGTTATGTTAACATTGACAAGGTGTTAAAGATTCCCATTGTTCTAATAATTTTTACTGGAATTGTATAGTACATTTTTTCCCTCCATTAAATAAGTTGGGATCCTCCTCCATTTTATCCTTGTCCTTATTCCCTTCTCCTCCCTTCTGCCCAGTCTTCCATGATTTATTACTTCCTAAAGCTGTTCAGTTTAGGAAGTTCATAAGTTAGTTCTCTTTAATACCCTATTGTGCCTACCATCTGGTCCTGCTGCTTGGATCACATTCTGACTTTTTTCAAATATTCCCATGTCTGTTTGTTTTTAATTCACTGCTATTTTGGTTTTACCTCCAAATTGCTCTTTTTTTCTCCTTACTATAAGACATAGAGAGGAAAGAAAATGATGAATGAGGTGACCTATTTTAAAGGGTCATTGTTAATGTTTGGGGCATTCTTTATTTTTAAGAGTCCTGATGCATACCTTCCACAGAGGCATATCTTTACAACTGCTTTGTTAGTATATGGAGCTGGTTTTCCCTATATGTTATCTGAACAAAAACAAATTACATTTACATAACACTTTAAGCATCATGAGCACCTTTCCCTTATTCATTGTCTGAGACAGTAAAAATATCAGTTCTCCCTTTTTGCCAAAGAGAATATTGAGCCCAGAAATGTTAAGTGATTTGTCAGTAATTACACAGATAGTCAATATCAGAGACAATATTTAATCCTGATATCTCGAATTCAAGTTTAGCATTCTTTGCCACACATTATACTGCTTCTCTAACATACTTAACTGCATTAAAAAAATGAATGAATCCAGAATCCCCCTTCACTTTTGCTCTGATTCCTCCCAGTTTCCCTTAGGTTTATATCATCCATAGGATACAAGACAGCATTCATTTCCAACCACAGCTTATTTATCTCCATCAACATGTTTCTTTGATCACCCCACCAAAAGGCAGTTCAAAGCAAGACATTAATTAAGAAGTATGTTAAGGGGAGTGACAAGAAAGATTCTCTCTCCCCTCCCTTTCTGAGGAGAGCAAAGTAGGCATTGTAGATAAAGTGTTGTGTCCAGAGTCAAAAAGATCTATATTCATATCCAGCCCTAAACATTCACTAGCTGTATGATGCTGATTAAATCACTTGATTTCTGTATGCCTCAGTTTCCTCCACTGTAAGTTATCTATACTAGTACCTTTCTTATGCAGTTGTTGTGAAAATTATGCTATCAAAGGCACTTAATAAATGCTTGTTTACTCTTCTCAGGTTCCAAAACACTACCAATGGGAAAGGAGACATAATTTAAGAATTTACATGGAAAGAAAAACAAAAGGCCCAATAATGTTTGTTTAAGGTAAATCACATTGAGAATTACATAAATTAAATTATTTCTTTATGGCATTCATGCATGAAGTGTCAGAGGCAAAATCTGAACCCAGCCTTTCCTAACTCCAAGTTCAACATTATCTGCTGTAACAAAATGTCTTATTTTTTTCTACTGAACTCTGTTCTCTGCTGTTCTGTTGTCTTTTCCAGGTTCTTTTCTCTCTGCCTTAATTCTCTTTTCTGCTCTCTTTTGGTGTCTCTGCTGAATGGTGTCTGAATTGGTGTCTGGTGCCATCACTTAGTATTTTACTAAGAGATCCTACATGGTTTCTCTACTCACATGATGATGAGCTTTTGGTAATAATAATGAGCTAATGTCTGTTCATAGCTCCATGGGTGGTTCGAATGTCTCTTGTGATTTCATATGCTAACCAAATGTAGTAGCTAGAGAACTCCTGAAGTGTTTAAATCTATCTTTTGAGCTACTTTTCTTCTGCTGGCATTTGGGCTTTCATTCCAAATTTCTATGTAATTTATAATCTATTTGACATCAATCACATCCCATGTCTGTTGGCACCTCTTCAAATTGTCTCAAAAACTCCACTTGTAAAGACTGCAAAGTATAACTAGGCAAAATCTAAGATCTCCATAGTTCTCCCTGTTAGTCATGCAAATCATTTAGGGAGGAATATTAAAATGGGCTGGGTAGCATTGGGGAAACCAGCAACTTTTGCCAAAATAACAACAGAATTAATATTCTGTTCTTTGTTTCCAGTGAACATTATTCTCAGACAATGGTGTATGCTAATCTTGAGGTACAACATCACTATTAAAGAATGTATTTAGAATCTGTACAGGAAAAGACTCTCTTTAGTTCTGTTATGTATTCCTTTTATTTTATCAGGCAAAGACAGACTAGGAAATCCAATCAATTCCCTAATGATCTATCCATTAATTACAATTCCATGGGCAAGAAAAAAATATATATGTTTTTCTAATCATACTGCCTTATCAGAGAAGCGCAAACTTCACTTTGGCCCTCGTAAATCTGCCCAGAAACAATGATCAGATATAAGGGTAGACGTCAGAGTACATGTGCCATCTCTCATACCGGTCTGTTGTATTGAATGTCTTCAGGGTCACATGCTTACATACCTATAATAAACTTTAATCTTTTGCATATTTCTTTTCCTTCTTAATATTTAACTTATGGTCCCCACAAACATTTTTATTTTATTATGAAGGTAACTGAAACCCAATGAGGTTGTATCTTTCTGAACACATCAAACAAATATGACATTAAATATAGCACCAAAAACTAGCATTTCCTCAATTCCACAAAAAGGAAGGAAAGCATATTACTATATCATATTTTTGGAGATCAAGCTTGGTCATTATAACTGCATAGAATTCAATTTTGATCATTTTGTATAACTCTTACTTCCATAAAAATTTCTAATTATAGTCATTATTTTCCTAGTTTTGTTTATTTCACTTTTTAAAATCAGTTCCTATAAAACTTTCCATACTTTTCATGTATTTACCATTTCTTTCAACATAGCACAATTCCATTACATTCATGTATCTCAATTTGTTTAGTCATTCTCCAGTTTCTAGGCATCTGCATTGATTCCAGTTCATTACTGTATAAAATGTGTGTTAGTACAAATATTTTGGTGTATATAGACCCTTTTTAAAATCATTGTCCTTTTTAGGATACCTGCCCAGTAATGAGATCTCTAGGTTAAAAGGTAGAGCTATTTTAGGCATTGTCATTAGTAACATAGCAAATTGTATTTCAAAATTATTTGAAAATTTTGATGAGGTTGCCTTTTTACAGTGCCTCCATCAGTGATTATTCTTAGCTTTAATTATTCTTTACACTGAGTATGAGGGGAAGCTTTTATTTTTATTTGTGTTTATTTTATTTTCCATGATTTAGAGCAAGCTTACAAGGAATACTAAGTTTCTAACTCATTTCTTGAGAAACTGTGTATTCATAGCTTTTGAGTACATTTATTTTAAAATGGCTTTTGGTCTTAATATGTGTGGGCTAGTTACCCATAAATCTTGGGTGTAAGAACCTGAATATTCTATGGAAAGATTCTCCCTTAGTCTCTGTTCCTTTATCCTAGTTTCTTTGATTCCATTAAACAAAAAACTTTCAAATTCATTGAAATTGATTTATTGTGTCTTGTTAATCAGCAGCTAGGTGATGTAGTGGATACTGTGTTCACTGAGCCCAAAGTCATCTTTGCAAAATCAAATCTGGACTAAAAAACTCACTAGTTTTGTGACTGTGCAAGTCATTTAAATCTGTTTGCTTCCATTTCCTCATCTGTAAAATGAACTATAGAAGGAAATAGTGAACCATTCTAGTATCTTTGCCTAAAAAACCCCAAACAGGTTCAGAAAGGGTCAGACACAACTGAAAAAGGAAACAATGAGCAAAAGCTATTCAAGTTCATTTATTGAAATTGATCTATTGAAACTTTGTTAGAAGACAGGTAGGTATTATAGGGCTGGACTTAGGAAGACTCATCTTTGTGAGTTCAAATTCAGAACAACAACAAGAACCTTCTCTTATCCCACTTGTTTGGTTCATAATAATACCTCTGCTAAAAATTATTAAAATTGCGTATACTTTTTGATCCAGAGAAGCCACTACTAGCTGTAAAGTTCATGAAGGTAAAAATAATAATAATAAAAAGAGGTCCCATATACCTCAAAGTAATTACAGCAGTATGTTTTTGGTAGTAAAGTACTAGCACAAAAGCAAATGTCTATTAAATTGGAGAATGGCTTATTCATGGATGTCTATGGTGTTATAAAATTACAAAATGAAGATAAAATATAAAATCATCTGACTTTAAGAGTTATTCATAACCTGGGACCTCACTCTAATTGCCAATCTTTTTACACCTTATTTACCTCCACATGTTTTGTGATTAAAGGACATTGATCTCCTTGTTGATCTCTCAACATATCTCAACTCTGGTCATTTGTTCTTGCTTCTAATGTCTGTAACCATCTCTTTCCTCATGTTTGCCTTATAACTTCTTTGACTTCCTTCAAATCTTATTTTAAGTAATATTCTGCAAGAAGCCTTTCTTGGTTCTCCTTGAACTTAGTGCCTTCTCAGTAAGAGTGTCACCAATTTATTGTGTATAAAGCTTATTTGTATGCTGTCTCCTCTAATAGAATATGAACTTCTATTATGAAAAGACAGGTTATGTTTTTTGTTTTCCTTTGTTTTGGTTTTCCCCTTTTTTGTATCTCCAGCATTTACCTGAGTGCCTGAAATATAGTTGGTACTTGATAAAAGCTTATTGACTCAAATTAACTTGAAGGATATGAATTGATGCTAAGTGAAGTAAACAAAGATAGAAAGTGATATACAGAATCACAGTAATGTATATTGGAAGAATAATAATATAATCAAAAGACTTTGCAATTCTTATAACTGGACTTGACCCTAAAGGAGAAATGTTCTTGAATTTTGCAAACACAGAAATATTGAGGAAAATTATTTGTGATTATTTCTTATTTTTCCTGTTAATTTACATTCTATTTTTGATCTATTATTAGAGAGGTTTGATGATAACAGGTTTATAATTTTAAGGTCAGGAAGTACTATTACTCCAGCCTTATTCCTACTTTTTATACTGTTGCCTTTGTGAATCAAGATCTTGTTTTCTTACAAATTAGTTATATTCTATTTTGTTCTATAAAATTTCCCCTTACTAGTTCAAATGAAATAACACTACACCCTTGAATTAATTTAGGTAGTTTTTTTTTATTATATTATAATGGCATAACCCATTCATGAGCATTGGATATCCCCTTCAATTTTTTTCATTTTTTTAGATGTCTGCATTTGATAAGACCTAGATTTTCAGCATACTTTGGTAGTTTCACAACAAAATGTACATATTTTGAATCTGATTTATTTTTCTATTATTTCATCCTTGATAACTTGTTATTGCTATTAATATTGATTGGTAGTCTATTGATTCCTTGTGGTTTTATTTTTCTACCTTGTTAATTGAACTTACAAGTTTGTTCTCGATTAAATTTTCTGGCAATTTCCCAATTTTTCTAATCATCCTGTTCATAATTAGAGATAGTTTTATCTCCTATTTGCCTATGTTTATGCCTTTAATTTCCTTATTATCTCATTACTTCTCTTGTCTCTTGACCCCTGTATTTTCAGGGGAAATTTAGTGTTTCTTCCATTGATATGGATACGATATAATATAGATTTTGTTTGCAGTGTGTACTTTGGCCATGTTTCCAAATGTTTTTATCTCACCTATTTTTGTAGAGCTTTTGTCAAAAATAACTCTCAGTCTTTGTCAAAGGCTTGTTCTGCAACCTCGTAAAATAATCATGAATTTGGGGACACTATTGTTTTTAGTATGGTTGATTATGTTAATTATTTTCCTAATTATGAGCCAAACTTGTGGCCCTTCTATAAATCCAGAAGATATTAATTGCCCTTTAAAACTTTGATAAGATCTTCTGGTAAATCCCTCTGGACAAATATTTCTTCTTATTGTTATTGATGATGGTAGCATTTCCCTTATAGTAGTTTAGTTTCCTTATTCTGAAACCGGATTATTTAAGATATATATTTGATGCTCTGGTAATTTTGTTATTTTATGGTAATGAAACATTTCTTTCAAATTATATGATGTAATTTTACACTTATAAAATAGGTTATACTAATTATTTTTATTTATTTTCTTGTGATTTCACTTTACATTTAATTAACTATCTAACAGTTTATACATGCCATTAGTGTTTGAAACAAAAGTTAGCTAGGTTTTAGTTGTACCAGTTTTATAGACATCTTGGTTCTCAAAATTTTATTCTGTCATATTTTCTTCTTTGATTATTTTTGTTAAGATTTTTATTTTCTATTTTTTAATTATACATTTATTTAATTAATCATTTTTTTATTTAGTTATTTTATGTTCTCTGGGATATATGATTTTTCCTCTGAGGATCACTTTAATTGTATTACAGAACAAGTTCCATATTGTCCAATCAATATAATTCTTTTGCACATAATTATTTATTCTACAACTTCTCCTTTAGTGTGCTTACTTCAAGATTTCATTTTTTAATTAGATCACTTTTTCAGTATATGCTATTTGGCACTCAAGCTTGAGAATTTTTCATTTGAGGAATAAGCATGGTATTCTATTTAGTGAGATCTTATGACTGTTATTAGAATATACTTTTTGTAATTTCATCTTTCTTTTGACATTTCCCTTTATTGACATTTTTATTATTAAATTAAATAATTAGGAAATTATATTTGTCTTTGTTGAAACTATTAACTATAATCATTATGAGTTGATATTTGAAACATTTTTTTCTGGCAATAATCTGTGGGTTCTCCCTATAGCTCTTTGGCAACTAAATCAAGAAATCTGTACAATTTTATCTTGTTATGTTTTGCTGTATTATTCTCCAAAGAGTGGTATTATGCTTTTTAAATTTGTTCTCTTTCTGTAAGAGCACTTTTCTGCTTTTTCCCCCATAATCATCTACCACACCAAGAGGCTTCCTTTTAAGATCTGTTGTTCATTCCCTTTGCACATTCAATTCTTTACATGTTGTCTTTCCCATAACAATGTGATCTTCTTGAGGGCAGAGACTCTGTCTGCATTTCTTTGGATCCCCAGGATGTAGTACAATGCCTGGCACATAAGTGTTAAACAAATGCTTGTTGCTTGACTATAATGTTCTCTTTAACCATATTTGATTAATAATTTGTACATCTTGTCTTCAAGACCAATTGTTTTGGCCTTTCCTAGAATTCATATTAATAAGTAAGTGTGGAGATCTTATTTCCCCAGATAGACCGTAACTCCTTGAAGGGAGATCCTACTTTTTCTTGGCTTTGTTCCTCCCAGTGTCTAGCCCATTGCTGGAATGTATTAGATATTGAATAAATGTCCTTTGATTGGTTGATCACATAACAGAACATATATCTGAGTGTTCCTCTCATTTATGTTATTCTAGAAATGATTGTTTTTGGTGTCCTCGGGAACTTTTAGAGAGAAAGAAAAGTCAGAAGTGGGTGTTTTCTACTTTCACATACCAGTATTAACCCATGTCAGTGGGGACCAGATTGCTAAAGGCTTCCATTTTCATCTGATAGAAGGTGGAAGCTAAGTGTCTCCAGACAGCAATGTTGTGGGAAGAGAGCATGGGAAATAAAGATCTCGTTAATGAAAAACAATATTAAAAACCACCACTTTAGGATGTGTGGGAAGAGAAAAATAAAGAGTATTAAATGTTTCTTTATTTCCCCTATTTAGTCACTATTCAAAACTACAGACATATTTTTTTCTCTCAAATAGCAGAGTTTGGGAGAAAAATGTTGCAATGTAACAAACAGAAAAGAAATGAGTTAAGCTTAGTTATTAGTTGAAGGAAAGAATCTGTAGTAAACAAAACCTTTACAATGAAGGTGAATTTCCCTGGATATAATAGAAAATCTTATTAGTATTCCTCTGACAACATTGCCTTTTCAAATGAAAAAAAAAGAGGAATATCTCTTTTAGATATAAAATCTTAAGAAGGAAAATCCTAAAATGTGGCCTTTGCCATTTTGCTGGACACTTTGAATGGAATTTAAGAACTTATTATACTCTAGGAAAATCCAAGAAGAGATGTGCCTTTCTCAGAATACAAAAATAATTTACTGAAGGCCTACATCATAAAGTGATGTATATAATAGACTTTTACAGATTTTACAACTATAAGCTGTAAGAAAAAATAAATGTAAAAAAAAAGAAAAAAATGGTTCTAGACCAGCAAACATCCACATTTTATTTTGTATATATATAACACAGTGCCCTAATTCCTCCATCCAAGCAAAGGTCACTTTTCACAAGAATGACTTCTACAATTCTCAATTTACTATAGAATTAATCCCAGGCATCTGTTCAAGACCTTCAGTGACTAATTATTGATTTGGAACACATAGAACTTATAAATTGTTGAATTTTGTAAGAATTGTTTGATTTATTTTTATTTAGCTTTAAAATATATTTGTTAGTCTGATTCTCTAAATGTCTTTCTCTCCTACTCTCCACAAAGAATCTGCAGGTACCCAGAGAGACTTTTAAAAGGTACTAATGTGCGTATATTGTTTACATTTTTCATCTTTTCTATAAATGAGACAATTCAACTACCCAAAAATTATTTCAAAAAAATTGAAATAATTTTTTTTAATTTATCCGAAAGAAAAAAAGTGGAGAATATAAAGGGATTTGATTGAAAAAAAAAAGATTAAGGAAGGAGGCCTAGCCATAACAGATTTCAAATTATAGTATAAAATGGTCCTCAAAACAATCTAGTACTGGCTAAAAATAAAGTAGTCAATCAGTGGAGTCAGTTTGGTAATCAACATATGGTAATTAATGTCCATAGCAACTTACTGTTTTAAAACCAAAGATTCAAGCTATTGAAGGAAAAACTCATTATTTGATAAAAACTTCTAGGAAAACTGGAAAACAGTTTGTCAGAAACTAGGTTTAGAACAACATATCACACCATACACTAAGATAAAGTCAAAATGGATGTGGCCAGAAATAAAGTGGGATACCATAAACAAATTAGGGGATCACAAAAAAGTTTTAACTGTCAGACTTATGGATAAGGAAAGGATTTATGCCAAAGAAGACACACAGAACATTTTGACAAATAAAATAGAAATTTTTGATTACATTAAATCTTGTACAAACAAAACTAATACCACCATGATTATAAGGGAAACACAAAATTAGGGAATGAATTTTTATAGCAAGTGTCTCTGAAAAAGACATCATTTCTCAAACATATAGAAAAGTTAGCCAAATCTATTAGAATATAAAGCATCCTCCAACAAATGGTCAAAGGATATGAATAGCCAGTTCTTATAGGAAAAAATGAATCAGTAGTCATACAAAAATATGCTCCAAAGCACCATTGATTACAGAAATGTAAATTAAAACAGCTGAGCTACCACCTCTCAAATATCAGATTGGCTTAACATGATCAAAGGGAAAAATGATAAATGTTGGAGGAACTGTGGGAAAATTAGGACACTAAAACACTTTGTTGGTGTAACTGTGGATTCATAAAACCTTTCTCAAGATTAATATGTACCACACTCAAAGGACCATAAAACTATGCACATCCTTTGACCTAACAATACCACTACTAGACCTATATCCCAAATGGATCATAAATAGGGGGAAAGGACTTAAGTGCATAAAAACATTTTATCAGATTTTTTTGTAGTGGCTAAGAATTGGAATCTGAGAGGTTTCCTACAACTTGAGAAACAGATATAGGAGTTATGGTATATGGTCATAATGGAAAGCTTTTATAGCACTATAAGAAATGAAAAACAGGATGAGTTCAAGAAAAACCTGTAAATGTTTTATATATGATTATATATGATTATATATAACATAATTTATGTTTTATTTATTTATTTATTCAAAAGTGAAGTAAGCAGAACCAGGAGAATAACATATATAGTAACAAATATGCAATGATGAACTGTGGACAAAACTACAATTATCAGCAAAGCAAATTCCAAAGATATCTAAAAGGGACCCATGATGAAAAATGCTTTCCACAGAGTAGAAACATAGAAGAAAAACATATGCTTGATCACATGGGTCAATGGGGATATGATTGGGGATGTAGACCCAAGTGCAAATATTAATAATATGGAAACAGGTCTTAATCAATGACACATGTAAAACCGAATGGAATTGTGTGTCAGCTATTGGAAAGGGTGAGAGGAGGGGAAGGAAAGAGAATAAATCATGTAACCATGGAAAAATATTCTAAATTAATTAATTAAATAAAATTTTCCAAATTAAAAAAATGTTCTTCACAGCCATCAAAAATTGTTGGAGTCTGATCACCAGTCAAAACATGCCATCTTCCACTTTATTTCCTTTATGAGTTCTTTATTCCATGTGTGATATATGTCTTCAGTCATGTCAGAGCAATATGGAAATATATATTGCATGAAAACACTGGCAAAACCTATATCAGACTATCTACTGCCTTGAAAAGAAGGTAAAGGTAGAAGAGAGAAAACCTGAATTCCAAAATGTCAGGAAACACTTGTCAAAATTTGTTTCTACATGTAACTGAAAAAAATGAATTAATTTTTAAAAAGAAAATTAAATAGTCTCTTTAGATCTCATTTCTTATTTATAAAATGAGAACCCTGTATTAAATGACTCTTCAGGGCCAAACCAAATCTGGATCTAATTCTATGAGATCAATATGAAATGAGAAAAAAATATTCAATATCATTTTATACTACGACTCTTTCCCTTCTCTATACATGCACAATGACTAGGACCATCCCATCACTTTCACTCCCCAGCTTTCATAACTTATCTATCTATAACCCATTCATACTAGAACCTTTTCTCCTTTTCCTTTAAGAATAAGAATATAATGAATGATGATGGCTTACTAGGTTATCACTAAATAATTTTAACATATTTATACTATGTTTTAATAATTTTTCCAAAGAAAGGAATAATGTAGGTATTTTAGGAAATAGAGAAGTCTTGTAGGAGATATATTTGGAAACATCTTTTTTCACACTATATACAATACATAGTAGGCACATGGGAGCCAGAAAAATAAGCAAGGCCTGGTCCCTATCCTCAGAGACTTTAAAAACTCATGAATATGAAGGGTACAGGGGATTCTTTCCAACACCTAAAATCATATCTACTATGAATGGAATTTGAATTTTATGGATTTTATGAATTCAGTATATCACTCTCATGAATTCCTTTTCATTTCTGTTCATTTGTTTTTAAGGAAGTATTTTATAAAATAAAATTAGACTTCCTATTTCAAATATCAGTGAGCTCAGAGGCACCTAGATGGATTAGTGGATTGAGAATCAGACTGAGAGAAAGGAGGTGCTCAGTTCAAATCTAACCTCAGATACTTCTTAGCTCTGTGACCCTGTGCAATTCACCTAACCCTCATTGCCTAGTCTTCACTGCTTTATTGCCTTGGAATCAGAACAGAGTATTAATTCTAAGACAGAGTGTAAGGGTTTAAAAAATACATCAGTGAACTCTCAAGATTATAAAGTTCTACTCTATTACAAAATGAATAATATGGAAATAGGTTTTGAGTGATAATACACATATACCCAGTGGAATTGCTTGTCAACTCTGGGTGGGGGAAGAGAAGACAGGAGGAAGAGAACATGTATCATGTAACCTCAGAAAAATATTTTTTAAATAAAATTATATTTAAAAATAAAAAGGTATAAGATTTTTAAAAAAGATTATAAAACTCTTATTTAGTTGCCAATTAGTAAATCCTAAACTTACCCTCTTGCCTTCTATTTGTTTGCTCTCAGTTATTTGATCTGGGAAAGCCTTGCTAGTTACCTAGAGTATATAGCAAAGATTTAATATTTTAACAAGAGATTCACATATATTGTCATTGTCTTCAAAGCTATTTCAAAGCATTATGGCATAAGTTTAGTTAGTCAAAGTGAGTATAATTTTGGAAAGCAACATTCTTCCTTTTTCTGCTTTCTCATTTGATTTTTATCAGTTTTAAATAGAGGGATAAGTCAATCAAATATATTTTAATACTATTTGATTTCAATTGGTATGCTATAATGAATATATTTTTGTGTGTGTATACCAAAAATCTTTAACAAGTATTTTGTTATTCTAGAGTAAAAACTAATTGACCACCTTGTGTCTTTTATTCACTTACATACTAGAGTACTAAATGAATGTAGATCTTTTCAAATTGAAATTTTATGATATATAATCATAAGTTATTACTATGATTGACAAATAATACTCCATACACTGTGTTTAAAAGATCAGTTAATTTTACACAATAAATACAATAATGTGTCTTGATCAAAGGTGAATGATTATCAATAACACTTGGATCCAAGACAACAAGGGGCTCAAAACAAAAAGGCCACCCATTACCATAGAAGGAAGCATTCCATCCTTCACTTTATTTCCTCCATAAAATTTTCTCTAGTGTGATATGTCTTCTTTCACAATATGATGAATATGGAAATATGTATTATATGATAATACATGTACAACCTATTTCACATTACATGCCCTTTTGGGGAGAGGTGAGGATTGAGAGGCAAGGAGAGAACATGGATTACAAAATGTAAGAAAATGATTATATAAAATTATATCAATGTAATCTGGAAAAAAATGATAAATAATTTTAATAACAAAAAGGAAGATGAAGTAAAAATGGTTTCATTTTACCTTTAAAAAGAAATACCTCCTTAAGTAAATGAGAATATGGTATATCAGAGAATCCTCTCACAAAAGAGCTTTTTTCTTTTTTATTGACAGAGCTAAGATGACTTGGGGCTCAGTTGAATCAGAAGGAGATATTAACTTCCAAAAACAAGACACATCATCACCAAACAGGAGACAGAAAAATTAACTAATAAAATGAACTATGATTTAGGGATTCTGGTGATATCAGTCAAAGTATCATTTCTCTGCCACTTCCTTTCTTTTGACATTTGAATTTCTTTTGTATTGCTTTAGACCATTGAATTTTCTGAATGACAAATGACTTTTCTCAGTCTCTTGGACCTAAGGTATTCCCTGCTCCCCTCTCTGCCATATTCAACTTATTTTGCATTGGGTGGAGAACATAGTTAATATTAGCCTTGTCTTTGGTAGATTGTGATAAGCTTCAGTTGATAATATTCAAAAATGCTCTTGCAAAAGGATAATAATAAGAGGAAAATGTTGAAGAAATTTCTGTCAAAAGGGCAAGCTTGACTGAGAAATATGTGAAAGCCTCAAATCCTGGATAAATTCCAACTGAACAAGATTGTTCTTTTCTAATTCCAAGATCCATTAGAATCGGTTTTTAATTATTTCCTCATAAGCTCTGATTTATCAGATGGTCCATTTTCTCCTGCAGAGTAGTATTCTCTAGAGCTCTTAGTAAAAAAATAAGAAAGAAAACTACACTGGCCAACTCAAAGCAATATATTGAATATTGACAGTTTTCTTTTGCCTCCTCAAGGATAGTCTCAATTATGTGTCACTTTCACCTTTGGATATCATAAAAGGTATGTTAAATTCAGATTCAAAAACTGTACACAGGGGACTCACATAAGAAACATGGTATTTAAATGAACCCATAAGCAATTTGAAAAGAAAAAAAGGCAACTGAAAATCAGTATGGACACTGAAAAATATCAGATTGATGGCCTATAAAAATTAGGGTACAAAACACTGGTTCCTTTTATAGAATCAAACTTCTTTGAGTGGGGCAGGGTTATGGATTAGATTATAGATTATATAATTGTGCTTGTTCAGAGAGATTATTGATCAATTTTCTTAGTTTTTTTCTCAATAACCTAATGATAATTAATATAATTTTTTTCACTAATAGTGTATTAAAATTTTATGAGATATGAGGAAATAATGTCATATAGTGGGTAAAGTGACTGGATTTGAATCAAGAAGACATATATATATATATATATATATATATATATATATATAAAATTGCACATAGCCTGATAATGGAAGTTCATAGATACTGTTAATCTAGCCCTACCCAAGTTTATAGAGGAGGGGAGAATTTGAATTCCTTAGGCAAATGATTTCAGAATTTATCCTAGCCAGAGAAAAATATTTCCTAAAAAACACCTGGTTTGGGAATTTTCTTATAAGTAGCCCCAAGTTTTAGAGTCCCTTGATTTTAGTATTTCAGAATTGGTATCTTAGAGGGATAA
The DNA here is from genome assembly GCF_027887165.1 of Monodelphis domestica. Classification (NCBI taxonomy): domain Eukaryota; kingdom Metazoa; phylum Chordata; class Mammalia; order Didelphimorphia; family Didelphidae; genus Monodelphis; species Monodelphis domestica. Next base: position 269,975,191 of record NC_077229.1, read on the forward strand.
GTTATTTTCCACTACATGCTACTTTGAAAAAGAAGACCATCAAGGAGCTCATACTATAGGAATAAAAAAAGAAAGAATTGAACTTTATGGATTATTGGCATAAACTACATTAATGGTGCCATTCCATATGGAAAAAAATTGTTCAACAATCATCAAAGTGTATTTACCTTAGAAAGGTGTTATAATGAACAATTTTTGTATTTCACTTTTCTATACCTATGGGCTTTTTTGAGCCCCTTGAATATTGTACATTTTCCTTCAGAATAAAATAGAATCCCATGTACCTGATTTCCTTATTGTACTTTGAAGACTAGAGAGAGTTAGGGACCATGATACTCACATTCGTGAAAATTTAGAACTATTGCTAACCAGATTTTTTTTGAAATTTCCCTTAATTATGATTCTATTTGGTGGCTTATGAACCAAAGGAAAAGATCATCCCCTAATAATCAATCAAGCAATCAACATACATTTATTAGGTACTTGTTATGTATCAAGCACTGTAAAAAAAAGAAAGTCCTGAAGTTACACAGTGAAATGGAGAACAATTCCTGCCTTCAAGAAATTTAAATTCCATTTACACAACAACATATATTTATATACACATGTAAGGCACTCATAGTTGGGAAGATGAAGAAAAGGTCCACATGGAAGTTGATCCTTGAGCTTCATCTTAAAAAAAAATACTATAAATGTATCTCATTCCTCCCAAATTTCCCCTCTCCCTAAATTATCTATTAATACTGAAGACACCATAATTCTACCAATCACCCAAACTCATAACCTTATGGACATCCTTGACTCCTTACTCCAACTCATTTTACATAACCAATCAGTTTTTAGATCTTCTTTCTACCTTCATCCCACTCACCTATCTATCACCTTGAAATAGTTCCTCATCACCTCATCATACCTTCTGACTTGTTTCTCTACCTCAAGTCTTTTGCCACTATAATCCATCCTCCATTAAACTGCCAAAGTGATTTTAATAAAGAATAGGTCTGAACACTTCAGCCTCTTACTCAATATAGTCCAATGCCTTCATATTACTTTCTAGATCAGAACTTCTGTGATATACTATTCTGCTTGACAAAGCCATTTACAACTTGGCTCCTTTCCAAATTTCCTATCTTATACATTTTTTCACCTCAAAATACTCTCTCCAACTACAGTGGACTACTTAAGGTTGCTCACACAATATTTCATCTTCTAAATCTTTCTCTGTACTTAATTTTACTTGACAACTTGGATCAATTTAATAAAAAGTACCTAGAGCCTAATTGTTTTGTGATTGGTACATTTATAAATGGTTCTCTCTCCCTTTGCTTATATCAGTATAAAATTGCACAGCACATAGTAGCCATGGGCCATCCATTTATTGGGATATGTCTGGATATATTTGACTTTTTAAGTTAGTTTTTAAATCTTCAGTTCCCTAACCTTTACAATAATAGAGACTCAGATGGTGGCAGTGAAGTAGAATATGTATTATATTCTTGGACCCTTTCTGTATGAGTCAATATGTGTGTAAAATTAATTTGTATGTTTATTTCTCTGCTACCTAAAATATTGGCCCAGAATAATATCTCATTATGCTTCTAAAATCAGTCTTGCTATAAGGATATTGATGACTTTTTAGTTTTAAAATCCTTATAGCAAGACAAGGTAGCAAGGTGGAAATGTACCTTGGGAATTGGAAATTCAGCTACAGAAATTAGAAGAAAGGCTATCCTGCCAATAGCTCAAACTTAATATGTTTAAAATAAAACTCATTACTTCACCCTATAGACATCCAAACCTACAATAAACCTCTCAATTTTACTACTTCATTTCTGATAATGGCACTACTATTCTCCTGAACATCATTTCTTGAAACCTTGGAGCCCATCCTTCACTCTTTCCTCACCTTTAGAAATAAAGGGAATATGGGAAACCATATCTGCAACTGTCAAAGTTTTAATAATCCTTCCTCCACAATAACTCAAAAATATTTGTCCAATTTTCTCCATTTATACTGTAACCACAATAGATAGTCTAATTATTTCTCAATGATGCTATTTTACCCATCTTCCAGCTGATTTCACTGTTTCCATGTTCTCTCAGCAATTTATCCTTCCCATTACTATCAAAGGAATTTTCTTGTTATACAAGTCTGATCCTCTCAACACCATCATCAGAATTCTTTAGTGGCTTCCTATTTTCTCTAGAACAAAACACAAACTTCTTATGCTGTCTTTCAAGTCCATTTCCAATATGATTTCTCCCTACCTTTCCACCTATGAGCAATCCTATCCCCTGTTAATGCCCTATGACTCTGATTTATCTTTCTTATGCAGCATGGTCTTTTGTGTGATAGTTACATATCTTTTTCCTCTGGTGTTTTACAAGCTACTGAAAGCCAGGTGTTTTGTTAGATTTTATCTTTATATCTCTAGCACTTTGCACAGTACCTTGAATGGCACAGACACTTTAAAATGTCTTCTGAAATAATTGAATAAAACTGAATTCTTCCTGCCTTTGAACTTTGGAATGAGATGACCCATCCAGAATGACCTCTCAAGATGAGTGTTAGCCAAAGCAAATACTGAATCATGAAGTGTGGGAAACATATCATGCAAATTGTTCATTACACTCTAAATGATTTTCAACTGGAATGAACATCTTTAATCTTTTTGTCCTACAGATTTAAATTCTTTGAGAAATTGATTGATGAGCATTAGTTAAACTTGATATTCTGTTTTCTTCTGAGAAATGACTTAAGCTGCCTGAACTTTCTTCTGTATATAGAAATTAAAAATGGGAAACAGAATTAAAGTCCATTGATTAAGAGAAAGACAACAATAAAAAGTTAAAACATTGCAAATGAAGAAATTGTTTCTCAATATATACCTTCCATATAGTAGATGATGGAAATAGGTGTTGCAGTGGATTGAGTGGTGGGCCTGGGGTTAAGTCAATGTGATTTCAGATTGGGCCTAAGACACTTAAGGACTCTGTGAGTCACTCAGTTCCCTCATCTGTAAAAGGAGCTGGAGAAGGAAATGGCAAGCCATTCCATTATCTTTGCCAAGAGATCCCAAATGGGATCACAAAGAATCGTACATGATTGAAACAATTGACAACAATGAAAACATAAAACCAATAATACAGGAATGTCTACTTGTTTTCATTTTAACAAATAAGAAAGGTTGAATTGTAAAATAGTTCTTGCATTAGTTTTTTGAAATTATAGCATTTTTAGTTCATTTATCTGGGCATAATTGTTCTGTAAAGGTTATATAGGAATAATTAAAACAAAGTTACTAGAAGGATTACCCTTTTTACAAACTAGAGACAACTGGAAAATTTCAATCAATGGTAATATGAACTAACTGAAATAAAGCAAAATTAAGACTGCATAAACCATTGTTCATTAGACAACTAGGAAGCCCAGTGAATAGACAACAAGAATACCCAGTGGATAGAGTAAATAAATAAAGAAGCCCTGCATTGAAATCCTACCTAGACACTTACTAGTTGTGTGAATCTGGAAAATCACTTTCTCTCCCTTTACTTCAGATTCTTCTTCCATAAAATGAGGATAATAATAGCACCTTCCTTGAAATCTGTTATGAAGACTAAATGTGATTGTCAAACTTTGAATGACACTACCTTCATCAGCCTCATCTGTCTGATTAGAGGACTAAAGGGTATAGAACCAGACTACTATAATTCCTTCATTTATACGAGGTAGAAAGTAGAATTTTTGTTTCACTCCACTTTGTGTCTGCTACTCTGCATGGTTTCAGCTTCATGGAACAACACATCCCCACATAGAATATTTATTGATGTCCCACATATATGTATGATTTCTTACCTCTTTCCTAATTAGATTGTAAGATCCTTTAGAATAGGGACTATTTTTCTTTTAATTAATTATATCATCAATGCTTAGCATAATCCCTGACACATAGTAGGTGCTTAACAAATATTTATTGGATTGAATTAGATAAAATGTTAGTTGTTATTATCTTTATTATTAGTATTCATCAAAATTTGGTATAGATGAAAATCTGCCATAATGGCACAATCTTCCACAAAGTCCTGCTCCAACATCATCATGTGACATAGAGATGTTTCTGTATTCTCAAAGACTATTTGTTCTACCCACAATTCAGGGGATTGAAATAAAGCCTAGAAATATATCCAATTTCTGAGATTCATCTTGGATAGGTATAGAGAGACTCATCACAAGTAGAATTGCCACCTAGTGATGAATTCTTTGGTCACTGTTTTAGATGAAATAAAGATAATAAGTGGAACTCAGTAATTTCAATCTTCTCAAGCAGCTCATTTTGCTTCTCTAGGAATGATGGCAGAATAGCGTGATTTTTTAACTGGCATGAACATGTTTAATCTTTTTGTCCTACAGATTTAAATTCTTTGAGAAATTGGTTGATGAGCATTAGTTAAACTTGCTGTTCTGTTTTCTTCTGAGAAATGACTTAAGCTGCCTGAACTTTCTTCTGTATATAGAAATTAAAAATGGGAAACAGAAATAAGGAGGTAGAAGGTGATAAGGATTATAAAAATTTTAGATTAGCTATGAGCTTCAAAAGAGTGGATACTCTAGGGTTCATTCTGATACCCAATAATTGCTTGTCATCCCATCTCACAAATACAAAGAATATGAAGTACTTAATAAAATCTCTGAATGAACATTAACATCTTTACTACACCTATAGCATCAATCTTGAAACTAGATCAGGAGTGTTAAAATTAATATGGAAATTCAGATTATGGTCAAATTCAAAGGCATCTTTGTTCCTTGTTTTTCCATGAAGCCCTTTTTGAGCCACCTATAAATAGGGATTAATCTTTGTACTCAGAGAAAACTATTGTTAAATGTTACACAAAGTTCAGCCAAGGTCATGAGATTTGCTCCTAACTAAACTGGCTACATCCAATAAATTTATAAAGTCAGCCATCAAATGATTAGATTCTTTTCCCTTTTCTTTTTCATTCTTTTTTTCCCACTTCTACTAATTATAATATCTGTAGATCTGTGTGTCATTCAGTCACTAAGCATTTATTTGACTCCTAATATGGGGCACTTTGATTATCCCTGATAATATGAAAACAAATGTCACTTTCTGACCCTTGAGAAATTTACAATCGAATGGAAGCAGAAGTAATAGATAATAGTTTGCATCTTCATCAATTACTATCCTAAAATCCCTGGAAATTTAGGAAAAGTAATAAAATATAACTAATGCTCATTAGAAATTGTGTCTTTCTCAAACATATAAAAAACTGAGACAATTTAGAAGACTAGAAATCATTCCCTAATTAAGGAATGTCCAAATAATATAAATAGGCAGTTCTCAGATGAAGAAATTATAACTATCTAGTTATATGAGGAAATGCTTCAGGTCACTACTAATTATGGAAATGCAAATTAATATGAATCTGAGCTACTATTTTACACCTATCAGAATTGCTAATATGATTGAAAAGGAAAATAGTAAATGTTCAAAGAATGTGGAGAAACTGGAATATTACTTGGTAGAACTATTACTTCATATAACCATTCTGGAGAGCAATATGGAATCATGCTCAGAGGACCATAAAACTATGCATATATTTCAGCCCAGAAATACTATTGTATCTATACCTGAAAGAAATCAGAGATAAAGGAAAAGACCTACTTGTACAAAAATATTTTAGCAATTTTTTTGTAGTAGCAAATTAAAAATTGAGGGCTGATCAAGTTGTGGCATATGACAACTAAACTATTGCACCACAAGAAATGATGAACAGGGTTAATTCAGAAAAACCTAGAAAGTTATATGAACTGTTGCAAAGTAAAGTGAACAGAATCAGAAAACACTGTATATAGCAACAGAAATATTGTACAATGTTCAACTGTAAAAGATTAAACTATTATCAGCAAAACAAGGTTCCAAGATAACCCCAAGGGGCTCAGGATATTTTTAAAAAGTACTACTCATAGCCAAAGAAGATACTTTTCAATTATAATTGCAGATCAAAGCTTACCATCCTTCATGAATTTTTTAAATTGTGAGTGTGATAGGTTTTCTCAGTTGCAACATGGGGAATATGTAAATATATGTTGCATGAAAGTACTGATATAAGATATATCAGATTATTATTTCAGGGATGGGAGGAAGGAAAGGAGGAAAATAATCTGAATCACAAAATGTCAAAAAAATCATCAAAATTGTGTTTGCATGTAATTGAAAAAATAATTTAAAAAAATGAAATGTCTTCCCTACATAAAAAATTAAGTAGAAATTAGAAAATAGTACTTGTAATTGAACTCTCCTCCCTTCTCCATTAGCTATTCTGACACTGTTGAGTAGTATTGCAGACAGATAATGGAAGTACAACTTTGAGATGTATTTTTGAGAACTTGCAAGACCAATTATATCTAATCATCCTATCACTTTATTTAATGTTCTCATTATTTAACAAAAATTCTGGGAAAATAGGAAAGTATTCTGACAGAAATTGGATTTAGACTAAAACTCCATACCATATCCTGGCATAACCAAGGACATGATTCAAGTGGTGATATAATTTAGCTGTATCTTGAATAAGTTAGTTGAATAATAAGGAAATTGCCTTTCATATATACAATAGATAAAAAGTACTTGACTAAACAATAGATTAACAGGCAGTTCCAGAGTGGAATCAAGATGGTTGAGTAATCCTCAGCAGCTCTGTGCCACCATGAGAAGTCTCTCTGACCAAGACTGAAATATCACCACAAAAAGAATACAGGAGTGAAAGAATCAACAAGGAGACAGGGTAAAACAACTTTTAAGAAAAGAAAAACTCAAAAGGTAGGCAATGAACATCTGGGGCACTGGGGTGAGAGAAGAGCAGATCCAGCAAGAAACTAGCAAGGAAGGAAAAGCAAGCCACATACACACATTCCGCATCTGCTGTCTGAGGTTCAGGAACCTATGCCTAAACCAACATCCTGAAGGAATGGAATTTTACACAGAGAAACCATGAAAGCAGGAAGAGAGTGAGAAGAGGCCAAAGGTCATTTAGAATCCTGAACCAAGGGACTATTGGGAAACCTAATGGACAAAGGGGAGAGTCTGATCTTGGACTCTGAAAGAATGTGAGCTCCCATAAAGCTTCTGGAGACCAGATACACCCTACAGCCATTATTCCCAATCCTTCAGAAAAGCCATCAGTATTGAATCATCCTGCTGATCTGAACTGAGAGGAAACCTGTGTAACTTGATCAACTGCCAGTTATCTCGAAGTGGACACCCTGAGAGGGACTGTCAAGACTGAAGATCATCCCTTTTCCCAACTAAACCTAGATACTCTAATCTTTCTCATAGATAACCTAGGAAAGCCATACAAATCTATCAGACGATAAATGGGTTCAAGCCAGCCCAGTTTTTAGCCTGGGCTGTAAGACTTAAAGTATAGATCTAACTTTCTGATAGGGACATCCTATTTCCCTCTTTTCTAAACATCAATCCTTGTTATCCTTTAATAAACATCTTCAAACATTAGGCAAGTAGTCAGATTAATTTACATAGGAGAGATACAGAGAGATTGGTGGGTGAAAGGATTATTCCAAGGGAGAGTTTTCTCAGGTCCAGGTTAAGTCAAACCCTGGGCCAAATGTTACTGTTCTCCCTCCAGCAGATCTGTTCAGAAGGAGTTTACCAAAGGAAAGCTGGGTTAAGTAAAACATCCTAAATAAGCATCCATTCCTTTCTTCCTAAGGTGTTCTATTCTGATACAGACTGCAGAATCTTCCCACCATTCTTATCTGACCAGGGATAGAGAACAGCCATTGGCTTTCTGTATGAAGGGGGAAAAACCCTGACAGTCAGTTTACCCAAACCAACTGACCGTTCATTTAAAAACAACAACCCAGGGGTTTCTTACCCTTTTTACAATCCAAACCTTGAGACCCTACCTGAGGAAATAGAGGTACAAATCAACCAAAACCCCTTGAAATTTCAAATCCGTGGAAAAGTCCAGAGCACCAACCCACAGAATTATAGTCTGGATTTGGAACAAAGACTTAATTCCCACTCACAAACTTGAGCCTAAACCTGAGGCTAGAATTTGACTAGTCCCTGGCCTGATTAAAATCAGAGATGGAAAACTTATACCTAAGCCTGAGGCAAGTCTTTGAGGTATTAGCATCTCAAGGGCCAACTGAATCAGCAGGAGAAGGGAACACTAAGTGTTCTCAGGCTTCAGACTATCACATCATCCCCCAAGTCTACCTATAATTAGATAGGAAAATGAGCAAACAACCCAAAAAAAAAAGCATCAAACTCTAAAGAATTTTAAGGAGACAAAGAACAAGGTATAAACACGGAAAGGGACAGTAAAATAGAGGAAAAAATGGAAAGTACAAAATAAAAATATAAGTTGGACACAGATATGGGAAGAACTCAAAAAGCACTTAAAACAATTAAGAGAGGCATAGGAAAAGTGGGAAAGAGAAATGAAAGAGATGCAAAGAGAAAAGAATGTGACACAAGAAGAAATGACAGTAATGAAGAGGAAATTAAGACAATTATTAAAAACTAATATGCTCAATTATATGGCAATAAATATAGCAATCTAGGTTATATGGATGACTATTTACAAAAATATAAAATTCCTAGATTAACAGAGGAAGAAACAGAATACCTAAACAACTTCATATCAGAAAAATAAATTGAAGAAGCTATCAAAGAACTTTCTAAGAAAAAAGCTCCAGGACCCAATGGATTCACAAATGAATTCTATCAAACATACAAAGAACAACTAATCCCAATATTATACAAACTTTTGGACAGAATAAGCAAAGAAGGAGTTCTACCAAATTCCTTTTACAACACAAATGTGGAACTGATTCAAAAGTCAGACAGGTCAAAAACTGAGAAGGAAAACTACAGTCCAATCTCCCTAATGAACATAGATGCAAAAATTTAAAATAGAAACTAGTAAAAAGACTCCAGCAAGTGATCATGAGGGTTGTTCATTATGAACAGGTAGGATTTATACCAGGAATTCAAGGATGGTTCAATATTAGGAAAATCATCTACATGATTGACCATATTAACAAGCAAACTGACAAAAATCACATGATTATCTCAATAGATGTAGAAAAAGCCGTTGACAAAATACAACACTCATTCCTATTGAAAACACTATAGGAAGAGAAGGGCCTTTCCTAAGAATAATAAACAGTATATACCTAAAACCATCAGCAAACATCATATGCAATGGGGATAAACTAGAAGCCTTCCCAATAAGATCAGGAGTGAAACAAGGATGCCCATTATCACCTCTATTATTTAACATTCTACTAGAAACACTTGCAGTAGCAATTAAAGAAGAAAAAGAAATTGAAGGTATTAAAATAGGCAATGAGGAGACCAAGCTATCACTCTTTGCAGATGATATGATGGTCTACTTAAAGAATCTTAGAGAATCAACTGAAAAGCTATTGGAAATAATCAACAACTTTAGCAAAGTTCCAGGATACAAAATAAACCCACATAAGTTATTACCATTTCTATATATTTCCAACACATCTCAGCATCAAGAATTAGAAAGAGAAATTCCATTTAAAATCATCCTAGACAATATAAAATACTTAGGAATATATTTGGCAAGTCACACACAAGAACTATATGAACACAACTACAAAACACTCTCCATAAAATTAAAACTAGATCTAAATAATCAGAAAAACATTGATTACTCATGAATATGGCAAGCTAACATAATAAAAGTGACAATCCTACCCAAATTAATTTACTTATTTAGTGCCATACCCATTGAATTACCAAATTTTTTTTTTACTGAATTAGAAAAAGTCATAACAAAGTTCATCTGGAAGAACAAAAATCAAGGATATCCAGAGATATCATGGAAAAAAATGCAAAGAAAGGTGACCTTGCAGTCCCAGATCTCAAAGTATACAATAAAGCAGTGGTCATCAAAATAATATGGTACTGGCGAAGAGACAGAAGGGAGGATCAGTGGAATAGACTTGGGATACGTGACCTCAGCAAGACTGTCTACGATAAGCCCAAAGATCCCAGCTTTTAGAACCAAAATCTACTATTTGATAAAAACTGCTGGGAAAATTGGAAAACAATATGGGTGAGATTTAGATCAACAACTCATACCCTATACCAAAATAAACTCAGAATGGGTGAATGATGAATATAAAGAAAGAAACTATAAGTAAATTAGATAAACACAGAATAGTATACTTGTCAAATCTTTGGGAAATGAAAGATTTAAGACCAAGCAAGGGTTAGAAAAAATCATAAACTGTAAAATAAATAATTTTTATTACATCAAATTTAAAACTTTTTGTATAAACAAAACCAATTCAACAAAAAATATAAGGGAAGCAACAAACTGGGAAAAAGTCTTCATAACAAAAATCTCTGACAAGAATCTAATTACTCAAATTTATAAAGAGTTAAACTACTTATACAAAAAATCAATCCATTCTCCAATTGATAAATGGGAAAGGGACATGAAGAGGCAATTTTCTGTTAAAGAAATCAAAACTATTAATAAGCACATGAAAAAGTTTTCTAAATTTCTTATAATCAGAGAAATGCAAATCAAAACAACTCTGAGGGATCACCTCACACCTAGCAGATTGGCCAACTTGGCACCAGAGAAAAGTAATGAATGCTGGAGGGGATGTGGCAAAGTTGGGACATTAATGAATTGCTAGTGGAGTTGTGAATTGATACAGCCATTCTGGAGGGTAATTTGGGACTATGCCCAAAGGGTGATAAAAGATTGTCTGCCCTTTGATCCAGCCATAGCACTGCTGAGTTTGTACCCCAAAGAGATAATAAGGAAAAAGACATGTACAAGAATATTCATAGCTGCACTCTTTGTGGTGGCAAAAATTTGAAAAATGAGGAGATACCCTTCACTTGGGGAGTGGCTGAAGAAATTGTGGTATATGTTGGTGATGGAATACTATTATGCCCAAAGGAATAATAAAGTGGAAGAATTCCATGTAAACTGGAATGACCTCCAGGAACAGATGCAGAGTGATAGGAGAAGAACCAGGAGAACATTGTACAGAGAGACTGATACACTGTGATACAATCGAATGTAATGGACTTCTCCATTTGAGGTAATGCTATGATCCTGAACAACACGGAGGGATCTATGAGAAAGAACACTATCTACATCCAAAGGAAAAACTGTGGGAGCAGAAACACCAAAGAAAAACAATTGCTTGATTGTATGGGTTAAGGGGGATATTATTGGAGATGTAGATAGTAAATGATCATCATAGTGCAAACATCAACAACAGGGAAATAGGTTCTGATCAGGGACACATGTAAAACCCAGCATAATTGTATATTGGCTACACTTGGGGTGGGGAGAGGAGAGAAAAGGGGGAACATATAATTATTTTAACCAGGGAATAATGTTCTAAATTGACTAAATAATTTTTCCAAAGAAATGAATAAAATAAAAAAGAAGAAATGAAAGTAAAGAAGAAGAAATGGGCCAATTGAAAAAGGCAAACAAAAACTGACAGAGGAAAATCAGATTTTAAACATAAGAATTAATGATCTAGAAACTAATGATTTCATGAGAAATCAAGAAATAAAGCAGAATCAAAGGAAAAAAGAGGAAAATATGAAACATATTATTGGCAAAATAATTGACCTAGAAAATAGAGCTAGAAGAGAAAATTTGAAATTTTTTGGACTCCCTGAAAGCCAGGATTAGGAAAAAAACTTGGATACCATATTAAAAGTAATAAACAAAGATAATTGCCCAGAGATCCTCAAACATGAAAATAAAATTGAAATTGAAAGAATTCACAGATTGTCTCTGGATAGAAATCCTCAAATGACAACTTCCAGGAATATAATAACTAAATTCAAGAGCCACCAGGCCATGGAAAAAAATACTTCAAGTAGCCAGAAAGAAACCATTCAAATACTATGGAGCTACAATGAGGATCTCATACACTTCTACATTAAAGGAATAAAGGCATGGAATAGGATATCCAGGAAGGCAGAAGATCTGGGTTTTTAACCCAGAGTCACTGATCCAGCAAAACTGAGTATATTCTTTCATGGGAAAAAAATGGAATGAATGATGATTTCTATAAGAACTGGAAGGACCTACATGAACTTATCCAAAATGAAATAAGTAAAACCAGAAGAATATTATACACAATAACTGAAAAATTGCAGTATGATAAGAAAGTTAAAGAAAGAAAGAAAGAAAGAAAGAAAGAAAGAAAGAAAGAAAGAAAGAAAGAAAGAAAGAAAGAAAGAAAGAAAGAAAGAAAGAAAGAAAGAAAGAAAAAGAAAGCCAAAGAGAGAAAAGGATAGAGAACAATTAGAGAGAGAGAGAGAGAGAGAGAGAGAGAGAGAGAGAGAGAGAGAGAGAAGGAAATGAGCCAAAAAATTAAAGAAGCAAATTTGATGAAAAGAAAAATGAGATTTGAAAGACATAGGTGTATGGAAAACAAAAGTTAATTTTTTAAAAGACATTTACTGGATGTGAAAGAAAGAATGGGTATCAAAAGCAGGGATATGATTCATGGTGTTAATAATGCCAGAGTTTTAAATTAGCTAAGGAGAGCTGACAATAAGTGGTAGAATTCATTTTCCCTCTTATATTTAGGGGTAAAGGAGGACCAAAACTATTTTCTTTCCCACTGTCCAAACTCATCATGACCATTGTACTGCACACCATTCCACCTTATCAAATACTTCTACTTAGGTTGTTTTTTTTTTAATTCAATATGACTGGAGATCATATTGGAGATCAAACTCAAATTTGAACAAATTGGAAGCATCTTTAATTCCTTAACCTACAAAAACCATAGTACCTTTCCAATGACCTCCAAAAATGTATTTTGAGTTCTTATATAATGCTGCCATGTTTTTAAAACTTCCCAACACTTCATTTCTGAAAATGTTTTTACACATTTACCCTTGATTTATTTTCCACTTTACTTGAGCGAAACAACTATTAACACTGTGACTAACATTTCTTTTCCCCATTGTGAATCTTTCCCCCTTTCTGGAGTATACTCCAATGACTAACAAGTAACCCTTTTAGACACCTTGAAAGCAGATTGGCAGTGCCAATTTCTCATCTAAGAACAGTAAACATAACTATCACTTACAACTGAGCACTTTTGGAATAAAGTGTATAAACACTTATCATTCTAAAAAGTCTCTACGGGTGCAAAGAAAAATCTCAAAAATATGACAACACTGTCATTTGGTTAAACATTAACTATGATTAACTAAGAAAAGAAAACTTTTAGGAAAACAAAATATTCTAAAGAATTCAGAGAAGTCAAGAACCATTTATTCCAGTCTTGAATGAAAGGATGAATCTTCTATGATCTCCTTTTAAAAATCCTCCAGTCTCCTAAATGGGTTCCTAAGGAGTAACTGGCACTAAGAAGAAGAGGATAACGAATCCCAAATTTGGATAATATTGTTATTGAGGAAGAAAAAAATTACAGGGTAGACAGATGCAGAGTTTGGGATGAAGGAGCACTGCTTATGGTAACAATTTTCTTTATGAACTGCTACTTCTAAGAGCAAAGTACAACTTTTAAAATGGAGCTGGTAGAGCAAGATTTATAGAAGCAAAAACATAAGCAAGTTATATGAGAGGTCTTAAACTTGGTACTTCTGAAGCTTCAGTTCTATGAGAAACACAGAGATTAGGGGAGGAATATATGGGGTTTTCTTAAAGACATCAAATGATGGTAACTTACTAAATCTAGTAGTATCTCCATTCTATTATAAGCTTAGTTAAAATTGATAGAATTTTTTACCCCTTGTATGCAAGATCTGCTTTCTTTTAAAAGTCTACTTTTTGGCTCTACTCCTAATCATTATATCCAAGCTGAAAAATAGCACAAGATTTTATAGTTAACCCAATTAAATTAAGTTTTATTACTTCTCACCTTTTGCCCTAATCTGGGATTTTTTGAATCTTAATATACATTAAATAGTTATCCATGTCTCTTCATGTTATTTTCTACCTGACAAACACAATCATTGTATCTTCATCCAAGTTGCTACTTAAATTATAGAACAGAAGAGGGGAAAATCTGTGGCACTATACCAGACACCATTCTTAAAGTTAACACAGATAGGTTCATCACTACTTTTTGCTTCAAGCATAAAAATGAACTGTTAATCCAACAAATTTTACCATCATCTACCTCTATCATCCATGAATAGAGAAGCGTTTGAACCAAGCACAAGTCTCCAGCCTAAAAACAGAATATGTCAAAAAGAGTGAGTAATTTCCATAGACAAAGAGAATCCAAAGTGGTAAAGTCAAGGGGGGAGGGGGAGTAGTATTTCCACAAGTCCAGATATAGACTCAAGAAAAATATTTTCTTGGTAACATAGATGTGAAAATCTTAAATAAAATACTAGCAAAAAGACTACAGCAAGTCATCACAAAGATTATTAACTATGATCAGGTGGTATTCATACCAGGATTACAAAGAAATCATTTGTTTATCTGAATAGATGAAGAAAAAGCCTTTGACAAAATACAAGACACATTTCTATTGAAAACACTAGAAAGGGTAGGAATAGAAGGGCTGTTACTCAAAATAATAAACAGCATATATTTAAAATCATCAGAAAGTAACCTAAGTTGGGTGACCTAAGAACTAAATGCCCTGCAAATTAAAATGAGCCAAATAGAAAACAACTCCATAAGAAAAATATTAAAACAAAAATTTGAAAAAAAAAGACTAGCTAGAGAACACATTATGTTTATAAAACTGGCCTCAAGAAAAATTTTAGATTAACAGAATCAACAGAAGAGAGTGAAGCACAGTTTCAGCCAAAAAAAAATTAAAAGGGCAACAAGAAGGAATTGTCTTGCTGGAGTAAGAAGAGTAGCAGAATCCTTAGCATGAGGAGCAGTCCAGTGCAAGTGCATGCTGAAAGTGTGAGGATCTACCTAGTACAAATACACACTAAGGAGTCTGAGAAATAACCTGGTGTAAGCACACCTAGGAGAACTCTTAGTGGAAAGAACAACTCTGATGCTTGCAACACCAGGGAGAACTGACAGATGAGGAGAGGAATCCAGCTAACTCCACTATATGTGGCACCTAGAAGAAGCTATGGACAGCACTCTTTCCACCTCAGAAGTAGAAGTGAGCCTCAACATATAGGCAAAGTCATGAAAAAGATGCCTCCAAATTAGCAAAAGACAAATAAAATGCCAGACCCTAGAAAGCTTTTTCAGATAAAGGAAAGGTCAAAATACAAGCTCAGAAGAGGGCAGCAATGCCAAAATGGAAATGTGTGAACCTTCAAAGACAAATGTGAAAGGATGTTAAACTCAAAATGAACTTAAAAGTCATAAGTGACTTGAAAGAAAAATTAGAAGTGAAAATTATAGCAAAAGCATAGTAGTTTAGAGTGAAAACTCATTGAAGAAAATAGATCCATAGAAAAGAAATACAAAACCTCAAAAAGGAAAATAACTGCCTAAGAAAGGTATTGCAGAGTCTAAAAGAAGAAAACGGCTCTCTGAAAATTGGAATTCGACCAAATAGAAGCTAATGAATTCACAAGACAGCAAGAATAATAAAACAAATTCAAAAGAATGAAAAAATAGAATACCTGAAATTCCTCATTGGGAAAAGAACTAAGCCCGAAAACAGATGAAGGAGAGAGAATATAAAAATTATAAGAATCACTGGACTACCTGAAAAGAATGATCAAAAAAAGTGACTGAAAAATGTATTACAACAAGTTATCAAGGAGAACTGCCCTGATATTCTTGTACAAAAGATGAAAATAGAATTGAAAGAATGCACCAACCACTATGTAAATACATCACAAATTTAACAATCCCAGGACTATTACAACCAAATTTGAAAACTTGTAGGCCAAGGAGAAGATACTGTAAATAGCCAGGAAAAAATCAAATATAGAGCCATAGTCAGGATTACACAGGACCTAGAACCTTCTACATTAAAGGATCAAAATATGTTAGAATATGATATTCCAGAAGGCAAAAGATCAAGAATCACTTAACCAGTGAAAGTGAGAAAAACACTGTGGGGAAGAAATACAGATCTAATGAAATAGAAGACTTCTGGGAATTTTTCAGGAAACAACCAAACTGAAATGAAAATTCAGTGATCAAAATTCTATCCTCAAGAGAAAAATAAAAAGACAACAAGAAAAGAAGAAACTCAAGAGGCTCAATAGAATTAAAATTATCACATTCCTGTATTGGAAAGTGTTAACTAGAGAATACTTAAGATATCTTTGATATAAATGTGAGAAGTTATTTTTCATATACTATATTAATTCTATAATGGTGAAAATTTCACCTTTTTAAGATTGTTGTAATATTGAACAATGGCCACCAAGGAATTTACTTATGAAATTCCTAAAATGAAACACTCAAGTCAGAATGGAGTTTATGAAGCTTTAATCACAATGGGAGTAGGGAAAAGGAGAGGGAGAGAAGGAGAGAGGAGAAAAGGGAAAGGGGCTACTCAACTTCTGACCATGGCAGAGGGAGTTTTAGGCCCAAAGGGCCAAGGTGGAAAGAATCAGTCCTTAACTCACGTGACCAATCTGAAGGAAAGCTGTCTGCAGGCGTCCTCCCTGTCCAAGCTTCTAACCCAAACTGGCATCTCGCTCTCTCCACAGGAAGTGAGCGAATTCCAGAGGCTGTTCCCTACCTCACTTCCTGTGCCTCACAAGTGGCAATGGTTGGCTCTAGCTTGGCTTAGGACAGCCCAGGTGGGCAGTTAGTTATTTCTGATTTGTCATTGACTAGCACATGCCTGTGTAGTGTGGGTGTGCACAATTTTTGAGTGCTATACCAAGATGGAGACTTTTGAAATTCACAATTCCTCTATATTAAGGAAAATTATTGTGCATTTCTGTGTCTAGGATCTGGGTCTATTAATTTTTGCATTTTCTATGTTCCTGGGAACTGCAAAAAATGTCTTCATTTTTAACAGAATTTGGTTAATGAACGAAGGAAATAGGGATGGGAGGGGTGGATAAGGTGATGAAAAACTTATGGAGTCCTAAAAATATATTTATTAGGCTGCTTCACCCAGTTCAGGTAATCTCTGGTCCTAAGAGAGTAAGGAAGACCTATATAACAGTTATTATGCCCTAACAAATAAGCCTGACATAACCAATAAATTATGTTTTTACTCAAAAATCAGTCTCTCAAGATAATTTTAATTTTAACACAAGAGAAGGTACTTAGGATAATTAAGGTAATCAAGGGAAACAAGTTGGTTAAACTGATTAAATTACTACATGATGTGATAACTAAGATACTTAAGATATCTGAAGTACTTAAGGCATTTAAAGTAGCTAGAATATTTAAGGTATGGAAAATACTTAAGAACTTTATCATTATCAAGGCAGTGAATAGGATCAGGAAGTATGCTGATGATATAAAAACCAACAAAACAAAATTAAAGGATGAGAAAGAGGGAAAAAGAGAAAAAGAAAATTTTGGGGAAATCATCACATGAGAGGCATAAGAATCAATACAGTTGGATGAAAAGATGGGGTGGAGGGGCAATGCTTGAACTTTCTCATCAGACTGGGTACAAATTGGGAATAACATCTGCATTTGGTTAGTAATAGAACCATCTTACCCTATGGAGAAGTAAGAAAGGGAAGAAGATTCAGAGAAAGAGGGATGGACAAAAGGAAACTGAATTCAGGGAGGTAATAGAAAGAAATATTTGTAAATGGGAAATCCTGAAAAGAAAGGAAGGTTCAAAGGATAAGTGGGGGGAAAATAAAATGGAGGGAAGCATACACAGTAATCATAATGGTGAATTTGAACAGAATGAACTCACCCATAAAAGAGGGAAATAGGAAACAGCAACAGCAAATTAAAAGCCAGGATCTCACAATATGCTTGCTACAAAACAAACAAACAAACAAACAAACATACTTAAAGCAGGGAGTCACATAAGAGTAAAGATCAAGGGCTAGGACAGAATCTATTATTCTTCAGCCAAAGGTAGAAAAGCAGGGATAGCAAGTATGATTTCTGACAAAACAAAAGTGAAAAAATGACATAATAAAAAGAGATAAAGACATTACATCTTGATAAAAGTTACTATAAGCAATTAAGTAATATCTATATTAAAACATGCATGCACCAAATGACATAGCATCCAAATTCCTAAAGGAGAAATTATATGAATTACAAAAGGAAGTTGACAATAAAACTATATTAGTAGGGGACATGAACCTTCCCAATTAAGAATTAAATAAATCAAATGGGGGTGAATAGAATTTTATAAAAGTTAGATTTGATTGACCTATGGAGAAAACTGAATGGAAATAGGAAGGAATATGCATTTTTCTCAACAATAAATCTATCTTCACAAAAATTGATCATATAATTGGACATAAAATCTTCATAAGTAAATGAGGGAAAGCAGAAATAGTAAACACATCCTTTTCAGACCATAAAGCTATGAAAATTATACTCAACAAAGGGTTGCCAAAATAAAAGAATAAAAATTAATTGAAAACTAAATAAACATCCTAAAGAATGGATGAGTCAAAGAGCAAATCATAAAAAAAACAATCAACAATTTCATTAAAGAAAATTACAATGAAATAGCATGCCAAAATTTTTGGGATGCTGTCAAAGCAATAGTTAGGGAAAATTATGTCTCTAAATGTTTGCATCAATAAAATAGAGAAAGTGCCATTCAGTGAATTGGACTAAAAATTAAAAAATTAATCACCAAGTTGAAAATCCTGGAAACCAAAATGAGAGATTAATAAAATTGAAAGTAGGAAAATCATTGAAGTACAATTGAGACAAAGAACTGGTTTTGTGGGTTGAAAAAATAAATAAGATAAAAATTTAGTTATTTTATTTCAAAAAAAGAAATAAAACCAAATTATCACTATCAACAATGAAAAAGGTGAGTTCACAACCAATGAAGAGAAAATTAAAGCAATTACTAGGAGTTATTTTCCTTAAATATATGACAAAAAATCTGACAATCTAAGCAACATAGATGAATATCTAAGAATATATCAATTACCAAAATTAATGAAAGAGAAAAGAGAATATTTAAATCCATCTCAGAAAATAAAATTGAACAAGTCATCATTGATTTCTCGACAAAAAATTACCAGGGCCAAATGGATTCACAAATGAATTCTACCAAATATTAAAAGAATAATTAATTCTAATATTATACAAACTCTTAGGAAAAACAGCCAAGGAAAGAACTCTATCACATTCCTTTTATGACATGAATATGGTGCTGATATCTAAAACAGGAAGATGAAAGAAACATAAAAAACAACTATAGAGACTAATTTTCCTAATGAATATTTATGTAAATCTTTAAATAAATTACTAGCAAGGAAGTTATAGCAATATATCACAAGAATCATGCACAATATGTGTTACAGCTTCTTGGAGTCCCAAGTGAGGGCTGAAAGGAATGTGGACCAGGAAAAAAGAAACCCTGAAAAAGAGCTTGGCAAGCACTCACACCAAAGGTACTAGTCTGCCATGAACACCATGTATCCACTGAATTCAGGGAGACTCATCTGCCTAAGTTAAAATCTGGCCTCAAACATTTAATGTGACTCTATGTAAGTCACTTAACTGAATTGTCTTCAGTTCTTCATCTTTAAAATGAGCTGAAGAAGGTCAAAGACAACCACTCCAGCATCTTTGCCAAGAAAACCCCAAATCAGTCAGAAAGACTTTGATTGAACAATAAATGAAACTATACAAGAAGGAAAATTATAGCTAAAAGAAAGATGTATCTATCTTCACAAAAATTGATCTTTGGGAAAGATATCAGGAACTGACAAGATGAGAGATGATATTATGATTTCTCTAGAGATTGTCAGAAATGTTTAATGGTACATTTGGTCATTTTGTACTTCAGTTTTCAAGATAATAAGAATGTACAAAAAGTCTGTCATGAAGTAGCATGACTTCCTTGCCAGGCTCTGTTGCAGAGTTGGATGAGGGAAAAATTAAATGGAAAACTGGAGAACATTCTCCAAATTAAATCAGGATCTATTTTGATCTTGAGGATGATGAAAAATATGTTTAAAAATATGGTTCCAGAGGGAGGATAAGAGCAAAGGAAATTACTGACTATACAGAAGGCCTGTGCCTATTCCTAAGAATTAAGGATTCCTGACCAAAGCTTTTTTAGTAGTTTTCTTGCCATATATCAAGTCATCTGGCAATACATTCTCAAGTACATTTGAATTGCAATTAGATCAGGATTTTCAATGCTCTAATGCAAACAATAGATAGCCTTACCAAATGGATGGTTATCTGGGATGTATTCTGAAGAAATACAATTTTCAATAACTTTTTTCTTTATTTTCCCCTTCTTTCCTCCTCTCACAACTTTCATTTCTCCTCCTACCTGTGTCATGTCCACCCCATTTCATTTCCACTAAAAGTTCATAAGGTCCAATTTATTACACATAATTTAATATGATTTAATAGGAGTAGCCAAGCAAAAGAAGAAATATTTTTGCTTTGTTGCTCTATTTCAAGGTGTTAAATATGATTTATAGACTTTAGATAGTAGAGCAGCTACAAGAGGGTAATGTGGGACTGTTGTACTTTATAGGAATGCTCAAAGCCAGATCTGGAAGCTCCTTCACACATTACATATTAATACCATAGAACTATGGCTATAATAGTACTATACCTATTACTAAATTTCCCTTGGTATAGATTTCCTGAATATAGTTCTGATTTTAGGTTCAATTTTAGCAAAACACCTTAGACAAATTAATATCATACTTGCTCCCCCATTCTAGCCTACAAAGAAATTCTCTCCCCACTACCTTAACTAAAAGTTTTCAGGACCAAAATAATTTTCCTCCTACCAAATTGTTCTTTTACTCTCTGAGGTGTGAGTAATCTTCTAGGATCCCCTTAACCATGATTAAAGCTGCATAATAACAGCTAATGCTTATACTTTTCCAATTAGTGTGCTTGCTATTTATAAAATGCAAAAGAAGAAAAAATTAGCAAAACTAACAAACAGCTTTCCTTCCCACTCAGAAAGTCACTCTGTAATCAGTATTGAGAGAATCCACAGAGTAGACAAAGTGAAAAAGATCAGGCTGGTCAGACTTGCAGTTTTGTGTAAGAGCCCTTTAATTAAAACTAGAAATTTCTGAATATATGTTTTATTCATGAGGTAGGAGATTAAGTTGAATAAAAGGCATTAACTTTTCAGAAGCTATTATTCAAAGTCAAGAAACCAAAACACTGGCAACTCTAGTGTCACAGGTTGCATTCACTTTTATTCTTTTATATTGCACTGTCATCTAAGATATCCTATATATTGTATAAGACAGCAGAATATTTAAGCCTCCACTGGGGGAATATGAAGTCACTTTTAAAAATACTGTGTGTAATATCAGGTCTTGATGCTCACTTTTTAGGGTCTTTGAAAATTACATACACATTAAGTTGTTTTTCTGGAGATATTAAACTGATATTTCATTTTTATCTTACAGTTCACATTTCTAAATAGTTTTGTGAATTCTCAATGGTTCTTCAGGGGCTGGATACATAGCAGGGTAGCTCTTGGTGCCTCATTATAGCAAACAAACTGGAATACGGGTAAATTATTCCCAACTATGATTAGGTATCTATATATTTAAGAAAAGATGGATGTTTGCTTTTTCTTTTCAGTGGTACTCAAAAGACTTTGTAATAAAACACAACTGTTCTTGCAAAGTAAGGAAAAAATATTTTCATTATTATTTTGATGGCAAACATGTGCTCTCCATTCACAAAAATGTAACTTATTCATCATTTGCAGTGATAGTTAACCTCTCTAGTGGAGAAAAAAGTCTTCTACCTGACTGAACTTTAACATTCCCAAGAGAGACTACAGTAGAAATCATTGAAACACTAAAAAATGCCCTTAAAAAGCTCTATTTCTTATTCCCCATAAAACTTTAGACAAATCATTTAATATCTTTTGGCCTCAATTTATTTGCCTGTAAATTTTGTGGATAGTACCAGAATATTTTAGGTTCCCTTACAGTTCCAAATTGATGAACTTATAATGTTGTTGTTGTTTATCCTTCATTTTATCAAAGACCAATGATATGACAAATGATTAGTTTTAAGTGAAGTGACATTGTGCAAATTGTCAGTCTCATTCTCTCTTCTAGGTTCATTCTAGGTCCAGTGGCAAGACAAAAGTCAGGACTATTGACAAGATTCCAGGATGGTGATCATGGCATCTTAATGTTTTTACCTGTACCACCCAAGAGCCTTTTGGAGCCACAAATGATAGAAAGGAGACAATTGGACACTGAAGTTGGGTAAGCAGCATGAAAAAGCTCTCTCTGCAGAGGTACACACAGTCTTACCTGAACATCCCATATACCTCACTTAAAACATACAAAACACCAATGACCTAAGACTTCTAAGGAAATCATATGACCATATGTTTCCAGAATACTATGCAGCCAAGAAGTAATGTCCTTCACCTTCAGGTAGCACATTCTCCAGTCAGGAAGGACTCTCTTCAAGTTTTGCTGGTAGATATAGAAGTCACAGTTCTCGTCTCCTCATTGGATCAGTGGGGGTTAAAGGAAGAGAGTCAAAGAATAGAGAAAATACCTACTTGGAGTAGATGGGATGTTGATACCTGATGACAGAACAAAGACAGTACTACTTAACTCCTATTCATATATCATTTTTTCTGCCAAATAAAATAATCTCTTTAACTAGAAAGTATATGATAAAATTATAATTAATACCCAAATAATGATGGAGATTGCAAGATCTTCAAATGATGAGGAAGAAAGGAAGAAGAACTATAGCATTTGGAAAGAGCAAATTGTGCTCTAGTTAACAAAACAAAAATATAATTAAGTCCTTTATTATATGCAATTAGTTAAACTTTGATTCTTAGTAAAATTCTTGAATATATAACCAGAGGGATGATTAATTAAGTCAAACAGCATTTACCAAGTACTCATGAACTGAGAGTTGTGATAAAAGTTGGAGACACATAGAACAGTAGGATGAGGAAGGGAAAGGGTCCTGTTCTCAAGAAGTTCACAATCTAATAGTAAAGAAAGAAATGATAACCAAAAATAAAAACCAACATGACTTCATTAAGATCAGATCACAGCATTTAAATTCATTTTCTTTCTTGAGATGGTTACTATACCAACAGAGGGATTCTGCAGACATAATTTATCTACATCTCTGAAAAGTATTTTATGAAAGATCTAATGCTACTCTTGTATAAAATATGAAGATATAAACCTAAACAAGAGCAATAATAGAATAGTGACAGAGAACTTGGCATATCTCAACATTTTCTGTTTATCTCATGCTGCAAGTTTTAGAAGAGTTTATATCTTTAACTAATCCAATGATAAACAAACTCCTTCAAAAGGTGGAAGAAGGAGAAGGCTAGGAAATGGTATTGTGAGAGGTAACAACTTATTTTTAAAACCCAATATTATTCATATGTTATTGTATTTTATTTATCTTGTTAAAACATTTCCAAAAATACATTTTAATCTGGCTCAGGTTGTATTCAGAAGGGATGTGGTCTGTATGGTCTATGTATAGGCTACATGTTTAACATGTTGGATCCATTCCCCTCTCCTATTTTACAGATAAATACAATGAGATGCAGAAAATCACATTCATATACTCAAGGTCATACAGGTAATATATTTGAAATCAAGGTCTCAAAATCCTCTACTTCTTACCAATTCCCTCCAGTACTTTTATAATATTGAATTCCCAGTCTAAAACATATATTAAATATTTATTTAAAATAAAATAAATGTGTTCAATTATTATTAATTTGAAAATTATCATAGTGTTAATTTTTATGGTGTAACTAATACTTTAGCCATTTTCTAAGCTAATACCATATCAATTTTCTAAATATTGACTAAGATGACACAGGAGGAAAAATGAATAATTCTGTAATGTAATTGGTTGATTTTTTCTGAGATTTAGGATAGGGCAACTTTCGCAAACATAGAAACACACAACATCAGAACATTGAACTGAATATATTCTTGGTATTTTTTTATTTACTTCTCCAAATACATTGTATATACCCCCAGAAGAATATAAATACTTTGAGGTTACAGATGACTCTTTTCTTTGTCTGCATTTTTATACCCACATTTTACATAGACCCTTGTACATACACAAATACTCGAATGAATCTGTTATCTCATCACTTTGGAAGTTTCCTTAAGTAATATCCATTACAACTCAGCTATACCTGGTAATTCCATATCACTGTCATATATGTCTTTTCATAAATTTTCCACTTCTCACTTATAAAGATTTTAGTGGAGTCCTTTAGTTGTAAATCTGCCATCTCACACATGACTAGCATATATTTCTCTTCCTACTATATAATTCATTATTAGCTTTTAGTTCTGTTCTTGTGATTTCCTAATTCATAATAATTCATTATGTGCTAAGTCTCACCATCAGCCAATTTTTCCATTTTTTCAGAAACTATTATATTACATATCTCTATGCCATATAACAATATTGCTCAAGTGTCAATATTTAAAAGGTGGTCTTTTGTTTTCAATGGATGCTTAGTGTCATTAAAGATGCCTTTCAATTTCTCAAAAGAAATACAGCCTAGTCTCTTCCTTTTGTTCAACTGTGGGACAACTTGTATGAGCAGTGTGAAAGATAGATAGACAGAAGTAGGGAGCCAAGATGGAGGAGTAACTAGAACAGAATCTCGGTTTCACCATGAAAAACCCATCCAACCAAGATTAAAATATTGCCACAAAATGAATATAGGAGTGAAAGAACCAACAAGGAGCAAGAATGAAACAACTTTCAAGAAAAGTAAAACCCCAAAT
This sequence comes from Monodelphis domestica, assembly GCF_027887165.1. Taxonomy (NCBI): domain Eukaryota; kingdom Metazoa; phylum Chordata; class Mammalia; order Didelphimorphia; family Didelphidae; genus Monodelphis; species Monodelphis domestica. The sequence goes on from NC_077229.1 coordinate 270,000,123, forward strand.
CTAGGCAGAGACCATCTTGGGAACTGGAATAAGAGGAGAGAAGAGCCAGCAAGAATCTATATCAAGGAGTGAAGAGAAAGCCAAGAGCAAATCACTCCTCCCCAAAACTCCACCTCCCCATATCTGCTGTCACAGGTTGCACACTTAAGTTCAAGCTAACATTCAGATGCTGAGAGCCTTCCTGGTAAATTTGAAATTTACCAGGGCCTCACCCCAAGAATGAGAGACTCAAACTCCTTTTAATCCAGAAGTAAATTTGAAATTTCAAACCTGTGGAGAATCCCAGGACAATCTGGGCTGAAGGGGGCTAGAGCAAAGCCAGAAATCTCAGTCTGGGCTGGGGATGAGGACATGATCCACAGTTTGGGATAAGTACATGGTTCTCAAAAGGAGCCCACCCCCACCCCAGATCTTTTTACCCAAAACTGAGGGCAGAGATCCAGGACAGGGCAATCAAGGGTGTGCCTGATTGAATCAAGAACATATTCAGATCAAAAACATGATCCTAAGACTGGGACCATTTGATCAGTCCCTGACCTGAAAAGTTAAGAGTGAGATCAAAAGCTTAACCCCAAGTCTGAGGAAAGTCTTTAAGCTACCAGAATCTTAAAGGTCAATTGAATCAGCAGGGAAGCAGACTCTCAGAGTAATCAGTCCTCAGACTATCTGGTAAACTACTAATAACCCAGGAAATAAGATGAAAATAACATCAAGGAAGGATTGAAGTTTAAGAGGGTACCCCAAATTTCCAGAAAACAATGCCTACTTAGAATTATATAGAAAAATGAGCAAACAACAAAAAGGACCTTACTGTAAGCACATCTAAAGTCCAAAAGAAAAATATGGATTGGACAGAGAGTCTGGAAGAGCTCAAAAAGACCAAAAACCAATGAAGATAGGCAGAGGAAAAGTGGGAAAGAGGATTTAAAGTGATGCAAGAAGAAAAGGGGAAATTGAAAAAGGAGAACAAAAAACTGACAGATGAAAATCAGGTCTTAAAAATCAGAATTGACCATCTAGAAACTAATGATTTCATGAGAAATAAAGAAACAATAAAGCAAAATCAAAGGAATGGAAAAAATAGGAAAACATGAAAAATATTGTTGAAAAAACAACTGATCTAGAAAATAGATCAAGGAGAGACAATTTGAGAATTATTGAACTGTCTGAAAGCAATCAAGAACAAACCTTGGAAATCATAAAAGTTCATCATAGATAATTGCCCAGGGATCCTCAAACAAGAAAACAGAATTGAAATTGAAATAATCCACAGATAACCTTCAGAAAGAAATCTTCAAATGACAACTTCCAGAAATATAATAGCTAAATTCAAGAGCCACCAAGCCAAGGAGAAAATTCTACAAGCAGCCAGAAATAAACCATTCAAATAACATGAAACTGCAAATAAGATCACACAGGACCTAGGGGTGTCTGCATTAAAGGATCAAAAGGCATGGAATCTGATATTGAGGATGGCAAAAGATGTGGGCTTATAACCCAAAGAGAGTCACCAATCCATCAAAATTGAGTATATTGATGTATACTCAGGGGGGAAAATGGACATTAATAAGATAGGAGATTTCCAAGAATTCCTGAAGAATAAGCCAGACCTAAACAAAAAATTTGAAGTTAAAACACGAGACACAAGAAAAGTTTAAAAGGTATATGAGAAAGAGAAAATTTAAGGGACTCATTGAGGTCAAAATGTTTACATGTCTACATGAAAAGAAGATTTATGTAATTCTCAAAAATTACTCTTAGCAGTAGAAAAGATAAAAGGAATATACTCAGAAAGAGAGTAGAGAAGTAAGCTAATTATGATGATATGATGTATATGTAAATGTGATGATATGGAATGATATGTATGCATGATACTTATCATTATTAATGATATGTAAAAAATCAATCAAGGGCTTAAAGTAAGGGTTGCAATGAAAGAAATGGGAAAGGAGAGATAGAATGGGATACATTTTATAACATGAAGAGGTGTGAAAAAATAATTATAGGGATTATAGGGAGGTTAAGGGTGGTAATGGGAAATGCTTAAATTTTATTTTCATTGTAACTGACTCAGAGAGGAAAAACAAGTATACTCAGTGGGTTTTAGAATTCTATCTTCCTAAAGAGAAGTAGAAGGGGATCAGAATAAGAGAAATGTGGGGGGGAGGTAATTGAAAGGATGGAGATTGAGGGGGGTGACAAAAAGCAAAATACTAGAGAGGAGGATCAGAGTAAAAGAGAATGGAGCAGGATCAAAAGAGGATAATATGATGGAGGGAAATGCACAGTTAGTAATCATAATGCTGAATGTGAATGCAATGAACTCATCCATTAAATGGAGGTAGATAGCAGAGGGGATTAAAAACTAGAATCCTACTATATGTTATTTATAAGAAACGCATTTGAGGTGGGTTTAGACACACAGATTTAGTGTAAAAGGTTGGAGTAGAATGTATTATTCGTGATTTAAAGTAAAAAAAGCAGGAGTAGCAATCATGATATCAGACAAAGCCAAAGAAGAAGAAATTGATCTGATTAAAAGAGATAAGGAAGGAAATTATATTTTGCTAAAGGGTACTATAACCAATGATGTAATATCATTACTAAACATTTATGCATCAATGACATAGCATCTAGATTTCAGAAGGAAAAATTAAAGGAGCGCAAGTTGGAAATAGATAGCATGACCATACTAGTAGGGTATATCAATCTTACCCTTGCAGAAATAGATAAATCAAAAAAATGAGAAAGAAGTAAGGGAAATAAATGAAATGTTAGAAAAATTAGAGTTAATAGATATGGGGGGGGGAATTTAACAAGGATAAAAAGGAATATACCTTCTCAACAGTACATAGTACATATACAAAGATTGGCCATGTACTAGGATGTAGAAATATTGCAAACAAATCTAAAAAAGCAGAAATAATAAATGCAACTTTTTCAGATAATAATGCAATAAAAATATGAATAACAAGGGTACATGGAAAGGCAAATTTAAATTTAATTGGAAATTTACAAATCTAATTCTACAAAACAGGTGGATCAAATAAGAAATTATAACTACAACTACACTCTTCATTAAAGAGAATGACATGAGGTAACAACATATTGTAACCTATGTGATACAGCCAAAGCAGTATTGAGGGGAAATTTTCTTTCTCTGAATGCCTATAGCAAAAAAATCAAGAGAGTAGAGATCAATGAATCAGGCTTGCAACTTAGAAAATTATAAAAAGAACAAATTAAAAATCCCCAGATAAAAACTAAATTGGAAATCCTAAAAATTAAAGGAGAAATTAATAAAAGTGAAGGTAAAAGAAGCATTGAACTATTAAATAAGACTAGGAGCTGGTACTTTGAAAAAACAAAATGAATAAAGTACTATTTAACCAAATCAAAAAAAGAAGAGAATCAAATTAACAGTATCAAAGATGAAAAGGGTGGTCTCACCCCTAATGAAGAGGATAATTGAAGTAATTATTAAGAACAATTTTGCCCAATTAAATGGCAATATAAAGGAAAATCTAAATTATATGGATGATTATTTACAAAAATATAAATTGCCCATATTAACAAAAGAGGAAAGAGAATACTTAAATAATTATATCTCAGAAATAAGAAATTGAATAAGAAATCAAGGATTTTCCTAAGAAAAAATCCACAGGGCCAGATGGATTCACAAATGAATTCTAGCAAACATTTAAAGAACAATTCATCCCAATACTATACAAACTATTTGACAAAAAAAATTAAAGTTCTACCAAATTCCTTTTATGACACAAATATGGTACTGATTCCAAAGCTAGGCAGACCAAAAACAGAGAAAGAAAACTACAGACCAACCTCCTTAATGAATATACATGCAAAAATCTTAAATAAAATACTAGCCAAATGACTCCAGCAAGTTATCATGAGGATTATTCACTATGATCAGGTGAGATTTATACTCAGAATTCAATGATGGTTTAATATTAAGAAAACATCCACATAATTTACCATATTAATAATCAAACCAACAGAAATCACATGAATATCTCAATAGATGCAGAAAAAGTCTTTGACAAAATACAACACCCATTCCTATTGAAAATACTAGAGGAATAGTTGATTCTTTCCTAGAAATAATAAACAGTATATATTTAAAACCATAAGCAAGTATCATCTGCAATGGGGGCAAGTTAGATGCCCTTTATCACCTTTATTATTTAATATTGTTCTAGACATTCTAGCAGTAGCAAGTAGAGAAGAAAAATAAATAGAAGGGATTAAAGTAGGCAATGAGGAAACTAAACTCTCACTTTTTGCAGGTGACATGATGGTCTACATAAAGAATCCCAGAAAATCAACTGAAAAGCTAGTGGAAATAATTAACAACTTTAGCATAGTTGCATACAAATCATCAGCATTTCTATATTTTTCCAACAAAACTCAGCAGTAGTAGTTAGAAAGAGAAACTACATTTAAAATCATTCTAGACAATATAAAATATTTAGGAATCTGTCTGCCAAGAGAAATACAGGAATTATATGAATACAATTACAAAACACTTTTCATACAATTAAAACTAGATCTAAATATTTGGACCAACATTAATTGCTTATGGATAGGATGAGCTAATATAATAAAAATGGCAATCCTTCCCAAATTAATCTACTTATTCTATGGTATACTTATTAGACTACCAAAAAACTTTTTTATAGAATTGGAAAACATCACAACAAAGTTCATCTAGAAGAACAAAAGATAAAGAATATCAAGAGAAATAATAAAAAAAATGTGAAGGATGGTAGCCAACAATACCATATCTTACACTGTATTATCAAGAAGTGGTCATCAAAACAATGTGGTACTGGCTAAGAGACAAAAGGGTGGATCAATGGAATAGACTAGGGGTAAATGACCTCAGCAAGTTAGTGTTCAATACACCCAAATATCCCAGTTTTGGGAACAAGAACTCACTATTTGACAAAAACTGCTGGGAAAATTGGAAAACAGTATGGGAAAAATCTTACCTAGACCAGCATCTCACAACCTATAACAAGATGAAATCAAAATGGGCAAATACTTTAAATATAGGGAATGGAATCATGAATAAATTAGGTGTACATAGAATAATATACCTGTCAGATCTGTGGAGAAGGAAGGAATTTAAGACGAAAGAAGAGAAGATGGTGGCTTAGAGGCAGTGAAAGTTCAGACCTCTGAAAACCCTTCCTTACCAATTACAAACTAAATGCTCCTAGGGGACTGAAAATCAAACTTAACAACAAGACAGAGTCAAGGAACCCTCCTGCTGGACTCAACTTAAAAGGTACATGCCTCCAAAAAACTTGAATTTGAGAACACTTGGGTTTAAGGGAAAGGAAGAAGGAAGATCCCAGGACCCCTCCCCAACCTAGAGAGCTGAGCCTCCAGCAGTAGCTGGAACCTCTGGGTAGACAAGGGTACTGGTTTGGAGGGAGTACCTTGCAGACAAAGCTGCACCAGGCTCAGAGCATCGAACACAGTCAGTGGGGAAGCAGTTGGAGAAGAAGTGCAGAGCAGGCAGCCTAGTTGCAGAAGCAGAGACACTCCATGTTGCCCACCTTTCCAAGGTTTTGGCTTCAGAGCACATGCAGCTCTACAAGTTCAAACCAGCTGGCCTTAGTCTCATCAAAGTCTTCAGAGGGCAGGGAAACTCAAGCTCCAATACCCCTCCCCCAAAGACTGCGCTGTGAGATTTGCTGACTAAGCTACAAAGGAGAAGGCTGACAGAAAAACCCAAAACCACAGATCCAAAACATAATGAGGGGAGCAAGAGTGCAGTCAAGAGGGGAAAAAGAAGGGGGAAAATATGAGCAAACAACAGCAAAAGAAAAAAGAAATTACAATTGACAGCTTCTATTCAGTCAATGAACAAAGAACAAACATAACAATGAAGGATGAAGAAATACCAAGCAGAAACACAGAAACTCCAGCAAATTGGACACAGGCTTTGGAAGAACTCAAAATACAACTTGAAACACAATTAATGGAGGCTGAAAACAACTGGGAAATGAACTTTAAAAAGCAAGTTAAGCCATCTGGAAACAGAGGCACTTGAACTAAAACAAGAAAACAGTGTCTTGAAAGCCAAAATTAATCAATTTGAAAATGAGAAAAAGGAGATGAAAGATCAGAAGGAGAAGGATGACCAAAAAGCCAGAGATGAAATTCAGTCTTTAAAAACCAGAATACAACAATTAGAAGCAAGTGACATCACAAGGAAGAAGGAAACTATAGAGCAAAAGAAAAAGAAAGAAAAAATTGAGAAAAATATGAAGCACCTCATTCACAAAACAGAAGATTTAGAAAATCATTCCAGGAGAGACAACTTAAGAATCATTGGTCTACCAGAAGACCATGAGAAAAGAAAAAGCCTGGCCATCATCCTACAGGAAATTATCCAAGAAAACTGCCATGACATTCTAGAACAAGAGGGAAAAGTGGAGATTGGAAGAATCCAGAGAGCATCCCCAACTGACAACACCCAGGAATGTTAGAACCAAATTCAAGAACTATCAGACCAAGGATAAAATATTACAAGCTGCTAAGAAGAAGTCATTCAGATACAAAGCAACTACAGTGAGGATAACAGGATCTGGCTGCATCTGCACTGAAGGACCAAAAGGCATAGAATATGACATTCCAGAAAGCAAGGGAACTAGGTCTACAACCAAGAATCGACTACTATATTCTTACTGACTATATTCTTACAAGGGAAAGTGTAGTCATTTAAGAAAATAGAAGAATTCCAAGCATTTGTAAAGAAAAGACCAGACCTGAACAGAAAATTTGATGCCCAAACACAAACCACAAAAGGTAATTAAGAAAGGGGGGAGAAAAAGAAAAACAAAACAAAAAACAACTTTTTTTAAGAGACCCAATAAGTTAAAATGATATGTATCCCTATAAGAAAAGAGGACATTGGTAACTCTTAAAAATTGTTATTATCCCCTGGGTAGCTAGAAGAATTATACTTAGAGGGAACAATGACAAACCGTATAGGATGAAATGTCAAGATATAAATATGTATATATGTATATATACATATATATGCATAAATATATATATGTTAAAATGTATGTATATATCTTTACATATATATGTACAACTAGAGCTAAAAAAAGAGATTACTACTAAGAGAAATGGGAAAAGAAACAAAAGGAGGTAAATGTATATGTCACAAAGAAACTCATTGTGGAAGGGGGTAAAACATTAATACACTAGAAGGGTAAAAAGGTTGGAGATAGGAAATATTCAATTCTTATGTGCATTGAAATTGACTCAAAGGGAGGAACAATCAATACATTGGGGCAAAGAATTGATTTGCAATGGGAGAGATTAGGTTTAGATCAACATCTCATACCCTACACCAAGATAAACTCAGAATGGGTGAATAACTTGAATATAAAGAAGGAAACTATAATTAAATTAGGTGAACACAGAATAGAATACATGTCAGATATTTGGGAAAGGAAAAATTTTAAAACCAAGGAAGAGTTAGAAAAAAAATCACAAAATGTAAAATGAATAATTTTGATTATATCAAATTAAAAATGTTTTGTACAAACAAAACCAATGCAATCAAAATTAGAAGTGAAGCAACAAATTGGGAAACAATCTTCATAACAAAAACCTCTGACAGAGGTCTAATTACTCAAATTTATAAAGAGCTAAATCAATTGTACAAAAAATCAAGCCATTCTCCAATTGATAAATGGGCAAGGCACATGAAGAGGCAATTTTCAGTTAAATCAAAAGTATTAATAAGCACATAAAAACGTGTTCTAAATCTCTTATAATCAAAGAGATGTAAATCAAAACAACTCTGAGGTATCACCTCACACCTAGCAGATTGGCTAACATGACAGGAAAGGAAAATAATAAAGGCTGGAGGGGATGTGGCAAAGTTGGTGCTGTGAATTGATCCAACCATTCTGGAGGGCAATTTGGAGCTATGCACAAAGGGTGCTAAAAGACTGTCTGCCCTTTTACCCAACCATAGCACTGCTGGTTTTGTATCACAAAGGGATTATAAGGAAAATACATATACAAGAATATTCATAGCTGTGCTCTCTGTGGTGGTAAAAAATTGGAAAATGAGGGGATGCCCTTCGATTGGGGAATGGTTGAACAAATTGTGGTATATGTTGGTGATGGAATACTATTATGCTCAAAGGAATAATAAACTGGAGGAATTCCATGGGAACTGGACTGACCTCCAGGAATAGATGCAGAGAGGGAGAAGCAGGAGAACATTGTACACAGAGACTGATACACTGTGGTACAATAAAATGTAATGTACTTCTCCATTAGTGGCAATGCAGTGATCCTGAACAACTTGGAGGTATCTACAAGAAAGAACACTATCCACATTCAGAGGAAAAACTGTGGGAGTAGAAATTCAGAAGAAAACCAAATGCTTAATTATATCAGTTATGGGGATATTATTGGGAATATAGACTCTAAATGAACATCCTAATGCAAGTATCAACAACATGGAAATAGATTTTGATCAAGGACACATGTGATACCCAGTGGAATTGCATGTCAGTTACGGGAAGGGTAGGGGGAGGGAAGGGAGGGAAAGAATATGATTCTTGTAACCAAGGAATAATGTTCTAAATTGACTAAATTAATTAATTAATTAATTTTACAAAACACCAAATAAGAGATAGAGAACATTACAAAATATACAATGAATGACTGATTATGTGTTATTAAAAAGTTTTGTACAAAAAGTTAAAAAAAAGCAACCAAAATTAGAAGGTAAACATATAAGAAAACTCTGAAAAAGATTTAATTTCCCCAATATGAGGAACTAAATGAAATTCATAAAAAGTTAAGCCATTCTCAAATTGACAGATGGTCAAGGGACATGAATAGGCATTTTTCAAATGAAAATCAAAGAAATCAAATCAATAAGTACTTAAAAAAGTGTTCTGAATCTCTCCTGATTAGGGAAATGTAAATTAAAAGAACTCTGAGGTATTACCTCACACCTAGCAGACTGGCCAATATGTCAGCAAAGGAAAGTGATAAATGTTGGAGTGTATGAAGCAGAATTGGAACACTAATACACTGCTGGTGCAGTTGTCAATTGGTCCAACCATTCTGTAGGGCAATTTGCAACTATGCACAAAGGGCTTTAAAATACTGCCTGCCCTTTGACCCAGGCATACCACTGCTTGATTTGTACCCCAAAGAGATAATAAGGGGAAAAAACTTGTACAAAAATATCTATAGCCATGTTCTTTGTGATGGCAAAAAAATGGAAAATGAGGAGATGTCTATAGATTGGAGAATGACTGAACAAATGGTGATATCTGATGGTGATGGAATATTGTTTTGCTGAAAGGAATAATGATCTGTAAGAATTCCATGTGAACTGGAAAGGCCTCTAGGAATTGATGCAGAGTGAAAGGAACAGAACCAGGAGAACATTGTACAAAGAGATTGATACACTGTGGCACAATCCAATGTAACACGCTTTTCCACTAGCATCAGTGCAATGTTCTGGGACAATCTAGAAGAATTTATCAGTAAGAATGCTATCCACTCCCAGAGAAAGAACTGTGGAAACAGAAATGCTGAAGAAAAACATATGATAGATCATGTAGTTTGATAGGGATATGATTAGGGTTTTGATGTTAAAAGATCACTTTACTGCAATTATGAATAACATGGAAATAGGTTTTGAACAATGATACATGTATAACCCAGTTTAATTTCTTGTCAACTCCAGGGGGGGCAGGGGAGGGAAAATGATGAATCATGTGACCATGGAAAAATATTCTAAATAAAATTTTAAAATAAGACAGACAGAGAGAGGGAAAGAGACAGAGACAGAGAGATAGAAACAGAGAGAATGAGAGAGAGAGTGAAAGAAGCTCTATATGTTATTCATTTAGGTGCATGTTGTTAACTGGATAACAGACTCTTTCTTCATATACTTGGTATTTTCCTATGTGGATGTTCAGGCCAAATTCATTCAAGTTATTACAAATATCTTTTATTGGACTTTAGTGTTCTGTGTTTGAAGAAATTAGCTCCATAAATGTCATCTCCAAACAGGAACATCAGATCTCATCATCTAGAGTAAAGTTATCTTCAAATTGGACTCTGTTAGATCTCCTTGGTCAAAGTGGCAAACACCTTTGGTAGGTATATAGCTCCTTGTTTTATGTCATGCCTGATGCTGATTTTCAGAGGATGGTTGTACAAATTTATGTTAACCTCTAGTTGAAGTCAGAAACATCTGAGTTCAAGTTATACCTCTGATAATCTCAGTGTCCTGAGGAGGTCTCTAAGACAAAGTTGCAAAGAAGGTTGTTTACCTTTCACATCCAGAGAAAGAACTGTGGCAGTAGAAATACAGAAAAAAAATATGACTGATCACATGTTTTATGGGTCTATGATTGGCAATGTTGACTTTGAATGATCACTCTATTGCAAATAGAAATAATATGGAAATTGGTTTTGAACAATGATACATGTAAAACACAGAGGAATTGCTCATTGGTTCTGGGAGGGGGGAGTGAAGAGGAGCATGAAAGATGGAAAAACATTCTAAATTAAAGTTTAATTAATTATTTTTATTTATTCATTTATTTATTTAATTATTTTTTAAACAACCTGCGATGATAGGAGTTCCTTTATCTGGCAATTCTCTAGGCCAGTTAAATAACTGTTCCCATCTGTAAAGGGTGAGGTGCCAAATTTTATGGTGATTTAATTGATATAGTAGAGAAGATTTTAAGAAGAAGGAGGAAAGAAGGGGCTAATACTGGGCAAGAAGATAGGAGATCTAGAAAGTAAGGGTTTGAGTATGAAGGAGGAAAGAATCAGCTTGACCTCCAAAGAGGCTTAGCTAAGATGCCCAAACCTAAAATCAGCTCCAGGGCCAACTCACCATCTAACATTCCAAGATGTCAGAATGCTTAGCACACTGTCAGCCAGAGTTGTCTCTCCAGGGAAAGAAAAAGAGGCAGAAACCAATGTGCCTTATATGGATGTTTTTACATCACTTTTCTGCGTCTCATCTGTACCAATGAGGACTTAGTTTGACTTAGGACAGCCCAGAGGTCTGTCCTTTTTTTTTTTTGCACATGTCTGTTGAAGACCATCTCCTCAGATAATTAAATCTTGAGTTTGATGCAGACCTTTCAAAATCTTGTTAAACTGAGTATGGTGGAGAATGTGGGTTTTCCAAGACCTGATTCTGTTATTCCAAGCATCTCCATTGTTATTGATCAGGAAGTAGCTAAATCAGAACTTCTAAAGAATGTTCTGATTAGGGTGGAATAGTTTTAAAATTCACATATCTCTATATTTTCTAATCTTGAATGACTTTGATATATAGATGGTGTGTCAAGGAAGTTTATCCCCTCCCCTTCCTCAGTAACTTTACATGTCTATGAAACATTCCTGACATACCACAGCTGCACCAGGGTTGTATCTGTGTACATTCTGTATGTCAATAAAAGTCAAGGTTGAAGGCTTCTTAGGGGAGAACCATGGAAGAATCAGGAGAACCAAGAAGGCAACAGAGCAGGCAAGTGAGGGAGGAATGAGGAAAAGACTGGTAGGCTAGGCACATATAATCTATTTAGGCAACACATTTCTAACATTTACATAATCTTGCACTTTGACCAAAGTGTCTTCTATCCATGCTCCCTTTCAGACTGTCCATCACCCAATTTCTCTATTGGTATTTTTCTTTGCTTACCTATCTCCCTCCTCAATCTCATTTTTCCTATATAGGACAGTTGGTTTTATGCCTCATTCTACTTTTATTCTTTAATAAGTTGAACCAGTTTTAGGTTAATTATCATTTCTAATGCTTATTACATACCATACTTTTATCTTTAACTTCAAAGACATTTTGTCATTTTTCTATTCCAATTTTTTTTTGCTCTCCAATTCCCTTCCCCAAAATCAATGGCATATATGTTTAGTCATGTGAAATAAATTTCTCTATTGGCCATATTACATAAAGTTCTTATACAACATAATCTTTATACAATACCTAAGAAATTTCATTCTGTTCTACTTTGTCCCATTACATGAATGTCTTTCTTTCTATAAACATCAAGTACTAAATAGATATTGTTTTATTTGGCTTCAAATACATTTGAAGCTTCTTATACCAATAATGATGTTTTGTTTCAGTAAAAAATTTAAGTCATTTCATCCTGATGTTTTCTAGGTCCTTCTAAAAACAAAAATGAAAGTAAATTAGTAACACAAAAATTAGATATACTGGTCAGAAATTGAAAAATTGACCTTTTATTTTCTAATACTATAGTCTCAGACAAAAGTTCCAGACAGTCTTGATGATTAATATTTTATTGTCTGACCTAGAATAATTTATAAATTTTGAAAGGCAATAAATTGCAAAAATTAAATTGTTCCCAAAGAAAGTTTTATCTGCAATGGCACTAACTCCAAGAACATAATGCTCAGGAAGCATCATAAAATTTACTTACAACTTCCTGAAGATGAAGCCATAATGATCACATTGAATTTGTAATAAATGTACTTAGTGCCAAGAAAAGCTTACAAAAATTATTTGATGTACTCTATACATTCTCTCTTGTATAGGCTTGTGAATAATATAGATGGATAAAACAAAAAAACATCCTTAAATATCTCAAAACTTTATTTTATGGCTTCTGGTCATCTTGTTGTGATCTCATATGCCATACTCGACTAACACTAAAGCCTAGAACTTTATAATGACAGAACTTTATGTGCAAAGAATATATCAAGTGATGAAATGCCATACAGTGATATATGCTTTATTTCCTCTTTCCCTTCTATGCTGACGTCTCCTGCTCTCTTTCTTTTTCTTTTTTTTTCTTTCTTTTCAAAATTTCCTGGCTATGGTTCTCCATCAGGTGCATTAGACAACTTAGAGCTTAATAGTTTAGAATGCAGCTATTTTTTATAAAAACAAATTTATCCAACTCCAAATAAAAACGGTCTACAACATGGTAAAAAATAATCCCTATAAAAATAAAAGATAAGCAGCCAGCAGGCAGAATAAGGGCACTCATTTGGCCGAAGTCCCTTTTAGTCTCTGAATCTCCCTGGAGTCTTAGTCTTTGTATGATCTTTGCCCACAAGGCACATACCTGTTATCCAAATCTATCTACTTGAGAAAAATTCAATTTATTTGCCCCAGGATGCCTCCATAGCATCAGGGTTTAGAATAAGCCCAACTGATGCTATGGGAAGGTAGGGGTTAAAACTCATGCAGTTTCACTTTCAATAATATTTTGGGTCACATCAGATCTCATACCATCTCTTTCTCTCTCTTAATCTTTCTTTTCTCTACACTCCCCATTTCCCATCTATCTCTCCTATTATCCCCTTATTCTCCTCTTCATCTCTTTTCTTCTCCTTTCCCTATCTTCAATTCTTATTTTCCCTTTATAAAGATTAAAATTAATATATAATAACTAAATATTATATTTCATAAAGTTTTATTAATGATAACTAAAGCAAAAGAACTGCCTGAATTCAGCTTGGTCACAGATCAAAAAGAGAGCATGGGGGGAACATGCATCCATTAAAATACCAATAACATGATCTTGTCAATGTGGAGACACAGAAGAAATTATAGGGAATTTGGGGAAATACTAAGGACTTATGGGGAATGAAGTTAAAGGTTCAAAATCTCCATTTATACATACTACCCTGTGATCCTATTGGGAAACCAGTTTCCCCCCAAGGATCATGGAAACATAATTAACTTAAAAATTGCAATAATTTGTGGATAAAAGGTGGGAAAAAGACAAAACCAATGATTACTAAGTTGACAAAAAGCCAATTTGGGGGCAGTCCCTGTTGGCATGAGAGTATATATTCAAAACAAATGCATTTCAAACCCTCACAGTTCAATTCACATCCCATAGTTCACTCTGAATCTTCTGGTGCAGCATGTGGTCTCTGCAGGCATCTATCTTCATGGCACAGTCTGGATTCTGGGAGGTAGCAAGTTTCTTATCCTAAAATTTCTCAAATTTAAATCAAAGTTCACAACAATAACTTACCCCCCTCCCCGAGGTGAAAATAACAAATACAGGGATCACTTGGGGATGCATGGCTGAGTTATGAGGTATATGAATCATTTTGCAAAAGAAAATCAAAAACATGAAACAATCCAAATAAAAGAGAAAGAGCTTGTGTATGAAATACAAAATGTAAAAGTCTTATGTCTAAAAAAATCTAAGTAAAGGAAAAACACATCTATATCAGGTCCTTGAATCAGAGACCAATTAAAATGATTTAAGAAATTATGCACTACCCAATCAGTAGCTAAGACTACAGAAAGTTTGCCATACCATGAAAGATAGAAAACGGATTAGATTCAGCAGCAAATGGGAGCCAGGATGGCAGTGAAAACAAGGTACCTGATAGAATGTGGCTCAGAGGAAGTTCAGCCTCTGACATATTTCAAAACAGTTACAACCTCGAACCCCAAACAAGTTCAAGTCCTCTTGTCTTGACTCAAAATTACATAAATCCCATTGGTATCTGGTCTCTTTGACCTTGTGCTCCATAAGTACTATGCAGGTGCTCTATGCTTCTTTAGTACTGTACAGTGGATCTTTTGTATATTCCCTTCTTCTGGAATCAGATAGAATCATAAAGCAAAGTTCTGTAATTTTTTAAAAAAATCAATGGTATCATTTTTATAGTCTAAAACTTTTGGGTATGCATTAATATTAGAACAAATGTATTTTAAACTTATATTACTGCAAAATCAAGAAACTTAAAGAAAAATTTTCTTAATACTGTTGATATGTGCTTCAAATACAAAAAGGTGAGAAAAAATAAAACTCAGATGCTATACTGCACATGCAAGGAAAAACAATAATAAAAAAGCTTAAAAAATAAAAAAATATATAGCTTATAATCAGTGTCACACTGTGTCAGCCAAGGAGAGGTAAAATACAAAGGCTCCTCACCAAAAAATGAGATCCATTTCCTTTTTAATTTAGCCATAAACCACAGTGTGTGTACATTATGATTTTCAGAATAAAACAGTAATATATAAAGATAATGCACATTCAAAGAAATATCAAATTCCTCAAAATTCACAATAGCCTATTTAATTACAATAGCAAACAAACCTGCTATCATATTTTATATAAGTTGCTGTATGACATAAAAAACCCTATGAATTGATGGATATTTGTCACAATTTTTATAGATGTAGCAAATCTTTCAACCTTAGCAAATATATTTTTAAACAAAGTAAAACTTATTTGGTTCTAGAATATCACCAAGAAATCTAGATTGTTTTGGTGGAAGTAAATTAAACTGAAGAGTTAAATTATTATGCAAGAACAGAAGCTCTTTTTGACTTCTTGCTTTACATGACCTTTTTACCTTTAATACAACATTCTTTATTATATTTATATATATATATATATACATATATATATATATATATAAATTCATCCATTCAGAAACCACTAGTTATCCAAAAATATTTCTGAAGACCCCTTAAAATTACAATTTAAATTCTTAGCTCATTAAATTCTCCAAAGGTTATGTATAGCTTTTGATGAAGTCCATCCATCATCATCTATGTGACAATTCACAAAGACACAATGTGATATTTGGTGGATCTATTCATAAAGGTTTGGCAAGATGTTCATGGGCTTATACAATATTTTGTTCTTCAGCAAAGGTAAAGGTACAAATTAAAGATCAATATAGGCAAAACATAGTAGCTTAATATGATTCAGTATTACAGAAAGGTATCGACTAGATTAATAGAGATAAACTAAAAATAATTTAAACCTTAAAGCAATCAGAAAAATACAATAATATAAACAAATAAGAGGGTGCAGGCAGGCAGTGGAGTCAAAATCCTTTTTTTTTCCAATCCCAATAGACTTCTTCTATATTATGGGAGAATAAACTCAAAATGATTATCAATAAACTTCCAGATCTCTTTTAAAAAAAATTTCCTTCCTCTCCCCCAGTATTTATTATCCATTTGCATCTCCTTTGTCAGAGCTGTGAAATTTCTGATAGAAGCACTGGGCAGAATCTCCACTCTGCATATTGAGAGTATTTAAGACTTTTAGAACTTTATCAAAATATTTCAGTTTGATTTGTAGTTTAAGTAGCATAGTTTGCTGCATATTCTTGAGGGGAAGTAAGCAAAATGAGAAATAGCCAACGAAAATACAAGCTGCTAGTAAGAGATTCAAGCAGAGCCAATATGTGCTTGCTAGCTCAAGCAAATCAAACTGTTCTTTGAGAGTTTGAAGAATGGTTGGGAATAGCATTTTTTTCAAAAAAAAAAAAGGCAGAATAGAACGGAATTAATTAAGAGGCATGGAAAAGTATTGCTCTTTCACCCCCTCCCTAGAGGCAAAACTTCAAGGGAAAACAATAGCATAATTGTACATGATAGAAAAAGTACTGCTTCTTGGTGTTTTGTGTCAAGAGAAAGAAGGGAAAAAAAAGGCTTATTTCCCAAAACTGATTAATACCCTTCTAAACTAGGAGTCCAAGATCAGCTTAAAAAGAAGATATGCTTGAAAATTAGAAGGTGTGGGGTTCTTTTCTCCATGCTAAAAATGGCTATGGAAAGCTAGAAACACACACGTGGAGAGTGGTAAGGGATTGAGGTGGAAAGATTTTTATAAGTCACCCTCTGTGGGGAAAAATGGCTAGAATTGGCAGGCTCTTGTGGCAGATCTGGTCTCAGCAAGAGGAGGCTCCAAGCTGGGTGGAGAGCAGTGAGGAATGCTGGCTCAAGCAGATGGATGGGAGAAACAGCAGGCAGCAGCAGCTGACAAGCGGGACAAGAGTGCAGGCACACTCCACCACCTGATCCTCATTGTGGGAGGAGACCAGGCATACTTACTATATTTACTGTAAGGCTATCTGCTCAAAAAATTTTGAGAATTCATAATCACTTTGTGGTAAGCCAAAAATGTAAAGATTAAAATTAATATATAATAACTAAATATTATATTTCATAAAGTTTTATTAATAATTGCCTGAATTCAGCCTAGTTGCAAGGATCATGGGAGGAGTATACATCCACTTAAATACCAATAACATGATCTCACCAATTTGGAGATGCAGGAGAGATTATACAAAATTTTGGGAAATACTAAGGATTTCTGGGGAATGAAGTCAAATGTTCAAAATCTCCATATATATATCTTTTTTTCCCCTCTGACTAACCTTTCTCAACTTTCCAGCCTCTTTTTTCCTCCTATCTCATATACAGAAAGAACTACTGAAATCTGAGAGAAGCAACTTATCAAAAAGTTAACCAGCAGTATTTGCTGGAATAGGGGCCATAGCTCCAGCATTGGCTATTTAGTGATCTGACAGATTTCATATTAAAGTGAAAAAAAAAAGGATGTCTGTGAAAAAGGAGTAAAATGTCCTTTAAAAAACATGACCTTTATTTGTTTTCTTACTAAATGAAACAACAGAAGGTATGGTAGATGACACTAATAGTCACTTCAAAAATACCACTTGTGCCAGTATGCCTTTGTGTGGCATATGTATATATGGGTGAGTATATTTATGATCTATCTGGAACCACCAATTATTTCATATTCAAAATAGTTTCACAACATGATTTGATTCTCCATCCTCATCATGCTCTTAGGTCAGCAAAATAATATTAACATGAGCAGGGGATGATTGACTTAAAAATGACACAGTAAGTCAGCATCAGTGCTGAGAAATAAAACTAAATTGGGACCTGGAGGACGCTGTTCAGGTCCTACCTCACTTTTCAACATAATGTGGTTTCTTTGTATACAGTACTCTAAATTATTTAATAATTGAAGTTCAGCCCAACCATAGCCTCATGAATTGTTAATTATCCTTTTGGATTTGTTTGCATTCATATGATTAAATGTCTGTGCTATTGCTTACAGAACCCACAATCGGCTTCTTTGCATTGATTAGAAGGAGTAGGCAAAAAGCAAGTGTCCCATTACAAAATTCTCTGGGGACTTTTGTCATAACCTTTTCCTGAGTGTATCTAACCTCTGATATAAACCATTATGTGGGGGAAGGGAGTGAAATAAACCTTCTGCTGCAATTTCATCTCACTGGGATCCGAATGCAGAGTGGTAGGTGGCTTCCTTCTTACTTCCCAGACATCTCTCTTACAATATTCTGTCCTTATAATTCAAATAGTCCTTTAACTATTGGCTAAATAAATAACAATTTGGGTAAAAATAATATTTAAAAAAACATTCATTTTCAATCTGTCCCTTTAATCAAGTAAGCCAGCTCTACGCAAGATAATTCAATAATACTGATGCTATTAAAAATCCACAAGTAACCATGGCTTTGAAAAAATTACTGTGAAGAATTCTATAATAAACCAAACCCATCATGTTACTGAGACATGGGAATTATCAAATAATATGAGATTCTTGTGTTCCTAGTTGAATGTCAGTACAAACAGTCAGTTTCCAAGGATTTAAAAGCTCATTTATTCACTTCATGCATTCACTCTGTCTCATTCCTCCATTTTAACCTTCCTCCAATTCACTGTTTATTAACAACCTGAGGAAACTTAAACCAGTCCACTTTTCAACTTAATTGCACCTCTGGTGAGGGGTTCCTAATGAGTTTTATGAGGTTTGAGAAATCTTTATAGATAGCAATTATTTGTGATGCCTCAGCCTCTTTTATCAAAGATAGTTTTGATGATACAGCCAGTCAAGAACAGTGGAGTGGATGAATTAGTCAAGTGTTTGGATAAGTTGAAAACTTTGTCATCATGAAATTGTTTACTTTATAAGGCTATCTTTGAGTTTATTTAAACAAGTTAAAGGAACATCCTTCCTGACAACAAGGACTTAGTTTACTGCTTATTTTGTTTATGAAGCAAAAAATATTTCTGTACTTTTTAAAGTTGAAGAAATGTGAAATGGGATGCTAGTAGACACAGTCAGGAAGACTTGAATTGGAAGCTAGTTTCACCTACAAACTGCTATCCTGGGTAAATCATTAAATCACTATTTGTATCTGTGTATTCAACTGTAAAATGGGGATAATAGTGTCACCTACCTCACAATATATCTGTGAGGACTAAATGAAATTATATTTGTAAAGCAATTAGCACAGTACCTGGCACCTAATAGATGCTATATAAGTGTGCCTCTCCCCCTTTTATGCATGAAGGGCATTCTTTTCCCATGCACAGTTAGACAACTATGATCAGAATTTTAAAGGTGAAAGGAACCTTAGAAGATATCTAATTCTGCCCCAAATCATTGAGGTATTCTATATCAGAAGTAGGGTGAGACTATAATGTCTTTGACTCTAAATCCATTGATTGATTTATAGGATTAGCCTGCTAAAGAATTTTATAATTTGTTAGCTTCCTTCCAAGATCAGCACTAAAACTAAGGGAATTAAAAAAGATTTGCCAAAGGAGAAGTGCTTATTATATTACATATGTGTTATGTAACCTTCTTATCTCCCATTAGAATATAAGATAATTGAAGACAGGAAATATTTTCACATTTTCTCATTTTGTTTTTGTATACCTAAAGTGAAGACCACTTTCCTTGCATAGAATAAAGGAATAAAAAAAATAAGGGTAGAAGTGGTTTGGACTGGAACAAAAGTAACATTATAAGTTTAATTATCTTTTTAAAAATCATTGGTTGAGAGTTCCGAGCCTCTCCCGGGAAGCAGCGATCGGGTGGGTGGACGAGCTGGCTGGCGAGGGAGCCGGCCCCGTCCCTGGGGACTGCGTGTCCTCGGGCCATGGCCAGCTAAGAGCTCGCCCTGAAGCTGCAGCAGAGGCTGAGGCTGGAGCAGGAGGCCGAGGGCTTCCCGATCCCGCAGCAAAACGGCTTCGACGGGGTGCCCGCGCCGGCCTGGCCCTGCGGTTCCCCAAGCTCGGGAGACGAGCCGCCCGCCAAGGAGCTCACGGCCAATGCGGGCTCCGAGCTCAAGGAGCAGCTGAACCGGCGTCAGGGCATCCACGAGGGAACGGCGCGGCCCCGGCCCATCAAGGTCTTCAAGCCCTACACTGAGTTTCGCGAGTTCAGCCGCCGCCAGATCAAGGACATGGAGAGCCTCTTCCGACGGTATGACTCTGGGAAGGATGGCTACATCGACCTGATGGAACTGTAGCTGATGATGGAGAAGCTGGGGGCTCCCCAGACCCACCTGGGGCTAAAGGAAATGATCAGGGAGGTGGATGAGGACCTGGACAGCAAGCTCAGCTTTCGGGAGTTTTTGCTGATTTTCTGCAAAGCGGCCTCAGGGGAACTGGAGGAAGACAGAGGCTTGATGTCCCTGGCCAAGCTCTCCGAGATTGACGTGGCCATGGAGGGTGTGAAAGGAGCCAAGAATTTCTTCGAAGCCAAGGTCCATGCCCTGTCCGTGACCAGCCGATTTGAAGCCGAGATCAAAGCAGAGCAGAATGCCCGAAAGCAGGAGGAGGAGGACAGAAAACACCAGAGGGCTCTCTTCAGAGAACGCCAAGCCCCCTTCTCCCAGTAGCTCCCGCGAGCCTGAATGTGCTCAGAGACTTGACTTCTACCATCTGTGCCTTACAAGTTGGCCTGAAAGAAATGGCCAGCACCTCGTCCCCCAAGGAGGACCCATCTCTCACTGAATGTCCCGTGTCCCCCGTGTGTCCCCAGCCCTGGTGGTCTTTCTTCTTGAGCTTCCTGTCTGTTGTGCCTGGAAGGGTAACTGATAACCCTAAGACCTGAGGAAACAGTAGGAAGGTCAAAGTAAGGGATGGGAAGAGAGAAGTCTGTAAAAAAGGGGAACGATTCCCTTTCTTACCCAACCACTGCTCTACTAGCCATTGAATGCTTCCAGGATTTTGCCATTTTCTTGGTGACTTTTATTTTCCCTGTTTCCTCCCTTTTAGGCCAACCTTTCAAGGAGGTCATATGGCCAGAGGTATAGCTCTGCCATTCTCCTGCATTCCCATATTCAGACTGATTGCCTTTTCCAAGTGCATTCAATAGACTTCTACACTCTGGGCTTTGATTCTCCCCTTCTTCCATCAACTCCCACAAAAGAGGCAAGGCTAAGCTGTTCAACCATTCTCCCTCACCAAGTGTTTGAAGCAAGGGGGAGAGCTCCAAGAACTATGGAGTGGACCCCAGAAAGCCCTCAGTGTTGGGGGGAGGCCATTCTAAAAGCCCCTCTGATTTTCTGCCACTCCACTCATAGAGGTAGTTTTCAATGGATGACAAGAAGCTCCATGCCAAGGGTCTCCCCCTTTGACCTCTACAT
This sequence comes from Monodelphis domestica, assembly GCF_027887165.1. Classification (NCBI taxonomy): domain Eukaryota; kingdom Metazoa; phylum Chordata; class Mammalia; order Didelphimorphia; family Didelphidae; genus Monodelphis; species Monodelphis domestica. The sequence goes on from NC_077229.1 coordinate 270,021,420, forward strand.
GGTAATATGTTGTCAGATTGCCAGTTTAGATTGGTGGATTCATACAGGATACCTGAGTCTAGCCAGAACACCTGACCATGGTTCTGGAACTTTTCATGTAGAGATAGGTGGGTGTGGACCCAACTTCCGTGGTCGCCATTAAAAACCTCACATGCTCACTGAGTATGTAAGACTTCAGAGATGTTTCTGTCTTTTATTCTCCTTTCTCATTGTCCAAGGAGGAGCAACTCTTTCACCCTTGGTCCTTTGTTCTTTTTGATCTCTTTAAATGGGGGGTCGGGAGGGGCCATGCTATTAAAATGGTGAGCATGGAAGAATAATGAAACTAATTTTTAATAGATTAAAGAACGACTAGAGTACTTTGAGCTCTTTTTAGCAATACATATAATGCTTTAAAAGGTCACTCTTACCTACTCAATATTTATTAAGATACATGGGGGTTTTATATACCTATATTGTAGCTATTCTTTTTCTGAGAAATCAGTGTTTCCCAGCCTAATTAGTTATCCTTGCCAAATGAACTATGCAAATAAAATGTATTATCTCACTGGCTTGCTTCCATTCCTCATTGAATGGATGGGAGAGTTAAAGAGCAAAAGATTGAATTAGGGGGTTGGTTGGAATACCAACTGCCCATGGATGCTCAGATTGGTTGGGTATCACTGATCCTTGGAAATATGGTTGGCAGGCTAATACACTTAGGCTAATAGAAGGGGCCTTAGAGGCCATCAAATGCAACTCACCCACTTGTAAAGATGAGGAAACTAAGGCCTCAAGAGGTAAAAGGACTTGTCTGAGGTCATGCAGATAGTAAGCAACCTGAGCTGGGGTGATCATAGTAGTAGTAGTAATAATAATAATAATAATAACTGCTAGCTTTTGTGTAGCACTTTAAGGTTTGAAAATGTTTTAAGAATATCTCATTTATCCTCATGATAACCAATGACGGGAGGTAGATATAGTTACTATCTTCGATTTATAGTTGATGAAACTGAGTCAGATGGAGGCTAAATGACTTGTTTTCATATCTGAGACTGGATTTGAACTCAGATCATTCTGGCTCCAAGATCAGCGTCATAAACATTGTACTACCCAGAATCAGTGTAGGGATCTCCTAATGTAAGCTTCATTAACCTATACCAGGCACTAGGAATACCAAGATCAAAAAAAGATTCATCTTGTCCCCGGGAAGTTTGCATTTGTGGATCAGAGAAGATCTTTCACCAGAGAAGATCCCCAACTGATCCTGTATATGCTTTGTTTGTAGGTAGCTGTTGACAAGCTGCCCCCCCTTCCCATTAGACTGTAGGGTCTCTGTGGGCAGGGGCACAGCTATTGTACCCTCAGCTCTTAGCACAAAGTAAATGTTTAATAAATGCTTTTTCTTGACTGACTTGGAGAGGTGGGAGCCTATGTGAACAGAATGTTATATACACTGTCAACGATGGTTCCCGAGTCCCTTGACCTTTTTGCAAGGAAGATTCACTGAATGGAGAGTTGGAGGTATATTTGGGAAAGTCTGTGATGGAAACACCCAAGGCACCAATAAAGCCAATTGGAAAAAAAAAATCATTGGTTGAGCAGAATCTATTAGGCTACAACTGAGAAACAAAAAAAGCAGGAGTACCAATCATGATCTCAGACAAAGTTAAAGCAAAACTAGATCTGATTAAAAGAAGTAAGGAAGGTAATTACATCTTGATAAAAGTTATTATAGACAATGAAAAAAAATATCAGTACTTGACATGCATGCACCAAATGGTATAGCATTCAGAATTTTAAAGGAGAAACTAAAGGCTATTAAGGAGGAAATAAACAGTAAAACTAAACAAGTGGGAGCCTTCAACCTTCCCCTATCAGAACTAGATAAATCTAACCAAAAATAAATAAGAAAGAAGTAAATGAAGTGAATGAAAATTTGGATGAGTTAGATTTAAAAGATATGTAGAGAAAATTGAATAGGGATAAAAAGGAACACATATTCTTTTCAGCAGAACATGGTGCATATATAAAAATTGACCATGTACTAGGGCATAAAATTTCAAAATGAAATGCAGAAAAACTAGCAATAATAAGTGCAACTTTTTCAGATCAAAATACAATAAAAATTATAATCAAAAAGGGTTCATGGAAACACAAATTTTAAAATTAATTAGAAACTAAATAATCTAATTTTTTCAAAACTAGTGAGTCAAAGAACAAATCAAGGCAACAATTGCTGATTCCACTGAAGAGAATGACAATGAGGAGACAACATATCAAAATTTATAGGATGCAGACAAAATGCTACTAAGGGAAAAATTCATATCCTTGAATGCTTATATCAATAAAGTAGAGAAAATGGAGATCAATGAATTGGGCATGCAACTAAAAAAACTAGAAAATGAACAAATTAAAAATCCCCAATTAAAGAGTAAATTGGAAATCCTAAAAATCAAAGGAGAAATTAATAAAACTGAAAGTAAAAGAGCTACTGGACTAATAAATAAGTTGTTTCTATTAAAAAATCAAAAACAAAAACAAATAAAATTGTATTCATTAATTTGATTTTTTAAAATATGGAAAGAATCAAAATACCATATCAAAAATAAAAATGGTGATTTCACCTCTAATGAAGAGGAAATTAAAGCAATAATTAGGAGTTAATTTGTCCAATTATGTGACAATAAGTCTGATAATTTAGGTGAAAAGGATGAATATTTACAAAAATATCAATTGTCTATATTAACAAAAGAGAAAATAGAGTACTTAATCCCATCTTAGAAAAAGAAATTGAACAAGCCATCAATGAACACTCCAAGAAAAAAAACCCAGGGCCAGATGGATTCACAAGTAAATTCTATCAAATGCTTAAAAAACATTCCCAACATATACAAATTATTTTCCAAAATAAGTAAAGAAGGAGTCTACCCAGTTCTTTTTATGACACAAATAAGGTGCTGATACCTAAGCTAGGAAGACCAAAGAAAATTACAGACCAATTTCCTTAATGAACATTGATGCAAAAATCCTAAATAAAATACTATCAGAGAAACTACAATAAAATATCACAAGGATTTTTCACTATGAGCAGATGGGATTTATACCCAGAACATAAGGCTAGTTTAATATTTGGAAAACTATCAGCATAATTGACCATAACAATAATCAAACTAATAAAAATCGCATGATCATCTCAATAATTGCAGAAAAAGCTTTTGACAAAACACAACAATCATTCCTATTGAAAACACTAGAAAGCATAGGAATAAAAGGGTCTTTTCTTAATATAATAAGTAGTATTTATTTAAAGTCATTAGCAAATATCATCTGCAATGAATATAAGTTAGAAGCCTTCCTAATAAGATCAGGAGTGAAGCAAGGATGTCCATTATCCTCACTATTATTCAATATTGTACTAGAAATGCTATCTTTAGAAATTAGAGAAGAAAAAGAAATTGACAGAATTAAAGAAGGCAATAAGGAAACTAAACTATCACTCTGTGAATGATATATGGTATACTTAGAGAATCCTAGAAAATTAACTAAACACTAGTTTTATAATTATAGAAATGATAGCTTTAGTAAAGTTGATATAAAATAAAGCCACATAAATCATCAAAATTTTATATATTAACATTAAAACTTAGGTAGAGTTGGAAAAATTCCATTTAAAATAACTCTAGATAATATAAAATCCTTAGGAATCTATTTGCCAAGACAAAATCAGGAATTATATGAACACAATTACAAAACACTTTTCAAATGAATAAAATTAGATTTAAACAACTGGAAAAATATAAATTGCTCATGGGTAGACTGAGCTAATATAATAACAATTACAATACTACCTAAATTAATTTATTTATTCATTTCCATACAAATCAAACTATTAAAACTCTATTTTCTAGAACTACAAAAAAATTAAAAATTCATCTGGAAGAACAAAAGGTCAAGCATATCAAGGGAACTAATGAAAAAAATGTGAAGGATGATGACCTAGCAATACCAAATCTTAAACTGTACTCTAAATCAGCAATCATCAAATCAATCTGATATTGGCAAAAAAAAAGAAGGGTATATCAATGGAATAGACTAGAGATAAATGACCTCAGTAATCTAGGGTTTTATAAACCCAAAGATCCCAGCTTTTGGGATAAGAACTCACTGTTTAACAAAACTGCAGGGAAAACTGAAAAAAAGTATGACAAAAATTAGGTTTAGATCAATATCTCACACCTTGTATCAAGATATGGTCAAAATGGGTATACAATTTAATCATAAAGAGTGATATTATAAGTAAATTGGGTAAACATAGAATAATCTACCTGTCAGATCTATGGAGATGGGAAGAATTTATGACCAGACAAGAGATAGTGAACAATTACAAGATGCAAATGAATAATTTTTATTATATTAAATTATAAACTTGTTTTTTTTAATCCTTACCTTCTACCTTAGAATCAATACCCTATATTGATTCTAAGCCAGAAAAATGGTAAGGGCTAGGGAAGGGGGTTAAGTGACTTGCCCAGGGTCACCATGCTAGGAAGGGTCTGAGGCCAGATTTGAACCTATGACCCCTGTCTCTAGGCTTGGCTCTCCATCCACTGAGCTACCAAGTTGCCCACAATTATAAAGATTTTAATTACAAAACCAATGTAATCAAAATTAGAAGGGAAACAACAACCTTGGAGGAGGGATAATTTATAACAAATTTCTTTGGTAAAGGCCTCATTTCTCAAATATATGAACTAAGTCAAATTTATAAGAATCCAAGTCACTCTCTAATCGATAAATGGTCAAAAGATATGAATAAGCATTTTTCAGATGAAGAAATCAAAGCTATCTATAATCACATGAAAAAATGTTCTAAAACTCTCATGATTAGAGAAATGAATATTTTAAAACTCTGAAGTACACATCTATCAAATTGGCTAATGTGAAAGTAAAGGAAAATAATGAATGTTGGAGAGAATGTGGCAAAATAGAGATACTAATGTGTTGCTAGTGTAATTGTGATTTGATCCAACCATTCTGGAGGGCAATTTGGAATTATGCCCAAAGGCTATGAATTTTTTTTCTTTTGATCCAATAAAATCAATACTGGACCTGTATCCCAAAGAGATATTTTTAAATGGAAAAGGGCATATTTGTACAAAAATATGTATAGCAACTCTTTCTGGAATGTCAAAGCATTGGAAATTAAAGGGATATCCCATAATTGGGGAATGAATGAACACATTATGGTATGTGATGGTGATGGAATACTAGTATGCAATAGGGAATGATGGACAGAATGATTTCAGAAAGAGCTGGGAAAAACTACATGAACTGATGCAGAGTGAAATAAGCAGAACCAGAAGATCATTATACATAGTAACTGTAATATTATGGAATGATCATATGGGATAGACTTTGCTACTAACAGCAATACAAGGACCTAGGACAATTCTGGATGCTTATGAAAAAGAATACTTTCCATCTCCAGAGAAAGAATGGTTATAGTAGAAATATAGGTAAAAATATATGATTTATCATTTGTTTATTTGAGTATATATTTGGGGGTTCTCCTTCTATATGATTATTTGTTTACAAAAATGAATAATATTGAAACATGTTTTGTGTGATGATATATGTATAACCCAGATTGAATTTCTTATCAGTTCTGGGAGTAGGGAAGGAAGAAGGGAGAAAGACAATATGGATCATCTAACTTTGGAAAACTTATGTGGAAATGTGTTATTAAAATTAAAAAGAAAAAATATTTTGATTACTATTTCATCTTCCTAGCCACCATCAACAGATGGCCAATTGCCAACAATGGCTAAGTAAGATCAAGAAGCCCAGTAATAGCAGTGAACCCCCAGTATACCAGTTCTCTTCCCAGAATAGCCTCCACAGCAATCATCCTGGAAGGCAAACACCATGGAGATAGGATTTGGCAACTCCTTCTACAGGTGTAACTACCCTAATTTGCTCAGCACACAAGGCTGATGTCACCAAAAAAGACACCAAAAAAGAAAATTCATGCCAGCAAAGATCTCAGCGCTGTCAAGTGAATTGGCATCAGAAAAAAAATAATTTTATAAGTGGAAATCATTTTAAAGATCTATTTCATTTTCTGTTCCTGTTATATCCTAAAAATCATGAGTACTTTCCACCTGACTTGCTGCCAAAACCTTATCTTCCCCCTTAGAATGTAAGCTCCTAGGGAGCAGGACTGCCATTGTTTTTCAGTCTGTGCCCAGTGTTTTATACACTTAGTAAGTGCTGAATGAATTATTTTCATTCATTCCTTCATTTATTGTAACTCAGCTCACATTCCTTTGCATTTAATAATCTATCTTGCTTAACCAGGAAGATTTCACCAGGTGAGTTCCCCCATCTTCACTTTCCTGATCCTTGTATTTGTTGTATCCTTTACTAGAATAAGTATGAAGGAAACATATTTGTTAGATTCTACAGTACAAAGTCAATCTTGTTTACAAAAAGAGGTTCCTATAGGGGGCAGCTGGGTAGCTCAGTGGATTGAGAACCAAGCCTAGAGACGGGAGGTCCTGGGTTCAAATCTGGCCTCAGACACTTCCCAGCTATGTGACCCTGGGCAAGCCACTTGACCCCCATTGCCTAGCCCTTACTACTCTTCTGCCTTGGAGCCAATACACAGTATTGACTCCAAGATGGAAGGTAGGGTTTAAAAAAAAAAAGGTTCCTATAGAGGAAAGTCCGAATGAATGACCTGGAGAAAAAGCTTCATGTTGATTTTAGACCCAGTTGAGCATTTAATAATCCACACCGTGAAAAAAGTTATGAATCCAATGAATTCAATGACCACTCAGCCTTCATTTAACTTAGTTTTTATTTATTTTAGAGAATTCATGTAAACTTAATCTCTTTAGGGAATTCCATCTGACTATAAATGTTTATGAAACAATACAAGCTTCATAAAGTCAAAAGAATACCATAAAGATTTTTCAATTCAATAAACATTTATAAAACAACTATTATGTACCAAGAACTATTCTAAACCTTTGGGATACAAATGGAGGCAAAAGACAGATCCTATCCTCAAGTAGCTTATATATATATATATATATATATATATATATATGTATAAATAAATAAATATATATAATCATATATAAGATAAATAAGAAATAAGGGAAAACACTGGAATTAAGAGGAGTTAGAAATGGTTTCCTGTAGGAAGGATTTTAGATGGGAATTAAGGGAAGTCAAGGAGGCTAGTTGTTGAAGAGGAAAATTCGGGAGAGGAGGAGCTTGGGATACAAAGAAAATTCCCAGAACCTAGAAATGAAACATTTTGTTTGTGGAACAACCAGAAGACCTGTGTTGCTCTATGAAAGAGTTCTGCCATGGAGCAAGACATAAGAAGACTGGAAAGGGCTGGGTTAGGAAGAGCTTTGAATGCCAAACAGAACACTTTATATCTGATCCTGGAAACAATAGGAAGCCACTTCAGGAGGGTGCCCCGATTAGGCTTGTATTTTAGGAAAATCCCTTTCGTGACAAGGTAGAGAGAAATATAAGGTAAGCAGACCCACCAACATGCTCTTGCAATAATTAAGTTATGAAGTAATGAGGGCTTATACTAAAGTAGCAACAGAGTCAGAGGAGAGAATGGCATATTCAAGAGTTGTTAGGAAAGTGAAGTTGACAGTCCTTGGCTACAGCTTGGATATGGGAGGTGAGAGATAGTTGGAAGTCCAGGATGATTCCCAGCTTGTGATCTGAAGAACCAAGAGAATGGATTTATCCTCTAGAGTAATAAGGAAAGTAGGAAGGATTTAGAAGGAAAGATGATGAATTTCATTTTTGAACTATTGAATTTAAAATGTCTACTGGACATCTAGTCCAAAATGTCTGAAGGCAGTTGAAGATGCAAGCAGAAATAATGGAACAGAATAGATGGATTTGATAATCATCAGCATAAAGATGGTAACTAAATCCATCAGAGCTGAGATCACCAAGTGATGTCAAATGGAAGGAGAGAAGGAAGGACCCAAGACAGGATTCTGATGGACACCTACAGTTATTAACCTACAGTTTAACCTACATTTAAAAATTGTAATGGAAAATATGATCTGCAGTGCTCAGCAAAGGAGACAGGAAAGGAACAGTCAGATAGGGCTTGAATCACTATGCAGAACAAAACTTCTATATGAATGCAGGAAATCTATGAAGGATAGTATGTATACCTTATTTGACATCAGAGAATTCACACTGAAAACAAATATCATATCTGTAGCAAAAGCAGGATCAACTTCAGCCAGAGCCATGTCTAATTAAGCATAGAGCTCCTACTAGAGAGAAAAGCCCTATGACTCTTTAAAAAGAGAAAAATATTTACTCAGATTTCAAACCTTTCTCAAGATCAGAAATATAGTAGGAAGAAAGCTTATAAATAATCCTCATTCAGAAGTGTTTATTGATTACTTAGCACTTGATTGATAATTTAGAATTTAGACTGGAGGGAAATTACATTTTGTGACAAAAGGGGAGAAGACTTCAATCACAACTCATCATTTAAAAAATTATCTACAATATTCCTTTCATTTCTAGATTTGCTTTCTTATTTCTTTTTATATTCACATTCCTGAATTTCTACATGTTTATTCTTATGAATCTATGCAAATTGAAAGGACAACACCAATCTCAAAACTGAATGTGATGAAGTTTCTTAATTTGACAAACTCTCCCTCTGCAGGAAAAATGAAAAAATACAACTCTTCATTGTTGGTGCAGAAAATCACATACTCTATTGGCTCAGGTGATATAGTCATTAGTTTTACTGATTTGTTTCCTTTTTTCCTTTTCTATTTATTTGCAAAAAAAAATGTGTTTGGGAAGAGGAATGGAGGGGAATGTTTGGAGATTAGGGTAATATAGAAACTAAAACATGATTTTAAAATAATAATTTACATTGAAAAAAAATTTAGGGTATATGAGACTCATTAAGAATTCTATCTCCTAAATGAACACTCTAGTGCAAAAACAACAACATGGAAATGGGTTCGAATCAAGAACACATGTGAAACCCAGTGGAATTGTGCGTCAGCTATGGGAGAAGTGGTGGGAGGGGGGTGGGGAGTGGAAAAGAAAATGATCATTGTTTCTAATGAATAATGTTTATAAATGACCAAATAAAATAATGTTAAAAAAAAGAATTCTATCTCATTCGAGCTTCACAGTCATATGGAATGAGTAAGAAAAGTATTATTTAGACCCTTTTTACAGATGAGGCAATTAGGAATTGAAGAAGGTAGTTATTTGAAAATATGACATAGAGAATATTTAGAGGACCTTAGACTCCAAATCACCTGACAGGAAATATAAGTGCTCCTTCTAATATACCACATAATTTCATGCCTAGAAAAATCTCTAAGAGTTTATCAAGTTCAGTGTCTTCATTTTGCATGGTCAAGGGCCTTACATTGAAATCAAGTCCAGAGACTTGAAGCCATTTACTTATAATTTCATAACTAAGTGTTGATAAGAGGAGGACCAGAACTTTTCTTTCTCATGAATAATATTGCCACAGCACTACTGGCCTGTTTAGAACACTATTAATTAGATTTCTTCTTTACAGCAAAGGTATACATTTACTTTTCTTTATTTCTTCCTTAAGCCTGTAGCTTATATTCAACTGAAAATTTTCATTTAAACTGATTTTTTAAAAAATCAATGAAGATTTAAGTGTCTTGATTTCTTCCCCCATAGCCTGTATGGAGGAAGACATTTTTTTGAATGAGCACATCACACTGAATGTCTCTAACCCCCAAACTCTGAATGAGCTTTACAGTCTATCAGCCTAGAGGAGTTTCTCAGAACAAATAAACAGAAAGCATTTTTAAACTAAAGTGAAGCATTTATTCTATCAATGTTGTTCAGTCATTTTCATTCATGTGGGACTCTTCATGCCCCAACTTTGGTGTTTTCTTGGTAAAGATACTGGAGTGTTTTGCTATTTCTTTCTCTGACTCATTTTATAGATGAAGAAACTGAGAGAAACAGGGTTAAGTGACAGGGTCACAGAGCTAGCATGTGTCTGAGACCAGATTTTAACTCAAGAAGATGAGACTTCCTGACTTCAAGCCCTTTGCTCTATCTACTGCATCAGCTACCACTAATCTGAATAAATCACCAGGCTATCTGTTTTAAGATAACATGCTTCATTCTCAGACCTCAGGAATCACAGATGGTCATAGTTCTTTTTATCATCATAATTTATCATATCATTATCATAACTCATCTTTTAAAGTTGGGTTATAACATTATTCAATAAGATTTTCTGATTTGGTTCATCTTATTCTTCAGTTTATAAAAGTTCTCAAAATTGTTCCTTTGTACAATATTGATACTAAAGTACAAATTGATCTTCTAATTCTGCTTCTTCACTTCATATCAGTTCATATAAGACTTTTCAAGTATCTTTGAAATACTCTCTTTTTTCATTTCTTACAACACAACAGTTTATTGGATTTAGAAATGAACAAGCCCTAAGTTCATTTCATTCATTCATGCTTCAGATCTCTCCTTATATACATGGCCTAAAGAGATATGACTTACCCAGTAAACATACTTGTGGTAAGATTTGGTAGATTTAGTTTTAACAAGACAAAAGAAAATATATCTTTAAATTATAATTAAAATCAATGTACACATACTAAAATATATGAAAATAAATTATATAAAATAAAATAACAATTTAAAAATATATCTGTAAATCATAGAATCAGAGTGTTCCCCATAGTTACCATTTAAACTTATCTATGGGAGGGGACACAGTGAATAGGATGTTGGTGTTGGAGTCAGGAAAACTCATCTCACTGAATTCAAATTCAGGTTCAGACACTTACTAGCTATGTGTCTGTGGGCAAATCACTTAACTCTGTTTGCCCTACTTTTCTATCTGTAAAATGAGCTGGAAAAGGAAATAGCAAATCATTCTGGTATCTTTTTTCACAAAAACTCCAAATGGGTTCATAAAGAATCAAATACAACTGAAAAAGAACTGAAAAACAAAAAATGAAACATTTCAGTATTAATGAGTTTCTTTTCACTAGAGTTATTAAAGTAAAAACTATATGACAATTTATTGGATAGACTATATAAAAGTGAATCCATAGTGTGTATCTTATACTATGCTACCTCTGCAGTCTCATACAAATCTGAGATTCTATGATTCTATGACTTCCAAGTCCAATGTTCTTCCCATTACATCATTAGAAGTGATAGAATCATGAGAAACAAATAAGGAAATTATATAGAATGAAGCTAGAACAGTAGATCGACAAAATTTTAAATGATTTCTCATTTGAAACAGAAGAATTTTTACTTTTATTCATGGAATAATAAGAAGCCATTGAAAGGTTCATATGAAAGAGGGACCTGGCCAGATCTATGCATGAGGAAGCTAAGGATAACAGTAATGTGAACAGTGAATTAGAATGAGGAAAGTAGAAAAATGAAAAGATGTGTTAGGAAGCTTTTGTCATATTCCAAACAAGAATTAGTAAGGATGTGCAGTCATTCCCTGCAATGGAAAATGAGAAGAGGACATGGATGTAAGGTGATATTGTAAAGATAGAAACTGCAAATCTTAATATTTTATTTCCTTTCAGAAAGAGAGAGATGGCAATCAAAGGTAAGCATCAATAATGGGAGCAAAGGAACTGAGTGAATTGTGGTCCCTGGTCAGAGATAATTAAATAAAAAGTAGGAACAAGTTTTTAAACAAAAGATAATCAGCTCAAGTATAGATGTATTGAGATGGGTTTGTGTTTTGCCTGTATCAGGATACTCTGTATTTACAAAAATAAACAAAAATATTGTTTTATATAGCCACCAAAATTGTTAAAATAATCAATATTATATTTTGCAAGTAGTTATTATTCTAAATATTTCTTTTCTTGGGAAGAGAAAAAGTGAGGGAATAGGCTTGTATTAAGTATCTATCATGTGTCAAGGATTGGGCTAAGCATTTTATAAATATTATCTTATTTGATCCCACCTATGGTGAAAAATAAACTACAACAAATTGCTCCTCAACTCAATAAACAAGCATGTGTTATTAACCTACTCTGTGCCATGCACTGGGAATGTAAAGAAAGGACTTGTCAAAGGCATTAAAAATAAAATAACACTAATTTTTCTGAATATTCTTCCTATAAAAATTATTTTGATTTCTTTATTTGTCATAAAGATATTCACTATAAGGGGGGTATAAGAATTATATATTTTTCAGTTAGTGTACATTTTCTCAATGTTGCATTAAGAGTAATTTTAATGTTACATAATCTATATTTCTACCAGCATATACCTTGCAAGAACATATGAAATACTGCATAAACTTAAAATGTTAAATCAATTAATTTACTAAGCTTTTTTGGTGTTCAGTTGTTTTATAGAGTATCTGATTCTTTATGACTGTATTTTGGGTTTTCTTGGAAAAGCAACCAGAGTGGTTTGCCATTTCATTCTTTAGCTCATTTCACAGATAAGGAAACCAAGGCAAACAGAGTTGAGTGACTTGCCCAAGGTCACACAGCTAATAAGAGGCTAGATTCAAAATTAGGAAGATAAGCCTTCCTGACCCCAGGCCTAGCCCTCAATCCACTATACTACCTAAATGCCATTTACTAACTATTTATTAATGATCAGGCAATATGCAAAGTTCTGGGAATGCAAAGACAAAAATTAAATGATCCCTGACCTCAAGGAACTCATCTAGTTGCTAATAATGACAACATATATTCATAGAGGGATATACATTTTATGAGCAACTAGATGGTGTAATGGATTGAGTACCTGGCCCAAATTAAGGAAGACTCATCTTTCCGGGTTCAAATCTGACCTCTGATATTTACCAGCTAGGTGACCTTGGGTAAGGCGCTTAACCCTGTTTGCTTCAGTTTCCTCATCTCTACAATGAGCTGGAGAAGGTAATGCAAACCACTCCAGTATCTTTGCCAAGAAAACTCCAATAGAGTCACAAAGAGTTGTACATGACTACTAAAAAAATCCTTTATAAATATATATGATATGATAAACATCTATGTGGGTGTATATATATATATATATATATATATTTATGTACATCTTGACCAGAAGATAGTTATGGGAGGAAAAACACTAGTAGCCACAGGCTGGGAACCCTAGCAACCACTGAAAAGATCAAAGTAAAGAAAACTATCAATTTTTAGCTTTAAGAAAATAGAAAAAAATTCACTAGGAAAGTCATCAAACAAAATGCTGTTTCTTTCCTACCTGAGGGTGCTTACCTTATATATTTTGTTCTATTAGGTGAAGGATTTATCAGACTGTTTCAACATCAATATTATTAATAGATTCACATTTGAGAATATGAATTTTATGGGGGTGACTATAGTCTCAATTATTAGAAGACTGATCTTAGTTTAGGATCTTTACAGATATTAACCTTGTACATGAGGTGATTAACTTGCTAAGTAGGGAGAGAAGAATGAATGAAACAGTTTTGTAAATATGCCTTTACTTGTTTTTGAAAGGAAATTTCAATACACCAATTTTCACATTTTTATAACCATTCATAACAGCTGAATGTTTGTATGTAGGTACTTTCTTTTTCCAAATGGTATTTTAAATCAAAAAAAGATTCTCCTAACATTTGTTAATCTTCCAAACAACCTTGGTTGAGAATTTTTATTTCCTCTCTCAAGAGTTGTTTATCCAGGTGATCCTGGTTTTTTTTCATGATTTTTACAATAGCAGTTTCAAAAACCTTCAAGCAAGAAATGCCCTGTCATCCAATGGTTTGATAAAATGAGGCAACATAAATTTTATCTTAAAATAAAGATGTTTCATTAAGCTTTGAATCACTTCTGTCTTCTATTCACTTACTTGCTGAAGGCTAACATTACAGAAACTCAACAAAATAGCTTAGAAGATCTATATGGAAATAATATCTAAATTTGATACTTTGGCAGATAACAACATTCTTCCAAAAGTGGAATCATATCAACTTTCTAGTCTCTTTCATGCCAAAGTTACTCAGAAACGATCAGCTATTAATTCTTCCTTTGGAAGGGGGAGGTCTGGATGGTGCTAGTCATTTACTTGGTGAGTGGAAGTCTCCTCACAGGTGCAGATTGTTAACCCACTTATAATTTATAGTTTTAAAGAATTGCCTAGAGTATTGAGAGATAAAGTGACTTGTCCATGGTGAGAACCAGTACATGGCAGAGTCAGGACTAAAAACTATGACTTTTTGACTCAGTTACTACTCTTCTGACCTGTATACCATATTTCATCTCATCATACTTCCATTATTCTTTGGGTAATTCTTTTAGTTTAAGCTTGTTAAGCTTCAGAAATATCTAGAGACAAAAGTTGTGAAAAGACTCTAAACAATAATATTGTATTCCTCTAGAGAAGGGTTGACATTTTTCATCTAGTCATCATCAAATGTCTCAAATATAATTGTAATTCATCATCCCCTATGATTATTTGCCACTCTAGGTCATAAGAGACATATATGATTCAACATGTTAGAATGACACAGAATTGCATAATGTCTCTTGCCATTTGTAAATGAGTAATGGAGTATTGAAGGGCAATGGGAGGCATCTCCATGATTATCAGAAGTTTATAAAAAATCAAGTTATCCTCTAAAAATTATCAGTTCAGAGATCACTAAATTTTTTCAAATATTGGACCTTGCATCTTGGAAGCTATCTTGTCTAATCTTGTTAATTTAGAAATGATACCTAAGAAGATCACCCAAGTAGTAAATACCTTAGGTAGGCTTTGAGCACAGATCTGACTCTAGTCATACCTCTTTCCTCTGTATCACTAAGCCTCTTTTAGACTTCCAGGATAAAGTGGGATTTTAGTTTTAATGAAGTGCAACTTACTAGCTTATGCCTTTGTTCAAGTTACTTTATCTTCACTTTCAGCCCCCTTTTTATGATCTGCTGAATAAGAAATATAGATTAGATTTGAAATTACTAACATCCTTTCCAATTCTAAAATTTTATATCTATTATTTATTCTTACCTAAAATATAATTTTGAGGATCAGTTCATATAATGCATGTTAAATGCTTTGTAACCACAAAGAGTTTGGAATAACAAGTCATTGTTGTCATTATCACATTTGAGAGTTGACCAACTTTTACAAAATATAAAGTTGGTTATGACTAATGTGGGGAATTTGCTTTGCTTGACTATACATCTCTATAACAGAGTTTTTACTTTTCTTGCTTTCTCAATTAGAGAATATGGGAGACAGAAGATAATGATCTGAAGACGTAATAAAATTTGATTTTAAAAAGCATTAAAGTCCAAAATGTTCCTCTATTGCCTCCTCCTTCTTCCTGCCTTTGATCAATCATAGCATCATGGATTTAAACCTGGAAGGAAACTGAGTTCACTGACTCAAAACTCCACACATTCTGCAAACGAGGAAATAAGGTCTTGAGTGTTTGTCACTTCCCTATGATTACCCAATTTCTCCCTACTCCAGTCCATCATCCACTTTCAAATTGATCTTACTGAGTGTAGATCTGGTCATAGAACCTCCCTTTTCAAAATTAAAAATAAAATCTTCCTTTTTGTGTGTGTTTAAAGCCCTGTATAACCTGACCTTCTCTTACTTTCTAATCTTCTTCTACCTTAATCCACTTCAGACAAGATACTCTGTGATATAAGAATGCCAGCTGGATTCTTTGCTTTTCTTCACAAAACACATTCTATCTCCCTACACTGGCATTTTCATTGGCTGGCTCCATTGCCTGGAATTCTCTTTTTACTTTGCCTCCTGGGATACCTGGCTTCCTTAATGTTGTAGAAAATCTTATCTCCTACAGAAGCCTTTCTTGATTCCCCTTGATGCTAGAGCCTTCACTTTTCTGATTATTTCCAATTTACACTCTACACATCATTTTTGTACATCATTATTTGCATATTTTCTTCTCTTTATTAGACTGTGAAGTCCCTGAAAAGCAAGAATAACTTAAAGTCTTTCTTTGAATTCCTGGCACTTAGACCAGTATCTGGCACATAAAAAGTGCATAATAGATGCTTGTTCACTAACAGAAATACCTGTAATTTTATGAGACAGAACTTGAACCTAGGTGTCCCTGGCTCCAAATATAGAACCCTAGATAGTTTATATGCAATATTCAAAAAAATATCTCTTGATTAGGAATTTGCCAGGTCCTGATTGTAATATTTCAGAGTCCTAACCATGAGCGCCAGGAGATTTTCCCAAATAGAATGAATATTCTAATAATTAGGAGGGGTTGGGGGAGAAGACCGACATTCCAGAATTCATAGTGTAGAAAGCATTCATCCTAAATCAAGATCCATCTATCATATACTAGAGCAAGCTCATTCCTTTAGATATTCATTCAAGGCTAAGCATAAGATGTGTCTGGAGAGCTGACCTGTTTTCAGTTTTAGTCTGTTCATACTTGGGGGCCCCTTTTTCATGCCTTGTCTTATTTACACCCAATTATTATTAATTATATTACATGTACCAATTGCTGTAGCAGCTTACTCTACTTCATTTAACTATCTATAACAATTTGGTGAAGAAAGACTAAAGAGAAAGAGCTAACATGACATGAAAACAAAGCTCATACCTATAGCACAGTAACTTTTTAAGGGACTCCTTCAAACAAATAATATTAATATTTCAGAACCATAAAATCATATTCCCACAGGAACTGAACTTAATAAAACTTCACTTGAACACAGAATCTGCTTTGCAACTGACTTGTGATATCTGAAAGGATATAGAGAAGTTTTTATGGAAAGCAATAAATTCATTTCCATGGTAAAATGTAGGGTGGAATTTTTTTTCAAGAAGAAAAAAAAGCTAAAAGTAATATGCATCCTCCTACACAAAGTGTGTATAAAAAGTACTTCATGATTCTTCACAGGCATTGTTAATATTCCATAGATGCTTTTATAAATTGACTATTTGACAGGGATAAATCAAAATACAAATATTTTACATTCAAGTAATTTTTATGTCTTGAGCCTTAGAAAAACTGAGTAGATTCCCAGGCTCTCTGCCAGCTATAACTGATATCAAATTTTAAGTCTTTAGGGCTATGTTGACATGGAAGACTTAGGCATTTACTAGTTGGTCTCATATATCCTTTGCATTATTTACTGACCCCTAATTCTCACCTTGTCATCTCCACAGACCTATAACACTCTTAATGTAGCACTAAGATTGCATCATATAACATAATAGATGATCCATAAATCCTGTTTTCCAAATTACCTTTCAAGGAAAAAAAAAGCTTTATCCATTTTCAAGGTAATCAATTAAAGTTATTGTAAATTATATTGCTGGGATGTAGAGGTCAGTAGTAAATTCCTACTGACCTTTTTGTCAGTCAAGAAAGAGCTAATTGGACTGCCTAAGTCAGATACTATAAATCTCTCTGTCCCAATAATTAAAAGACCATAGATATTTTCAATCAGTGTGACATAGACTTTAGTGTAGAATATAATAAAAATATCACTCATTGAAATGAACTTAAAAATCAAAATAGAATTCATGAATATTTTTTGTTGGTTATTCTAAAAGCTTAAAACTTCACTAAGGCTTTTGGAACCCCTTATATTTCACTAAAATGAGAATAAGTATAAGATAATTTTAGTTATTTAAAATGTAAAAAAAATGAACTGTAATGACCTCCAGGAATTGATGCAGAGTGAGAGGAGCAGAACCAGGAGAACATTGTACACAGAGACTGACACACTGTGGTACAATCAACTGTAATGGACTTCTCTACTAGCAGCAATGCAGTGACCCAGGACAATTCTGAGGGACTTATGAGAAAAAAGAGCACTGTCCACATCCAGAAGAAGAACTATGAGAGTAGAAACACAGAAGAAAAACAACTGCTTGATCATGTGGTTCGATGGGGCTATGACTGGGAAAGTAGACTCTAAAAGATCACTCTAGTGCAACCATCAATAATATGGAAATAGGTCTTGATCAATGACACATGTAAAAGCCAGTGGAATTGTGCATTGGCTATGGGAGGGGGTGGTACAAGGGGAGGGAAAAAAACATGAATCATGTAACCATGAAAAAATAGAACATGATTTTTGTAATCCTGGAAAAATACTATAAATTAATCAATTATTTTTTTTAATGTAAAAAATGAAGGAAATTGAAATTTTGGTAGTTCAGTGACCTTGGGCAAGTAAATCATTAATGTAGTTCCACCTTCGTTTCCTCAATTTTAAAATGGGTACAATAATGATACTACCTTCTTCATAGAGGATTTGTGAAGATCAAATAATGTACTAGAGAGTGAATGGTCTTCTAACAATCAAGTAATGAATCACTAAATATTTATTAAACACCTACTATGTGCTAAACACTTTTTTTTCCCTTTAAAACCCTTACCTTCCATCTTGGAGTCAATACTGTGTATTGGCTCCAAGGCAGAAGAGTGGTAAGGGCTAGGCAATGGGGGTCAAGTGACTTGCCCAGGGTCACATAGCTGGGAAGTGTCTGAGGCCAGATTTGAACATAGGATCTCCCGTCTCTAGGCCTGGCTCTCAATCCACTGAGCTACCCAGCTGCCCCCCGACACTTTTAAATAAATAGAAAGAACAGAAAAGTCAATTTTGCACAGGTGAGAATCAAAGGCCATGATATATAAAAGGGGTTATAATGATTTTCTCCAAAGTCACTGAAAGAATCAAATGGTCTCCCAAAAGTAAACATTTCTGGAATCTGAAACTTACTTTTCTTCCTCAAAATGAAGCAGATTCAATGCATCCTATTCAAGTCAGTCAGCTAGTCAAAGACCATTTATTAAATATTTAATAAGTATCAGACACTAAGTTAAGCACTGAAAATATAAAGAAATGTTGAAAAATAGGCTCTGCCTTCAAAGAGCAAATATCCTAAAGGAAGAATTAGGTAAATAACTAGGAATATTAAAGATTACAGAGTAATGAAAAGGTAATCTTAAAGTCTAGGCTCCTACTTAAGGCTTGTAATTTAAATAAATTTGGGGATGGAGAGAACAGCAGTCTCCCTATGTCATTTACTAACACAATAATTTTTAAGCATTTACCATATACAGTTCATGGGCTTTGGTGTTTCTGGGGGAAAGAAATGATATGGAATGACGTCCTGCTTTGAAGTAACTAAGGACTTGGAGGAACAGCATTATTAAGTGGTAAAACTAGAACTTGGAATCAGGCTACCTGATCTAGTCAATACTAGTGGAATCTGAATGCCTCTTAAATGCCATTTGCAAAATGAGAATGAAGACTTTATTTCCTACATTCCAGTATTAGTCAGAGGAAAGCACTATAAAATGTGAAATGTTTCACTGAAATATTTTAAATATAAAAAATAAAGTGTGAATAAAAATAACTCATATGTGACATGATACCATGAAAATTGGTAGATGACAATCAATATTGGAGGGATTTGGTGAAGAAAGGCATAGTATTAGATTATTAGTAGAGTTGTGAAATTGATACCACTGTCCTAGATACCAATTTAGAATTATTAAGAAAAGTCACTACCCTTCTATATCCTTTGACTCCATGACCTTACTGATACATAAACTTATAAATAAAAGGTAGTTAAAATAGAAACAAAGGTAAAAAATATCCATAACATCACTCCTTTTGGTAGCAAAAAACTAGGAAGAAAATAAGTATTCATCTATTGAGAAATAATTGAAAATATTGTTGTCAATAAATGTAAAATAATATTATTGCATAGTAAAATTATAAATATGAGAAATACAGAGAAACATGAGAAGTTTTTAAGGTAGTGACATAGAATGGAAAAATCAGAACCAAAAGGACAACACATACTATGACAATAATAATGTAATGAACAGGACATTAAAAGGAAAATTGAACTCTGAGAAAATGAAAAACCTCTATGAAAACTTAACACTTTCCTCATAATAAAGAAACAGAAAATTCAGTTGGAATGGAGTATTCATGGTAAGATGTAGTCTCTATATCAACTGTTTTTACTTAATTATTATTCTTTGTCACAAAGATAGGCTAAATCTGTAGAAAGGACTATTTCATGATATATGTATCAAAATTACATATTCAAAAATTTTTAACATAAACCTATGTTACTATAAATATTCTATATGACCATTAATCTCTAATGAAGAGGAAATTAAGGTAATTACTAAGAACTATTTTGCCCAATTATATGACAATATATATGACAATCTAGGTGAAATGGATGAATATTTACAAAACTATAAATTGCCTAGATTAACAAAAGAGGAAATAGAATACTTAAATAATCCCATATCAGAAAAAGGAATTGAGCAAGCCATCAAGGAACTTCCTAAGAAAAAATTCCCAGGGCCAGATGGATTCACAAGTGAATTCCATCAAGCATGTAAAGAACAACTAATTCCAATACTATACAAATTATTTGACAAAATAAGCAAAGGAGTCTTACCAAATTCTTTTATCTCACAAATATGGTACTAATTCCAAAGACAGACAGGCCAAAAAAAAAAGAAAAAAGAAAAAAGAAAGAAAGAAAACTACAAACCAATCTCCTTAATGAATATAGATGTAAAAATCTTAAATACTAATAAAAAAGACTCCAGCAAGTGATCACAAGGATTATTCACTATGATCAGGTGAGATTTATACCAGAAATACAACAAGGATAGTTCAATATTAGGAAAACCATCCACATAATTGAATATATCAACAACCAAACCAACAAAAATCATATGATTATCTCAAAAGATGCAGAAAAACCCTTTGACAAAATACAATACTCATTCCTATTGAAAACAGGAAAATATAGGAATAGAAGGGCCTTTCCTAAAAACAATAAACAGTATGTATTTAAAACCATCAGTAATTATATTTTAGTTTTAATGAATAAATTTTAAGATCACAACCCATCCATATGGGGGTATGTTGATAAATGTTTAACAACTGGCTTACCAAAATAACTCTTATATATATTCTAATAATTTGAATCAATTCAATAGCCATCAAATTGGTGTCTCTGTCTACACCTTCCACTTGTCCAATCTATCATCTATACAGTTGTCAAAGTATACTTCTAAAGTATGTACCTGACTATAGCATTTCCCTGCATAATAAACTTATGGTTCTGTGTTAGCACAAGGATAAAGTAAATTTCTTTGCCTTTCACATCTTGCTGCTAACATACTTTTACTGCCTTATTATGTATTACTCTCCTTTACACATCACTGATCTAACCAAATTGGCCTTCTAGTTGTTTCTTATACATGATATCATTTTCTGCCTCTGCATACATTTCCCTCATACCTGAAATGCATTACTTCCTCATCTAAGGCTAACTTCTTCAATTCTCTATTTTCCTTCAAAACTCAGCTCAGATAATATTTTTATATGAAACCTCTCCAATCTCTTAAATATTAATGCTTTTTATCCCATGAATTAACTTATTTATTTTGTATATCAAATTATTTATGTATTTTGTATATTTAGTGTATATATATGTGTGTGTATATACATATTTTATAGAAAGTAAGCATCTTGAGGACAGAAATTTTATTAATATTATAATCTTAATACCTTTCGCAAAACTTGGGTCATAGTAGATGTAAAATAAATACTTGATGACTGATTGACAACATGAAAAGAAGCCATTCTTTCACTCCTTTGCTATCTCTACAACATACTACTAACATTATATAATATTCTACATTATTCTTCATTTATGTTTCAATGGATGAAACATTCCTCTAAACCTATAACATTTTCCTATGATACACATATATATGTACAGTGCATATACATACATATATATAAATATGCATATAAGGGTGTGTATGTTTAACTATATCCCTACAGTTCTGCATTTTATTGCTGTTGAGTCATTTCAGTCATTTTCTGCTCCTTGTGACACCTATTTGGGGTTTTCTTGTCAAAGATACTGGAATTCTTTCTCATTTCCTTCTCTATCTCATTTTCCAGAGGAAGAACTGAGGCAAATAGGGGTTAAGTGACTTGCCCATGGTCCCACAATTAATAATTATCTAGAGGCAAGATTTGAACTCAAGAATATGAGTCTTCCTGACTTCAGGTCTTCCACGCCTTCCATTGCATCATCTAGCTATCCACTGCCATAATTTATATCTATTTTTTAAATGTCATAAACTATCTTTTTTTTCTTTTCTTAAAAAATGTGTAATGTTCTTTTCCTATAAAACAAATGAAAAATGAATTAAAACCATATTAGCCTTGGTCTCATGACAAAACCTAAAATTCTATATTTTGTAACTGCATAGGTTAGAAGGCAGAGAGAAGTTGAAAATGTTTTCCTGTGAAAATGTAAATGTAGAACATAAATAATGTGTTCCATGAATATAAGCCTAAAGAAGCCTGATCCCAGTGAGTCTTGTCAGACTGACTAATAGTCATGCTTAACAAAGGGATATGTGAAATACAGTATTAAAATCAATAAATCTATAAACAACTAGAGTATAATAATACTATAAGCAATAAGCATAATATGCATTATGGGCTTGCAAAAAGCAAATTATATTAGACAAATCTAATAGATTTCTTACTACTGATTGTACAGACTTAAAAAAGATTAACTCACAGTGGAACTTTAGTTTATACCTCTGAATTGTAGAGTTTATTAAAATGTGAGATTGGTCTTTTGATACCACATTCAAATGAAGATCAATGGTACAAATAAGTCATAGCATTTATTTATGAGTACTGAGATAATTTTTAAAAATTTTATCTTTTTATATGTTAATATATTTGATATCATGGGAATTTTACAGCATTTTACACAAAATCATGAAGAAAGACTTGAATAAGGAGAAATTAAAAAGCTGTTTGAACCTCTGTCCTGTGTCCTGAAAAATTCCTTTTCTATTCATCTACTTCGCTGAATATGGACATTTCTCAAATTAGAGCAAAACACTAGCCAAAGAGAAGCCTTCTTTCTCAGTAAATTTCTTATATTTATAGTTCATACCCTTCCTGCATATATGAATGTATGGGATGATAAATTTTTGATTTAGAGAATATTCTTGGAAAAACAAGGTACAGAGAAACATATTGAAAATGATGGACATTATCAAGTAAATAGATGGATGTTCTAAGAACTTCAAAGCAATATTTTTGTGGATAATCTGATCAAAGTTAATCACATATTTAATGACATTACTATAAAATTAAATTGACCAGGAAAAATCATGGGGTAGATAATGAAATATTTCAGTATTGTGAGATCTCTCATTTTAGCAATGTGAGTACACTTCCATCAACTATTAAATATAGGCATTTTCAAACATACAATCCTTCTTTTTTCTTCTTTAAGAAAGAGATATTATTAAAAGCCTACTGTGTACAAGGCACTATACTATTCACTGGATAAATAAGGATGAAAAATCATAAGGAATCTTACATTAGGGAACTTATATTGTACAGGAGGGAATGAATTATGAAATTTTTAGGCTTTCAGTCTAAGATTCTGATTTTTTTTAATTTTTGGTTTGTCATATTCCATAACTTTTCATCTCTCATTTATGATATCTACTTTTGCATTATCTATAATTCCCTGACACCTTGTAGTACAATTATCTAAGAACTAGGAGAGTCAGATTTTGGCAATCACATTTCTGAGGGAATTAAACTTAGAACTTCACATCTCAAGTGGTGCTATGGATTATATTGATTTACACTTTACCTATTTGTTCAAATACTCTCAAGAATATTTTTAAGAACTTGTAAAATATGGCACTTGAAACTTTTGGAATCATTCTGTTTCCCCCACATGTGGGAGGCAATGAGTCATAGACCATCTTTCTGAATATCATATTTTAGAGAGTTGTTTTTAATTATAGAAACTTCAAACGTGCCTCTAATAGTGCTGCCTTTTGGTTTTGCTAAATTATTTTTATTGACCTCTCCATTATATCTTTATATTAAGGAACTTTTCTTTACTTGTGTGTTTTTTCAGGCTATATACTATCTCTTGTGGCTATTTTCTTCAATTTCTTTCATTAACTTAGCTAGTTTAATTCATCTGGTATAGTCTTATTTGTTTTGAAATTAAAGTGGTCAATTTATATACAGTTTATTATTTAATAAACTCACCTGATGCCCTCTACAAATTAATATTTGAACTATTTGAAAATGAATGACTATTGGTATCATTTTAGTTTATAAATAATTTTGGAGCAGATTTAAAGTCCTACACTATTGTGTCTCAAAATACCAGAATTAGAAAGGACCTCATGAGCTCTCTAATTTGGACTTGTTCAAGAATTTCATATGCCAGTGACCGAACAATGAAGATTAAGCCTTTGCTTTCCCCAGTTTCATCACCTATAGATTATGGGTTAAAATAGCAGAGTTATTTTGAGGATTAAATGAACTATTTGTAAAGTTCTTTATAAACTTTAAATTACTATTTAAATGTTATTATTATTTATTCATTTAGTTACACAATGACTCCTCTTTGGACCTTTTCTAATGCTATATGAAAGACCAAGTAATAGAGTTATATTGAAATTTGGAATTAATTAATAATCTATTCTGCTTAGAAGAAGATGAATAAACATTGCATGCTAAAGAAGTCATCTAAGTAATCACTGAGTAATTAAGGTAACACTCTGCAAGTAAGCTATTTGGAAATATTGAGTCTTTAGAGGTTTGTTATTTAACATTCCAAAAGGAAATGAAACCAAAATATTGAGACAATAGTTAAATGGAAAATATAAAAGAAATATAGACTAAAAACCATGGATATTTTTTCACACCTAAAAATATTCCCTAAAGATTAGAGATTGACAGCTCAGTTAACCACAGTGTTTATAAACTGACAAGTTAAAAAGAGAAATGGAAACAATTCTAATTGGTTTGAACAGTAAGCTAGGTAGACACCTAACTGTTAATATTTTCTCTTTCACATAATTATGAAAATTATGAGCTTTTCATCTACCAAAAAAAGTAAATCATCAATAATCCTTTTTATTCTTTATGGAATTCTCTCCTTTGTAGGTAAAATAACGTAGTCAAGTCACTTTAGGAGAAATTTTCAACCCTACTCTACAGACTTGCCACCAACTAACTAAGAGTTGAATGAATGAAATAAGTGCCAGGTACCACATTAAGTACTGGCAATATAAAGAAAAGGTTATAAGATTCTCTGCTTTCCAAGGGCTAAGAGTCTAAAACTGAAGACAAAATGGACATAAATAGATACTTACAAGATATGTAGAGAGTAGATACCAGGTAACCATGAAGGGAATGGCACTAAGAATGGCACCTTTTGAAAAATGTAATGTTTGAGTTGGGACAGAACACAAGAATTCTAAAAGGTAGGAAGGGAGTCATATCATAGATTTAGATATGAAGGGAACCCTGGACACTATATATTACAAACCTCTGATTTAATAGATAAGAAGGCCAGAGGGCCAAGAGAGATAAGTATCTTCCATATGGTCATATAGCTAGTAAATTTGTGAGTCATGATCATAATCTGACACTAAATAGATACTCTATTCACTATTTTCTATTGACTTGGAGAGAATTTCGTTTGTACGGGAGAGCTATTGCAAAGGCTTGAAGACAAGAAATGGAGTTACTTTTGTTAGGAAAAGGAAATATTTGTAAAAATAATTTAGCACAGTCCTTGGTACATAATAGGCATTATTTAAATTCCTATTTCCTTCCCAAAATGAAATCAAGGATTATATTTGGGGTTTGTGCCTGGAGGACTAGAAAGGTGCCTGTGACCTTGCCAATAATAGAAAAGTTGGGAAGAGAGGAACACTTTGGGGCATATCAATGGGAGGAAGATAATGAATTCCATTTGGATAGGCTAAGACTGAGTTGCCTATGATGCATCTAATCCAGTGTCACACACATTCCAAATAGGTATTCAATAATTTCTGTTATTGGTCATGATAACAATTATTACAAAGCGAGTATTTTGTCAAAGTAATACCTACAACTAGTGAAATCCCCTTCTTTTTTTTGTTTTTTTTTAATTTTAAACATTATTTTATTTGGTCATTTCCAAACATTATTCACTGGAAACAAAGATCATTTTCTTTTCCTCCCTGCCCCCCCCTCCCACCACCTTTCCCTCTCCCATAGCCGATGCACAATTCCACTGGTTATCACATGTGTTCTTGACTCTAACCCATTTCCCTGTTGTTGGCATTTGCATTAGAGTGTTCATTTAGAGTCTCTCCTCAGTCATATCCCCTCAACCCCTGTAGTCAAGCAGTTGCTTTTCATCGGTGTTTTTACTCCCACAGTTGATCCTCTGCTTGTGGATAGTATTTTTTAGATCCCTGCAGATTGTTCAGGGACATTTCATTGCCACTAATGGAGAAGTCCATCACCTTTGATTGTACCACAATGTATCAGTCTCTGTGTACAATGTTTTCCTGGTTCTGCTCCTTTCGCTCTGCATCACTTCCTGGAGGTAGTTCCAGTCTCCATGGAATTCGTCCACTTTATTATTCCTTTTAGCACAATACTATTCCATCACCAACATATACCACAATTTGTTCAGCCATTCTCCAATTGATGGGCATCCCCTCGTTTTCCAATTTTTGGCCACCACAAAGAGTGAAGCTATGAATATTCTTGTGCAAGTCTTTTTCCTTATTATCTATTTGGGGGTACAAACCCAGCAGTGCTATAGCTGGATCAAAGGGCAGACAGTCTTTTATCACCCTTTCGGCATAGTTCCAAATTGCCCTCCAGAATGGCTGGATCAATTCACAACTCCACCAGCAATGAATTAGTGTCCCCACTTTGCCACATCCCCTCCAGCATTCATTACTTTCCATAGCTGTCATGTTAGCCAATCTGCTAGGTATGAGGTGATGCCTCAGAGTTGTTTTGATTTGCATCTCTCTGATTATAAGAGATGTAGAGCACTTTTTCATGTGCTTATTAATAGTTTTGATTTCTTTGGCTGAGAACTGCCTGTTCATGTCCCTTGCCCATTTATCAATTGGAGAATGGCTTGATTTTTTGTACAATTGATTTAGTTCTTTGTAAATTTGAGTAATTAGACCTTTGTCAGAGGTTTTTGTTATGAAGATTGTTTCCCAATTTGTTGCTTCCCTTCTAATTTTAGTTATATTGGTTTTGTTTGTACAAAAACTTTTTAATTTGATGTAATCCAGATTATTTATTTTGCATTTTGTAACTCTTTCTAAGTCTTGCTTGGTTTTGAAGTCTTTCCCTTCCAAAAGGTCTGACATGTATACTATTCTGTGTTTACCCAATTTACTTATGTTTTCCTTCTTTATGTTTAAGTCATTCACCCATTTTGAATTTATCTTAGTGTAGGATGTAAGGTGTTGATCTAAACCTAATCTTTCCAAACTGTCCTCCAATTTTCCCAGCAGTTTTTATGAAATAGTGGATTTTGTCCCAAAAGCTTGAAAGTGTGTGGCGTCTAGATTGCAGCCATGATTACTGAAATCCCCTTCTTAAAGCCAATGACAAAGTCATATTAATTGACATTCAAAGTCCTTTCCATTTTTAACCTTCTATAATTCTATGTTATCATGAAGGAACATATTTTGGAATCCAAAGTTCAGACAAAGCCAAGATGGCAGAGAAAAAAAAAACAAGCCAGCTGAACTATCCTCCTATCACCTTCAAAACAACTTTAAAATAAGCCTCAAATGAATTTCTGGAGCAGCAGAGTGGACAAAAGTTGAAAGTGAGACGTTTTTCTAGCATAAGAAAATTTAGGAGGTCAGCAGGAGATATTTATGACATGGAGCTGGGGACTATGTTCGGTGCAGAAATGGCAACAATACTAATGTTGAACCTTGGAGTTGGCTGCATAAGTAGCAGAAACAGTTTTGGGAGCTCTCAGCCCAAAGAGGGTAAAGGGTTCAATCAACTGATAAGAAAAATATCACAGGGTATAGGAGCCTATTGTAATGTACATACCTATTTCCAGGTCAAGGGCAGACAGGAGCTCAAGCACTTAAAGCTTTAGGATAATATGGGCCCTGGTCACAGTTCCAGGGTCCCAAGGGCCAGTAGTGCTAACATTTGAGAATTCAGAGGAACAGGTGCCCTCCTGGATAAAGAGAAGAGCACAGACCAAAGTAGCAATGACCAAACCTCCCAAGATTCCTGGAAGTGTGGAAAACTTATAGAAACCCAGAATTATCTATGAAAACAGAAGCACAAAAAAGGCTCAAGCTTAGGACAGTGCTTCTTCATTCCCAGGTGAACAAGGTTCAATTTTAGAATAAAATTCAAAGTCAAGAAAGAGATTGGAAAATGAGCAAAAACCAAAATTTAAAAATAACTTCTCCTTTAAAAAGCTACAACAGTGATGGAGAAGATCAAAACACATTGATATGAAAACAGCAATATTCAAAATCTAAAAGAAAGATATACTAATTGGAAACAATTCTAACAAAATTTTCTCTATGAGTTAAATAGAAAGATAAGTGACAGAGGAAATTTTGGGAAAAGAAATAAGAGTGATTCAAGAAAATTATGAAAAGATAATTAACACTGTGTCAAAAAAGGCCTGGAAGAAGAGAAGGAAAACAATGGTAAAACATACCAAAATGTATGAGATACAGTCAAAGTAGTAGTGAGGGGAAAATCATATTTCTAAATGCCTACATCAATAAATTCAGAAATAACAGATCAATGAATTGGGCATTCAACTGAAGAAAGTTTAAAAAAAAAGAAATTAGAACCTCAAAAACAGCAAATTAGAAATCTTGAAAATCAAAGGTAAGATAAAAAATTGAAAGTAACCAAACCATTTAACTAAGAAATAAAGCTAAAAGTTGGTGTCATTAAAAAAACAATAAAAATGATAAATTATTGGTTAATTTGATTTTTAACAAAAGAATAAAGTCAAATTACCAGTATCAAAAATGAAGAGTGAAATTTACCACCAAAGAAGAGTTAATTATAATAATTATTAGGAGTTATTTTATCCAATTACATGACAATAAATTTGACAGTCTGAATGAAATGGATAAATATTTGCAAAAATGTAAACTACCTAGATTAAAAGCGAAGGAAATAGAATACTTAAACAATCCTATCTTAGAAAAAGAAATTGAAAAAGCTATCAATGAACATCCCAAGAAAAGTTTCCAGGTCCAGATGAATTCACAGGTGAATTCTACAAAACTTTTCATGAACAATGAATCACAATATTATATAAATTATTTTTTAAAATAGGAAAGGGCATCCTACCAAATTCCCTTTATGCCACAAATATAGTACTGAAATCTGAGTCAAGATGAGCCAAAACAGAGAAAGAAAATTATAGACAAATCTCTTTAATGAATACTCATTTTTAATATTGATGAAAATTTTAAATAAAATAGTAGCAAGAAGATTACAGTGATATATAATAAGGAAAATTCACTATGACCAGGTGGGTAATATACCAGGGAAGAAGTGTGGTTCAATAGTAAGAAAACTATCAGTTTAATTGATCATACCAATAATAATTCCAACAGAATTCCTATGATTTTCTCAATGCATGCAGAAAAAGCTTTTGACAAAATGTAACACATATTCCTGTTGAAAACACCAAAGAATACAAAAATGAATAGAACTTTCCTTAAAACAGTAAGTAGTATCTATTTAAAATAATCAGCAAGCATTATCTTTATTGAAGATAAGCTAGAAGTCTTCCCAATAAGATTGGAGTTGAAGAAGGATGCTTATCATCATTATTGTTCAAAATTGTACTAGAAATGCTAGCTATAGGAATAAGAGAAGAGAAAGAAATAGAAGGAATTAAAACAGGCAATGAAGAAACAAAATCATCATTCTCAGATGATAAGGTGGCACACTTCAGGAATCTTAGTGTCCATTAAAAAGTTAATTGAAATAATTAACAACTTTAGCATAATTGTAGTATATAAAATAAACCCATATAAGTCATTAGCAAGAGATAGTAAAAGAAATTTCATTTAAATTTATAGTAGATAATATAAAATCCTTGAGAGCCTACTTGCCAAAATGAATTCAGGCACCATACAAAACATGTTTTATGCAGTGTGAACTAAACAATTGAAAAAATATTGATTTCCCATTAGTAGGCCAAACAAATATAATAAAAATGACAATTTTATCTAAATCAACCTAGTCAGTCTTATACCAATCAAATTTCCCCAAATTATTTTATAGAGCTAGAAAAAATAAGAACAAATTTCATCTGAAATAATAAAATGTTAATCATAACAAGGAAATAAATGGGAAAAAATGTGATAGAAGGTAGCCTTAGGGTACTGTGTGAGAGGAAGAAACCCAGAGACTTTTTGGACATGGGAAAAGCCTGGAGTGGTTCCAAAGATTCCAGCAGCAGCAGCAGCAGCAGGGGATGGGCAGAGAAGATGTGGAATCCTGGGAAAAGAAACTCAGAGAGATAGAGAACAGCACTTGAGGGGGCTGAATCTCTGGCTGGGTCTTGATCCCCAAGAAACCTTTCCTTCCTTGAAATCCTGATCACTATCCCCTTAAAATCCCAACAAGTGGACAAAGACTGAAAAGAAGAGGATCCACCAGAAGAATTACCACAGTCTCCTCACCTGAGCTGAAGCTCCTGCTGGGCAGGGCTGAGGCCAGGGTTGATCACTCTGAACCCCTCAGGGGCTTGGATATCATTAAACCTAAGTCACCTCAACTTTGGGGGGAAGGATCTAAACAGTTAGGGACTCCTCCTTCTTCTTCCCTACCCCTCAATCTACAAGCCTTTCCCCACTTCATCCTGTTTCCTTATTATATTAGAATAAATTTGTGATTTACTACAACTGACTAAAACTGAATAAAGGGTACTTTACAACTGAAGGGGGAGTGAAGGGACCTCTCCCCCTAGGAAGAAGAACTTGCTGGATAGCAACTATCCAGTGTATTTAATATAAAAAATTGCTGGACAAGAATGCCTTTTGAGATCTCTACCCTCTGGCAAATTCTACCACAAGCCTAGGTATTTTTCATAATGATTGGAGAGGCAATCAACTACATTACATCTGGGGCCAGGATTATAATGCATAAAAAAGCAGTAAATATTCTAGTCCTCGATAACAGGCTAGAGACACTGTTTGTTCAAATACCTATACTCACAGAGATTCGCCAAGATTACATGCTCAAGAAAAAAGAGAACATGGGAATGATGTGATGACAGGGATGTTGACCAAGGAAGATATGACAGATAAGACTGACATGGACAAGGACTCTGAAGCATCTAAGGGAATAACACTAGGGGCAACAGGGGTGAACAACAAGGCAGGCAGAGCAGAGAAACAAGACACCACTACATCTGAAGAAGTCCTGGGTACTCATAAGCTCATGCCACTCTGGGATGTTGCAAAGTTAACAGACAATTCTGGGATTTTACATGCAAAAGTGCATAAGTCTTTTACTATTCAGGACTTAGAATCCCTGAGGAAAAAATGCCTAAATTTATTTCTGAGCCCCACAGATGTGTCAAACAGCTAAAAAGCTCTTTGCCTCTATGACCCAGACTTTGAGGATATGGAGATTGGGGGGGACTTTTACACCCCAAAAACAGAAAAAATTCATTGCCAAGACTAGTCAGGATGAATGTCTTACCAGCTGGCCAGAAATATACTCTAACTTTGATTTTGCTAACCCCTCCAGCATGAGTTATTTGAAAAGATGCAGAGAAGACCTGTTATAGGCAATCAAATCATTCAGTGATAGGCCAAATGCCTGGGGAAAGTTTGACAAGCTACAGCAAGAAAAAAAAGAGCATCCTTCCATCTTTATTGATTGCCTGTTAGAAAATATGGAAGGATTAATGGGGTTCAATCCTGAATCTCAGGAGTCCACAGAACAATACCTAATCTCAAACTGTACTACAAAGTAGTAATAACCAAAACAATATGGTACTGGCTTAAAAATAGAGGTGTGGATCAATGGAATAGTTTAGAGAAACAATACTGAGTAATAAATTACTATAGCAATTCAGTGTTTGATAAATCAAAACGTCCAACCTACTTGACAAAAATCACAGGGAAATTTAGAAAATTGTATGGCAGAGACTAGGAACATGGGTATATTATCTATATAAGCATAAAGGATGAAATAAATTCAAGAACATAGAATAGTTTACCTGTCAGATCTGTGGATAAAGGACAGATTTAGGAACAAACAAGAGACAGGGAGCATTATAAAATGTAAAACAGATAAATGTTATTATATTAAATAAAACATTTTTCTGCAAACAAAACAAGTGCAACTGAGATTAAAAGAAGGGGGAAACATAGGGGGGTGAATTTTGTAGCAAGTATTTCTGATAAAGGACTAATTTCTCAAATATTTGTAGAACTAAGTGAAATTTATTAAAATAAGTCATTCTCCAATTAATAAATGGTAAACAATATGAAGAGGAAGTTTTCAGAGGAAGAAATCAAAGCCATCTATACTCAAATGACAAAAATGCACTAAATCATTCTTGATTAAAGAAATGT
The DNA here is from genome assembly GCF_027887165.1 of Monodelphis domestica. Classification (NCBI taxonomy): domain Eukaryota; kingdom Metazoa; phylum Chordata; class Mammalia; order Didelphimorphia; family Didelphidae; genus Monodelphis; species Monodelphis domestica. The sequence continues at coordinate 270,053,923 of NC_077229.1, forward strand.
AAATTAAAGCAACTCTAAAGTGCCACCTCACACCTATTAGATTGGCAAATGTAACAGAAAAAGAAAATAATAAATTTTGGAAGTGATGGAGAAAATTGTGACACTAATACACTGTTGGTAGAATTGTGATCTGAGCCAACTATTCTGGAAAATAATTGAAACTATTCTCAAAGAACTGTAAAACTAAGCATACCACTTTGATCCATCAATACCACAATGCTAGATCTTTGTTCCAAAGAGATAAAAAAAAGGAAAAAGGTCCTATTTGTGCAAGAGCATTTATTGCAACTCTTTTTGTAGTAGCAAAGAATTGGAAATTAAGAGGTTATCCATCAAATATGGAATGGATGATCAAGTTGTGCTGTATGATACTTATGGAAAACTATTGTGCTATAAGATATGACCATCAGGATGATTTCAGAAAAATAAGGAAAGTCTTCCACAAATTAATGCAAAGTGAAGGAAGCAGAACTAGAAGAATATTGTACATAGTAACAGGAATATTTCTTTTTTTCATTGTAAGTTATTTATTTAGGCAATTTAGAACATTATTCCTTGGTTACAAGAATCATATTCTTTCCCTCCCTTCCTTCCCCCCACCATTCCTGTAGCTGACGTGCAATTCCACTGGATTTTAGGTGTCCTTGATCAAAACCTATTTCCATGTTGTTGGTGTTTGCATTAGGCTGTTCATTTAGAGTCAACATCTCCAATCATATCCCCTCAACCCATGTAATTAAGCAGTTGTTGTTTTTTTCTGTGTTTCTACTCCCACCGTTTTTCCTCTGAATATAGACAGTGTTTTCTCGTAGATCCCTCCAAGTTGTTCAGGATCACTGCATTGCCACTAATGGAGAAGTCCATTACATTCAATTGTACCAGTGTATCAGTCTCTGTGTACAGTGTTCTCCTGGTTCTGCTCCTTTCACTCTGCATAAATTCCAGGAGGTCATTTCAGTTCATATGGAATTCCTTCAGTTTATTATTCCTTTGAGCACAATAGTATTCTATCACCAACACATACCACAATTTGTTCAGCTATTCCCCAATCAAAGGGCATCCCCTCATTTTCCAGTTTTTGCCACCATAAAGAGCAAAGCTATAAATATTCTTGTACAAGTCTTTTTCCTTATTATCTCTTTGGGGTACAAACCCAGCAGTGTTGTAGCTGGATCAAAGGGGAGACAGTCTTTTAGCACCCTTTGGGAATAGTTCCAAATTACCCTCCAGAATGGTTGAATCAATTCACAACTCCTCCAGCAGTGAATTAATGTCCCAACTTTGCCACACCCCCTCCAGCATTCATTACTTTCCATTGCTGTCATGTTAGCCAATCTACTAGGGGTGAGGTGATACCTCAGAGTTGTTTTGATTTGAATCTCTCTGATTTTAAGAGATTTAGAATACTTCTTCATGTGCTTATTAATAGTTTTTATTTCATTAACGGAAAATTGCCTATTCATGACCCTTGCCCATTTATCCATTCGAGAATTGCTTGACTTTTTCTACAATTGATTTAGCTCTTTATACTCATTGTCTATACTGCCTTTTATCAGGATGTAATTACCTTCCCTATCTCTTTTGACTAGATCAATCTTTACTTTGGCTTTGTCAGATATCATAATTGTGACTCCTGCCTTCTTTTTATCAGTTTATGCCCGATTGATTTGACTCCATCCTCTTACTTTTACCCTATGCATGTCTACCTTCCTCATGTGTGTTTCTTGTAGACAACATATGGGGAATTTTTGGTTCTTAATCCACTCCGCTATTTGTTTGCATTTTATGGGTGAGTTCATTCCATTCACATTCAGAGTTATGATTACCAACTGTGTATTTCCCAGCATTTTGATTTCTACTCCTAGTCCTGCCCTTTCTCTTTTCACTATTTCCTTCTATACCAGTGTTTTGTTTTTAATCAGTCCCCCTAATTCCCACCCTTATTTTACTTCCCTTTCTACTTGCCCTCCTTCTTATCCCCCTCTTATTTTCTTTATGGACTTATTAAACTGCCCCCCACCCTCTCCCTCCCTTGTATTGCTTCTCTCTCCACCAGTCCATTTGTTACCCTTCTACTTCCCTATAGGGTGTAAATCAATTCTCTGCCACAATGTATTTGACTGTTCTTCCCTCTTTGAGTCAATTTCAATGCATGTAAGAATTGAGTATTTCCTATCTCCAACCTCTTTACCTTTTTGGTGTATTGATGTTCTCCCCCCTCCTGCCATGTGCTTCTTTGTGACATATAAATTTACCCCCTTTTGTTTCTTTTACCAACAATTTTAGTATTAACCTCTTTTTTAGCTCTAGTTGTGTACATATATATATATATATATATATATGTGTGTGTGTGTGTGTGTGTGTGTGTGTGTGTGTGTGTGTGTATTTATGCATACATAAATCTGTATACATATTTATGTCTTGGCATTTCATTCTATACAGTTTGTCACTGTTCCCTCCAAGTATAATTCTTCTAGCTACCCAGATTATAATAACAATTTTTAAGAGTTACCGATGACCTCTTTTCTTATAGGGATATATATCATTTTAACTTATTGGGTCTCTTTTAAAAAAGTGTTTTGTTTTGTTTTGTTTTCCTCTTAATTACCTTTTGATGGTTCTCTTGAGTTCTGTGCTTGGACATCAATTTTTCTGTTCAGTTCTGGTCTTTTCTTTACAAATGCTTGGAATTCTTCTATTTTCTTAAATGACCATATTTTCCCCTATAATATTATAGTCAGTTTTTCTGGGTAATTGATTCTTCATTGTAGACCCAGTTCCCTTGCTTTCCAGAATATCATATTCTATGCCTTTTGGTCCTTCAGTGTAGATGCAACCAGATCCTATGATCCTATGAGTGTGGTTCCATGCTATCTGAATGACTTCTTAGCAGCTTGTAATATTTTTTCCTTGGTCTGATAGTTCTTGAATTTGGCTATAACATTCCTGGGTGTTGTCAATTGGGGATTAAGTACAGGAGGTGATCTGTGGATTCTTTCAATCTCTACTTTTCCCTCTTGTTCTAGAATATTGGGACAGTTTTCTTGGAAATTTTCCTGTAGGATGATGTCTAGGCTTTTTCTTTTCTCATGGTCTTCTGATAGACCAATGATTCTTAAGTTGTCTCTCCTGGAATGATTTTCTAAATCTTCTGTTTTGTGAATGAGGTGCTTCATATTTTCCTCAATATTTTTCATTCTTTTGATTTTGTTTTATAGTGTCCTGTTCCCTTGTGAAGTTGCTTGTTTCTAGTTGTTGAATTCTGATTCTTAAAGACTGTATTTCATCCCTGGTTTTTTGGTCATCCTTCTTCTGGCCTGATTTTCTTTGGAGGTCATCTTTCATCTCCTTTGCCTCATCTTTCATCTTCTTTTTCTCATATTTCATTGACCTTGCTTCATTTTTAAACTGGTTTATTTTGGCTTTCAAGACACTATTTTCTTATTTTAGTTCAAGTGCCTCTGTTTCCAGATGACTTATCTTAGTTCTAAAGTTCTTTCCCCAGTTGTGTTCAGCCTCCCTTAATTGTGTTTTGAATTGTATTTTGAGTTCTTCCAGAGCCTGTATCCAATTTGCTCGGGTCTCTGTTTTTGTTGTTGTTGTTTGTTTTTTATTTCTTTGGCTTGGAGTTCCCTCATCCTTCTCCCTTCCATTTACTCTTTGTTCATTGCCTGGATAGAAGCTGTGGATTGTAATTTCTTTTTTTTTATGTTGTTTGCTCATATTTACCCCTTCTTTACTTCTTTACTCCCTGTAGTTGCCCCCATTTTTGCTCCTCTCATTTTGTGTTGGATCTGTGCTTTGGGGATTTTTTGTCAGTCTTCACCCTTGGAGTTTAGTTAGCAACTCTCTCAGCTCAGTCTGTTGGGGAGGGGTGCTGGAGCTTGAGCTTCCAGGCCCTCTGAAGGCTTTGATGACATTAAGCCCAGCTGAGTTGCAGAGCTGAATGTGCCCTGAGGCCAAAACTTCAGGAAGGGGGGAGGCAATATGGAGTGTCTCCACTGCTCCAACTTGACTGCCTATAATGTGCTTTTTCTCTAACTGCTTCCCCACCACCTGTGTTTGAAGCTCTGAGCCTGGTACAGATTTTCCCGCAAGGTACTCCCTCCAGACTAGTGACCTTGCCTGCCTAGAGGTTCCAGTTACCACTGGAGGTTCAGCAGTCTAAGTGGGAGAGGGGTCCTGGGACCTTCCTTCTTTCTTCTCCTTAAACACGAGTGTTCTCACATTCAGACATTTGGGGAGCATACCTTTTAAGTTGAGTCCAGCAGGAGGGTTCCTTGGCTCTGTCCTGTTGTTAGGTTTGATTTTCAGTCCCCTATGAACATTTAGTTTGTAATTGGTAAGGAAGGGTTTTCAGAGGTCTGAACTTTTGCTGCCTCTAAGTCACCATCTTGACTCTACCTCTCAACAGCAATATTTCTTGATGAACAACTGTGAATGATCGAGTTATTCTCAATAATGTAGTGATCTAAGACAATCCCAGAGACACATAATGAAACATGTCATCTGCCCTGCAGAAAGAACTGATGGAGTCTGAATGTAGACTGAAAAATATATTTCATTTTCTTTCTTCTTTTTTATTTGAGTTCTTTTCCACAAAATGAATAACAGAAAAATATTTTACCTGATTACACATGTAAAATCTAAATCTGATTGCTTACCATCTTGGGGGAAGAATGAAGTGAGTGAAATAGAGAGGACCAAAAAAGAGAGAATTTGGAACTCAAAACTTTAAAAAAATGAATGTTTTAATATAGTTTTATAAGTAATAGGATAAAAATAAAATATTACTTTTTTAAACTAGGCACAAAATATTGAAGAAAATAACATCTTAAGGAACAAAATTTTTTAATATCCAATATTTTTTTAAAAAGGCATAAAAACATACTAAAGAAAGACCCTCTTCAGTAGAAGAATAAACCAAATGGAAAGGAAGGTATAAAAATTCACTGGAGAAAATTGTTTCTTGAAAATAATTGGCCAAATATAAAAAACTCAAAAGCTCACTGAAAAAAAAGACTCCTTAAAGATTAGGCATGCTTAAATAAAAGCTTATGACTTAATGGGACCTCAAGAAACAATAAAACAAAGTCAAAAGAATGAGGAATTAGATGAAAATGTGAAATATCTCATTACAAAAATAGCTGACCTAGAAAATAGGTAAAGGAGAGAGAATTTAAGAATTATTGAAATACCTTAAATGTAAGATCAAAGAAAAAAGTCTAAACGTCATATTTGTGATTGTGAACCCCCTTGCTCCTTTTATGATTATGATTGTATTAAGTTTTATGATTATTTTCATAACATAATCATTAGCTTTGAGTCAAATAATATATTTTGCTTTATAAAAATAATAAACATTAGCTAAGAAAAATACAGTTTAGGGTGGTATCAAATCTTGTTTACATCATGACCTTAAGCCTATAACACAAGAATTTCCACTTAGCCCACCATGCCCTATTTTTCCCTATAACTAGATAGTTGGACAAGGGGTGGAGGACTACTCTTTTTTTGCATAATAAGATAATCAGTCAGGCACCCAACTGCTGACTCCTAGCATTTCAGAATTGTTAACAGAAAAACAACAACCACAAGCCCCTCATTGCAGAGACCTTGGAACGGTCAGCTATAATAAATAAATATGTTACCATCAATAGTGCTTTTTTTGCACTTTATAGCTTAATCAGCATTTGTGTCATTAAATAAGAACTAACCATTTGTTGATTGTATTTGCTGTCACTGTGTTATCATGTTTTCTTGTCATAAAAAGGGCTATCTCCTATGGCTCGTGGTCTCTGGTCTTGATCTTGACCAAGGTCCAACTTTTGGGGGGAGTTTTGACCATCTCTCAATAAACCTATTTAACTTGGAGTTTTTTGCATTGGTGTGATAAATTTTCACCAAATATTTCAAGAAATTATGACAGGAAACTGCCCCAATGTCTGAGATCTAGATTATTAAAATAGAAATTGAAATGATCCATCAATCACTTCCTGAAAGATACATCAAAATAAAAATTTTCAGTAATACTACAACCAAACTCCAGAACTTCCAAGTGAAAAAGAAAATACTACAAGCAGTCAAAAAGAAGAAATCTAATTATCTTGGAACCATCATCAGGATAAAACTAGTTTTAACAGCTAGGTGAAGCAATGAATAGATTGTGGCCTGGTGTCAAGTGATTCACATTCCCATGGTGATATCTGGCTTCAGATGCTTATTATCTATGCCACTCTGGGAAAGTCACTTAACCCTGTTTGCCTCAGTTTCCTTATCTATAAAATGAACTATAGAAAGAAATTGTAAGCCAATCCAATATTTTTCTGTAAGCAAACCCAAATGTGGTCACAAAGGATCAGACACAAATAAAAAACAAGAATATTAAATGAATGGAAAGCATATAATATGATATTCTGGAAGTCAAAGGTAATAGGATTACAACCAAGAATAATTTACAAGGCAAAACAGTATAATCCTCCAGGGGTAAAAATGATCATATAATGAAATAGAAGACTTTCAAACATTTCTGATTAAAAGAACAGAGTTAAATAGAAAATCGTACTTTTAAACACAAGATTCAAGAGACACACAAGATGATATATGTAACTCCTAAGAACTTTATTAGAGCAGTTAGAAGGAGTTCATGGGTGTGAATCAATTATGTTAGAATGATCTCAAAATAACTAAGGGGTAAGAAAGAGAAATATAATGGGAGAAAAATGGGGAGGAAAGGAAGAATGAAAGTGGCACACAAGAATAGGATTTAATTGTGATAGAATACTATTATGCCATTAGAAATGACAAAGGGAATGACTTCAGAAAAAAACTGGAAGATCTATGTGAAGTGAAACAAAATGATGTAAGAAGAACCAGGAGAGCATTGTAGAGACTGAAAATGATATTGTAATCATGATCAACTGTGAAAGACTTAGCTACTCTCTGATGAATGCAATGATAAAAGAAAATTCCAAAGGACACATTGTAAAAATACTCTCCACCTTCAGAGAAAGAGAACTAATGGATTCTGGTTGCAAATTGAAGTATAATTTTCTCATTTTCTTAATTTTCCTTGCTTTTGTGACATGGCTAATATTGAAATATGCTTTGTATGACTTCATATGTATAATTGTTGTAATATTGGATATCAACTGATTAGAGGGTAGGGAAGAATTCAGAGCTCAAACATTTTTTTAGAATATTAAAAATAAATGATATTTTTAATGATTTAAGTTTTAGTGCCAGCAATATCACTTACCAACTATATGAGCTTTAAGTAATAACTTCTCTAAGACTCAGTTACCTCTTGTATATAATAAGAAAGTGGAAGGAGGAATAGAACAAGCATTTTTAAGCCCCTACTGCATGCCATACACAGCACTAAAATTTTTAAAGAGATTTCATTTGATAGAAACAACTCTGAGATGTAGGTGCTATTATGATTCTTGATTTTGAGGCAAGAAAATGAGGCAGAGATTAAATTACTTGCCCAAGATCACATAGCCATTAAATATGTGACACTGGATTGAACCTCAGACTAAGCATTCTACTCACTATGCCACCTACAGTATTGATAGAGATAATGTTACCTGTCCTAACTACTTCACAAAGTTATTATATGGAACAAATGAGTTAATTTTCTAAAAATGGTAGAATGCTACAAAAATGCACAATATTGTCAGGACCTGGCAAAAATGTTCTGTAAATAACAAATATTTATTATTATTATTTAGGAGTAGATGGTTGTAGGATGCATGAACTAAGAAAAAAAGATGTATTCCTGCTTTTCAGGCATACTGGGATTATTTATTTCTTTACCTAATGCAACTAGAGCTAGTAACTCTCTATGGTTTTATATTATTTTCCTTCTTATTCCTCAACATTAATTCAAATTATGAAGACCTGCCTGTACTAACAATCTAGGAGCAGCTATTTTTTACCAGATATTCTTCTCACACTATTTTCCATGGAGACAGCATATTTACTAAGATTGCTAAGGGAAATGGTTATTATTTCTCTTAATGATCCATCTAGAAATTGAAGTTAGCCTGTTTTTCCACTACCATAAATGTAGGTCAAATTTGAACTCAGTTCTTCCTGACACCAGACTTACCATTCTGTCCACTGAGCTACATAGTTATCAAAAGAAGACTATAGTAGCTCATTTTGCATGACAAAAAAGAAAAACTAGAAATAGTCATCATTTGGGGAATGGCTGAAAATGATATATGGTTATAATTGTATATTGTTTTGCTGTAAGAATTTTTTCTAAAAAACAGTTTTAGAGAAACCAGAGATTAATAAGATCTGATACACAGCAAAAATAAGCACAAGGAGAATGATTCATACAAAAGCAACAGTATTAAGATAATCAATTTTGAAATACTTCATTCTGATTAATGATCAATGAGGATGCCAGAATAACAATTGTAAAGCATCTTACACATCTCTGGACTGGAAGGTGATTGGGGTAAAGATGCAAAATAGGAATATGTTTTGGAAATAGCCATTGAGGGAATTTGTGTTGTTATGACATTGAGTCATAGCAGAATTTAATTTTTTTAAAAATTGTAAATGAATCACCAACATAATGAAATAAGCATATGTAACAAGGAGTAAAATTTTATCTCTAAGCAGTTAGATGGCACAGTGTATTGAGGGCCAGGCCCAGAGTCAAGAAGACTCAACTTTCTGATTTCAAATCAGACTTCCGACACTTCCTAGCTATGTGACGCCAGGCAAGTCACTTAACCTTGTTTGCCTCAGTTTCCTCATCTTTAAAATGAGCTGAAGAAGGAAATGACACTGCCAAGAAAATCCCAAATGGAATCACAAAGCATAAGACAGGGCTGAACAACAACAAAATATCACCTTTCCCTTGAAAAAATTTAAATTATTAACCAAGACTAGAATACAAGTATCTTTGTGTTCTGTTCTCTTCCAGACCTACTGAAAATGTCTCCATCTCAGTGAAAAGATATGATGTATAAATTATCATCTAATGAAAATGTCATGATGGTGAGATATTAATAGTCCAAAGATTGCTCCAACAAAAGCATCTTATTTAGGAAGAAAAAAAAAACATTTGGTCTTACTTAACAAGTGTTTCCTTCAAAAACAGAAGATTATAGAATTGAGGAGTGATAGTACTATGCATAAATATGTGAGTTTATATAATAGAGGTCAAATGGAAAGAGCAAAATTAAAGTGAATTTGTGGAGACAAAAATATGGCAAAGCACTGGAAGAAACAAGGAAGAAATAATAGCATGTTTTAGTGAGAAACAAGATATGGAAGTTCATAAGCTATTAAAGAGAATTTTGCCTCACACTTTCACTTGTAAAGGATGTATGGTACATAGATGATATTTTCTACAGTAGTATTATAATTTTTTATTCACTTACAATTTTCCTAGGAAATGCTGAAATAGTTTTATACTAGTTCTGCAATAATACTCTTCAGACATGACCTAGTTGGACTCATACTTCAACTGTTTCTGATAATTTAGAAAATATGAAACTTCCAAAAATCACTTTCAGTGTCCTTTATATATAGGAGGAGATGAGAATAATAGAAAATCTGTTTGCTAATGAAAAGTGAGTCTAGTAGGACAAGAAATGAAATCTTGACTTTGTCACCTACTGTTTGACTCTGGGAAAGACATTTTTCATCCCTCTGCTTCAATTTCTTCATCTGCAAAATGAGAGTGTGGTGCTATATGGCTTCTATGATCTCTTTCTAATTCTTAAAGCTACAATTTTAGTGTCCACTGAGAGTTGTAGTGTGGTAATGCTCCATGCTAAAATATATAATCCTTCCAGAAGAATCAGACTAATCAAGTGTAGTCTGTATCCTAGCCACTCAAAATCAGGAAAAGAGCTATAAGACTTTCTTTAAAAGCACATAAATAACAACAATCACCACTGACACTGGAAAATACTTTCTTCCTCCTTTTTCTGAATTCCTGATTACCCTCTTGACCAATGGGAAAATGATTAAATAAAGCATTGAAATGATAAACAGTCTTTAATGTGATCTTATTCACAGCCAAGTACCCCATGTTTGCTATCTGAAAAGACAGAAATAGCACAGCATCTGTGCCCAAGTTTCTGAAGAGTTCTTCTCTTCCAAGTAAAATGGACTGGTTCTCTAGATTTATCTTTTAGAGAGAACACAAAATCCTTCTTAAATTAATGCTTGTACATGTGGGACTCTATTTTCCATTTCCTCCTAGGGACAAACAAACAATTAGCATTCAGGAAAGACCAGGTATCCTACTTTGCATTTTTTATTTGTATTAGCTGTTAGTGTGATTTTTTAAAAAATTCAGAGAAACTCTTTTCATATTTAGTACTCAGAAAACAAATATTTTGGCTACCATTTATTAATGAAGCATAACATAAGATAGAATGTAGTCTAACTGTGATTATTTTGAGAATTCAGCATTATGAGACCTAAAAATGAAGTATTAAGATTTGAATGCAAGGCTTGATTCTTGAATTTAAACTAAAGATCCAACTATATAACACAGAACATGATCTTTCTAATAATAGAATAAAAAGTTAAAGGGAGACAGAATTTTGGCTCAATATGAGCATGAGCTTCCTGACTATTTAAGATCCCAGAAGTTGGTGTGAGATGCATTATGGGGTGATAAATTCCCTGTTATTAGAAGTATTCAGGGGCAGAATCAAGATGGCATCTAAGGAACAGAAAAATCTAAAACCTCTCTGACTATCCTTTCATGCTGATCTTTTAAAAGCACATCAAAAAAGACAGAAAACCAAACAAAAAAAGACAGAGCCTCATGACTCTCCTGCTGAATACAACTTGAAAGATAGACAGAGAGAGTAGATTTCCAGTATAAGGGAGAAATCAGACACCCCTCCCCAATCTACTGTACTAAGACCTATGATCAAATACAGGATAACTGTGGGATTCCTAGGTTGGGGCTACAACTGTGATGGAGAACCTCATATAGGGGAGAAACTTGGTGGGGGTGGACATCTGCTTGGGTGCCCTCAGTTTCTGCAGAACCAGACTATAGCAAAGATTTGGCCTCAAGCAGATTAGCATGGAAGGTCAGCTCAACCAGTCTGATCCAGTATAACAGCAGAGGAGAGAGAAAATTAAAGATTCCCTCTAGGGCATAGCAGCTTAAAAACCATGGTCCAGGGGGCAGCTGGGTAGCTCAGAGGATTGAGAGGTAGGCCTAGAGATGGGAGGTCCTAGTTTCAAGTCTGGCCTCAGACACTTCCCAGTTGTGTGACCCTGGGCAAGTCACTTGACCCCCATTGACTAGCCCTTACCACTCTTCTGCCTTGGAACCAATGCATAGTATTAATTCCAAGACAGAAGGTAAGGGTTTAAAAACAAAACAAAACAAAACAAAAAACAACCATGGTCCAGTAAACCAACAGAGGGATTTTACAGTCCACAGTGGGGGGAAAATTAGTAAAAAAAAAAAGAAAAAAAGGAGGCAATGATTTAAAGTTTCTATGGGGATAAAGACCAAATGATAGAATTTATAGAGGTGAACAGAGTCTAAGAAATTTGAAGCAAAACCTCAAAAAATCCAGAAAATTTGACTCAGGCTGTGGAAGAGCTCAAAAAGGTATTAAAAATCAAGACAGATTGAATAAAAATAGGAAAAGGAAAACAACAGTTGAAAAAGAAAAATAGGTCATTTGGAAACAGAGGCACATGAATTAAAACAGGAAAATAGTTTCTTTAAAACCAGAACTGAAAAAAACTGGAAAATGAGGGGGGAAAATATCAAAGCATGAAAAGAATGACTTGAAAGGAAGAATGGACCAATTGGAAAAGAAAGATCAAAGGGTCATGGAAGAAATTCAGTCATTAAAATTAGAACTTGGCAATTAGAAGCTAATGACTTTACAAGACATCAAGAAACAATGAAACAAAATTAAAAGAATGTAAAAATCAAAGAAAATATGAAACACCTCATTGACAAAACAACTGATCTTGAAAATAGATCCAGTAGAGACCATTTAAAAATTATTAGACTATATGAAAGTGATGAACAACAACAACAACAACAACAAAAGCCTAGATATGATACTAGAGGAAATTATCCTGGAAAACTACCCTGATATTCTTGAACAAGAGGTTAAAATAGAGATTGAAAGGATGCACAGATTACCTCTTGCACTTAATCCCCAAAAGACAACTCCCAGAAATATTACAGCCAAGTTCAAAGCTCCCAAGCAAAGAAGAAAATACTACAAGAAAGAAACAATTCAGATATCATTAAGCCCCAGTTAGGATCAAACAGGACCCAGCAGCCTACAGAGAATCAGACAGGACCTGGCAGACCAGAAGAATTGTTACATGATATTCTTAAAGGGAAGGGAACCGGGTTTACAACCAAGAATCAACAACCTGTTAAGGGAAAATTTTAGGATTGAGACTAAATATACTATTTAGTGGTTGCCAGGGATTTAAATTCAAATCCCAATGAAATACAGAATTCAGAGGCCTCAGCCAAGGGAGCTTCCCAGAAGATTAAATCTGGCTTGGCTTCCAGCCATGAGGCCTCCTCCAAGATAAGTGGCCTCCTTGGATGCTGGTGTCTTCAGAAAGGTCAAGGGAAAGGGGAGTCAGCCTTATCACTCACCATGTGGTTGTTCAAGGAAGCATGCTGAGTACCCACATTCCACCAAGTCAAGTTCTACCACCAAAGTCTGCAAAATCCCCTTTCACAGGAAGTGACGTGAAATATAAAGGCAGTTTTTCACATCACTTCCTGTGTCTACCATGTACAAATAGTGGCTTAAACTTGGCTTAGGACAGCCCAAGGAGGTCAGTCAGTTGTTTCTGATTTGTCACTTGCTAGCACACAGAGGTCACAGACCATCCTCCCAAGGTAGGAAGACCAAAAGAATAAAGGAAAACTGTATGCCAATCTCTTTAATGGACACAGATGCAAAAATTTTAAATAAAATACTAGTAAAAAGACTATAGCAAGTTTTTGCAAGGTTTATTCACTATGACCTTATGGGATTTATAACAGGAATTCAATGCTAGTTTAATATTAGGAAAATCAACCACATAATCAATCATATCAACAACCAAACTAGTAGGAATCACAAGATTATCTCAATAGATGCAGAAAAAAAAATCCTTTGACAAAATATAATACCCATTCCCATTGAAAACACAAGAAAGTATGGAAATAAAAGGACCTTTCCTCAAAATAAAAAGTAGTATTTATTTAAAACCATCAGCAAGTATCATCTGCAATGTGGATAAGTTAGAGGCATTTCCAATAAGATCAGGAGTGAGGCAAAGATGCCCATTATCATCTCTATTATTTAATATTGTATTGGAGATGCTAGCTTTAAAAATTAAAGAAGAAAAAGTAATTGAAGGGATTAAAGTAGTCAATGAGGAAACTAAACTATCACTTTTGCAAATGATATGATAGTTTACTTAGAGAATCCTAGAAAATCAACTAAAAAGATTGTGGAAATAATTAACCACTTTAGCAAAGTTGCAGGGTACAAAAGAAACAAAAAGAAATCACCAATATGTCTTTATACTTTCAACAAAACTCATCAGCAAGAGATAGAAAGAGAAACTCCATTTAAAATCACTTTAGGAAATATTAAATATTTAGGAGCCTATTTGCCAAGGAAAACTCAGGAATAATATGAACACAACTATAAGTCACTTTTCACACAAATAAAACTAGATCTAAACAATTGGAAAAATATTAATTGCTCATGGTTAGGACAAGCTATAGTAATAAAAATGATAATCCTGACTAAATGAATTAACTTATTTAATATATACCTATCATATTACCAAAAAACTTTTATAGAATTACAAAAAAAATTATAACAAAGTTCATCTGGAAGAATAAAAGATCAAGACTATCAAGAGAACAAATGAAAAAATGTTAATGATGATAGCTTAGCAATAATCTATCTTAAACAGCACTATAAAGCAGTTATCATCAAAATGATATAGCATTGATTAAGAAATAGAAAGGTGGATCAATGACCTCAGCAAGCTAATGTTTGATAAACCCAAAGATCCCAGCTTTTGAGTCATGACCCCACTATTTGAAAAAATTACTGGGAAAACTGAAAATGGTATGGGAAAAACTAGATTTAGATCAACATCTCACACCCTATACCAAGATAAATTCAAAATGAGTAAATGACAAATATAAAGAGGGAAATTATAAGTTAGGATAACTTAGAATACTATACCTGTAGACCTCTGGGAAAGGGAAGAATTTAAGACCAAGCAAGAGATAGAGAACATTATAAGAAGTAAAATAAATGTTTGTACATATACAAACAAAAACTAATGCAACCAAAATTAGGAGGGAAGCAAAAAGCTGGAGGGAGGGGAATTCATAACAAAATTCTCTGATAAGGTATTAATTTCTCAGTTATATAAGGAACTAAGTCAAATGTACAAGAAATCAAGTCGTTCTCAAATTGAAAAATGGTCAAGGGGTATGAACAGGCAGTTTTCAGATGAAGAAATTAAAACTATCAAAAATCACATGAAAAATTGTCCTAAATCCCTCCTGATTAGAGAAATATAAATCAAAACAACTGAGATACTTCCTCACACCTAGCAGATTGGCCAATATAACAGTAAAGGAAAATAATAAATGTTGGAGGGGATGTATCAAAATTGAGACACTAATGCATTGCTGGTGAAATGATGAATTGATCCAACCATTCTGGAAGACAATTTGGAATTATACACAAAGGGCTTTATAAAAAAGCATGTCCTTTGATCCAGCAATACCACTACTAAGTTTGTACCCAAAGAGATTTTAAAAATAATGTTTGTAAAAATATTTATAATCTCCCTCTTTGTGGTGGCAAAAATTTGGAAAATGAAGGAGTGTCCCTCTATTGGGGAATGGCTGAACAAATTTTAGTATATGATGGTGATGGAATACTATTGTGTAATAAGGAATGATAAACTGTTTAATTTCCATCCAAGGTGGAAAGACCTCCACAAACTGATGTGGAGGGAAATGAGTAGAACCAGGAGAACGTTGCACACAGAAACTGAAACATTATGGAATGATCAAATGTAATAGACTTTGCTATTAATAGCAATGCGATAATCCAGGACAATCCTAAGGGATTAATGAAATTAAATACTCTTGACATCAAGGAAAATAACTGTGAAAGCAGAAATGTAGAAGAAAAACATTGGATTTATCACTTGTTTATATGGGTATATGATTTGGGGGTTTGGTTTTAAAAGATTACTCTATCACAAAAATGAATAATATGGAAATAAGTATTGAGTGATAATACATGTATAACTCACTAGAATCGCTTGTCAGCTCCAGGATGAAGGGAAGAAAAAGGGAAAGAAGAGAACATAAAGCATTAACCTTGGAAAAAATACTTAAAAATAAATAATATAATTTTTTAAAAGAAGTGTTTAAAAGGAAATTTTCTGATAAGCTGTCAAGGATATTGAAGGACAGCTTTAAATAAAGGGTTAGAATAGCTTCCTCAAAGAATGAATCACATGAGATGACCTTTAAATTCCTTTCTAATCTAGGAATCTGCAACTCCATTTCAATATTACTCAACATTAATGATAGAAAGTTTCAACTACTCTATCCTTACATTTTATTAAAAGTGCAAAGGAGTATTAGGAATTTCAGTGGCATACTTAAAATTCATAATTTTATTCTGATGGCATTTTCAGTAGCACTGAAAAATGGGAAATCATACTTAGTAATCAAAAAGAAAGTAGATATATAAAAAGATTATAAAATAAGATAAAGCTTTGGAGAACTACATTGGCATTTGTTCGACAGTATGCCAACTAAAAGAAGGAAAGACAAAGGGCTTTCCTTCATTCGGTATTTAGGGTATCTGTACATTACAGCCACATTTAGTAATTAGGCTTTTGTTCAAGTCTAAGGCTCTTTGTAGGATGACAGACTGACAAAATATACCAAGGAAGAAAAGGTTTTCCAATTATTTAAATATTGGTAGTCATTTTTAACTAGGAATTTCTCTGTATTAAAATAACATTACATGTCATATAATTGAATAGCACGTGTTTCTCTGTAAAAGGCTAATATGTCAAAACATTATGCAATGTACTTAGAACAGAAAATAATTGTCTGACCTTACATCATAAATTCCATGACAAGGAATTAAAGTAATTTTTTTCCATGTGAGTTTGTGTGTGTGTGTGTGTGTGTGTGTGTGTGTGTGTGTGTGTGTGTGAATTAGAGAGGTGAGGAGTGATAGTAACAGGAACAAATAAGTGAGACTTTATAACAGAAGCCTAGTAGAAATAGTCTTAAAATGGAGTTTTGCAGCCAGAAGAATATGTCAAGGAGTACTGCAGAAGGGCAAGAATTGTCCTTTTTATTATCTTTTCTCCTATTGCCCCCAGATGAACAATAAAAATATGATCTCTTTAGTAAATGTGCTTGTTATGACAAAAAGTTCCCACAAATTTTCCCCAAAATCCAATAACCAACAAACTAGTCATGTGTATGTGTGAATTTCTTACACAAATATTCGCCTTATTCTATATCTCATGTCTATCCCTTCTTTGGCAGGGCATAGCTATTGCATTTTATCTTCAATACTCTGGATTCCTGGGTCATCAGCCCATTGATCAGTGTTCTAAAATTAAAGGCAGTTCATTAAATAAACCACAATGCTTTAAATGAGCAAGTATTCCATCCTTCAATGTAGAAATATTGAAGAAAATTACAGAGAAATATATTCTATGTGATTTTATAATAAATATGTGGGTAATAAGTAGAATTTTGACTTTGTATAGATCACCTTGAAGACAAGATCTATCTTTTACTTCTTTTTGTTTCCCCATTATATAGGACTGCCTAACACAATATCTACTTTAAAATGTTTATTGATTGATTGCATGATAATAAAGGGGAGACACAAAACAAATAATCCAAACTGACAGAAAATGGATTCTAATAATCTTTTTTTTGAGACTATGATATTTATATTCATAAAGGAATTTCTTCCATATTTTGGAACTCAAAAAATTTCAAGCAAATGTAACATGAAGCAATGAGCACTGGATTGGAAGCGAGAGCTAAAATGGTGATCTTGAGGGAGAATTCCAGCCAAACCATCTCTTCATTCCTTTTGAGACTTAAAAATAACATATCAAATTAAATTCTGGAACAACAAAACCAACAATAGATTGTAGTGAAAGACTTTTCCAGACCAAGCCAATTTAGGAGGTCAAAAAAGAAGGTGTAGGGTTTGGTCTGTTGTAGAGTTCAGGTGGTGGCAACACTTTCTGTGGACCTTGGAAATTGGCATTTACAGCAGCAGCAGCAGTAGCAGCAGCAATGAGTTCTAGAAACTCTTATTTATCAGAGAGAGTAAGGAGAATGGACAACTGGTTAGAAAGAGATTACAGGGGGGGACCTGTGCAAGATTGAGTGTAGAACATGGTGCTATTTAGCAAACCCATTGTCTATTACCCACTTTTAGGTCACAGTTCAAGGACAGAGAGTAGGACTTGTGGTCACAAGGAATCTGGGTCTAAGGTCTCAGTTCCAGAGCAGAGCAGAGAAAGCAGGAAGATTTTTTTCATGGTAGCAATCCCAGGACAGTGAAATAAATGCTGTCACTTTCTGTTGCAAGGGAACAGAGCTTCTACATGAGTAAGGACCAGACCAAAGACTGGGAGATCAATGATCACGCTTCTCTACAAATCAAATCATCTTGAAAGCACCAAAAGCTAACAGACCCTAAGAACAATCTGTGAAAAGAGAAGGAGGACAAGAAAGGTCTAAAGCTCAGGAAAGTCCTTTACACATGTTCAAAGTTAAGAAACAAGCTAGAAAAATGAACAAACCATAAAAACATGACTATAAAAATTAATATGGCAAAAGGAAAGCTAAAGACAAGCTCAGAAGACAATGACATAAGAACATCTACAAAGTCTCCATAAAAGTGTAGATTGGATAAAAGTCCATCATAAATTCCAAGAAAAGCAAATAAAGAACAAACAAAGAACTTTAAGAATTAAATGAGAGACATAGTGGAAAATTGGGAAAATAAATGAGAAAAAATCTACAAATTATTATGAAAAGAAAACTGCCTTGACAAAAGAGATAAGAATTACTCAAGAAAATAACTTTTTTTAAACATTATTTTATTTAGTCATTTCCAAACATTATTCATTGGAAACAAAAATCATTTTCATATCCTCTCCCCCACCCCCTCCCACCACCTCTCCTATAGCCAGCTCATGATTCCACTGGGTATCACATGTGTTCTTGACTGGAACCCATTTCCCTGTTGTTGGTATTTGCTCTAGAGTGTTCATTTAGAGTCTCTCCTCAGTCATATCTCTTCCACCCCTATAGTCAAGCAGTTGCTTTTCATCGGTGTTTTTACTCTCACAGTTTATCCTCTGCTTGTGGATAGTGTTTTTTAGATCCCTGCAGATTATTCAGGGATATTGCATTGTCCCTAATGGAGAAGTCCATTTCCTTCGATTGTACCACAGTGTTTCAGTCTCTGTGTATAATGATTTCCTGGTTCTGCTCCTTTTGCTCTGCATCACTTCATGGAGGTTGTTCCAGACTCCATAGAATTCGTCCACTTTATTATTCCTTTGAGCACAATAGTATTCCATCACCAACATATACCACAATTTGTTCAGCCATTCCCCAATTAAAGGGCATCCCCTCATTTTCCAATTTTTGGCCACCACAAAGAGTGCAGCTATGAATATTCTTGTACAAGTTTTTTTTTTTTCCTTATTATCTCTTTGGGGTACAAACCCAGCAGTGCTATGGCTGGATCAAAAGGCAGACAGTCTTTTATCGCCCTTTGGGCATAGTTCCAAATTGCCCTCCAGAATGGCTGGATCAATTCACAACTCAACCAGCAATGAATTAGTGTCCCTAATTTGCCACATCCCCTTCAGCATTCATTACTTTCCATAGCTGTTATGTTAGCCAATCTGCTAGGTGTGAGGTGATACCTCAGAGTTGCTTTGATTTGCATCTTTCTAAGAGATGTAGAGCACTTTTTCATGTGTTTATTAATAGTTTTGATTTCTTTGGCTGAGATTGCCTTTTCATGTCCCTTGCCCATTTATCATTTGGAGAATGGCTTGATTTTTTGTACAATTGATTTAGTTCTTTGTAAATTTGAGTAATTAAACCTTTGTCAGAGATTTTTTTTTTTAAACCCTTACCTTCCGCCTTGGAGTCAATACTGTGTATTGGCTCCAAGGCAGAAGAGTGGTAAGGGCTAGGCAATGGGGGTCAAGTGACTTGCCCAGGGTCACACAGCTGGGAAGTGGCTCAGGCCAGATTTGAACCTAGGACCTCCCGTCTCTAAGACTGGCTCTCAATCCACTGAGCTACCCAGCTGCCCCCTGTCAGAGGTTTTTATGAAGATTGCTTCCCAATTTGTTGCTTTCCTTCTGATTTTAGTTTCATTGGTTTTGTTTGTACAAAAACTTTTTAATTTGATGTATTCCAAATTATTTATTTTGCATTTTGTGACTCTAAGTCTTGCTTGGTTTTAAAATCTTTCCCTTCCCAAAGGTCTGACACGTATACTATTCTGTGTTCCCCTAATTTTCTTATAGTTTCCTTCTTTATGTTAAAGTAATTCATCCATTCTGAGTTTATCTTGATGTAGGGTGTGAGATGTTGATCCAAACCCAATCTCTCCCATACTGTCTTCCAATTTTCCCAGCAGTTTTTAACAAATAGTGGATTTTTGTCCCCAAAACTGGGGTCTTTCGGATTGTCATAGACAGTATTGCTGAGGTCACTTACCCCAAATTTTTTTTTCCACTGATCCTCCTTTCTGTCTCTTAGGCAGTACCAAATTGTTTTGATGATGGCTGCTTTATAATATAGTCTGAGATCTGGGACTGCAAGGCCCCTTTCCTTTCTATTTTTTTTTCATTGTTTCCCTGGATATCCTTGATACTTTCTTCCAAATGAACTGTTATGGTTTTTTCTAAATCAGTAAAAAAAACATTTTTTGGAAGTTCAATGGGTATGGCACTAAATAGATGAATGAGTTTGGGTAGGATGGTCATTTTTATTATATTGGCTCATCCTATCCAGGAGTAGTTAATGTTCTTCCAATTGTTCAAGTCTAATTTTAGTTGTGTGGAAAGTGTTTTGTAGTTGTGTTTATATAGTTCCTGTGATTCTTTCGGGAGATAGATTCCTAAGTATTTTATTTTGTGTAAGGTGATTTTGAATGGGATTTCTCTTTCTAGTTCTTGTTGCTGAGCTGTGTTGGAAATATATAGAAATGCTGATGACTTATGTGGGTTTATTTTGTATCCTGCAACTTTGCTAAAGTTGTTGATTATTTCGATTAGGTTTTTGGTTGAATCTCTAGGATTCTTTAAGTAGACCATCATGTCATCTGCAAAGAGTGATAACTTGGTCTCCTCCTTGCCTATTTTGATGCCTTCATTTTCTTTTTCTTCTCTAATTGCTACTGCTAGTGTTTGTAGTACAATGTCAAATAATAGAGGTGATAATGGGCATCCTTGTTTCACTCCTGATCTTACTGGGAATGCATCTAGTTTATCCCCATTGCAGATGATATTAGTTGATGGTTTTAGATAAGAAAATAACTTTTTAAAAAGCAGAATGGGCCTGTTGGAAAAATCTCATTGAAGAAAATAATTTCTCAAAAATTAGAATTGGTTAATTTAAAGCTAATGACTCTATGAGACATGAATAAATAATAAAGCAAAGTCAAAAAATAAAAAATAGAAGAAAATATATCTGATTGGAAAAGCAAATAATATAGAAAATATGTCAGAGAGAGATAATTTAAGAATTACTGGAATCTCTGAAACTGATAAACAATAAAAGGAGACTAGAAATAATACTCAAAAAATTATAAAGGAAAATTATGTAGATATTTTTGAACCAGACAAAATACAGACTGAAACAGTGTACCTATAACATCCTAAAAGAAATCCAAAAACGGAAGCTCTCATGAATATTATAATCAAACTCCAGAGCTCCCAGGCCAAATACAAAATATTATAAGTAGCCAGAAAGAAACTATTCAAATATCATGTAGCCACAGTAAATATAAAACAAGGTTTAACAGATTCTACATTAAAAGGGCTTAGAATATGATATTCCAGAGGACAAAGGTGCTAGGATTACAACCAAGAATGACTTAACCAGAAAAATTGAGTATAATCATTCAAGGGGATAATTAGTATTCAATGAAATTGATGAGTTTCAAGCATTCCTGATGACAAGATCAGATCTTAAAAGAAAATTTCACATCCAAATACTAGACTTAAGAAAGTAAACATGAAAGAGAAATCATAGGAGATTTATGAAGTTGAACTCTTTGTCTTCCTATATAGGAAGATGACATATATTATTCCTAAGAACTTTATTATATTAGGGAGGTGGCATAGAAGACATGAGTGTGAGTTAATTATTATGTAATAATCACCTTAAAAATGAAAGGGTAAGAAGGAAAGATTCACTGAGAGAAGGAGAAAGGAAGAAGATAAAAGGGGAACACTATCTTACATAGCATAAGCATATACAAGGAAGAGTATTTCTATAGAAAGAGAAAATGGGGATGGTGAGCATAGCTTCAATTTCAGTCTCATCTGAATTGATTTAAAGAGGGAAGATTCACACATACACACACACACACACACACACACACACACATGCACCTGCTCATAGCACTGGTTATAGAAATAAATCTTAAGAAAGTAGAAAGAGAAGGGAATAATAGTAAATGTGTGTTTTGATAAAAGGGAGAATGAATTAAAAGTGTCAGAAGTCAGAAGCAAAGCTGACTTATTTTTGAGGATATATATATATATATATATATATATATATATATATATATATATATATATATATATATATATATATATATAAAGATAGAGGAGAAACTTCCGGGTAATCATGGCTTCAATCTAGACGCCACACTCTTGCTCTCCCCAGCACCGAACAAAATAGACTACATCAAAGGAGCATAAAAATCACCTTTGGAGGAACAGAAGGACTCCCCAGTACTCCACAGTACCCCACAGAGGCGAAGGTACATGGGGTTTGAACATTTCCACACTATAATAAGTAGGAGGAAAAGCTTGCACAGAAACGTGAACTGAGCTGCCCTTCCCCAACCACCTCCCCCACCAAACCAGAGTGAGCTACCAGAGCACTCACCGGGACAGTGAGTGAGTAGGGAATGACTCTGTCTGGGGGGGCACTCCAGGGTCCTTGGGATCTGGGGACTGCCAGGAAAAAACACAGGAGACTCCTGCGCCAAGCAAAGGGGGCCCAGGGAGCTGTACTTGGAGGGTGTGCTGATTATCTGGGCGGAGCTGAACACCTGGGCAGTGTGGCTGTGATCAGGGGCCCAGCACTCTAAGAAACCTTGGAGGCTGGGAAGAACTAGTCTGAGGCAACCTAAATTCACAGAAAACCCGCCCATATCACACAGACCCCAGACCAAAAAGGAAAGGGGAATAAAACCACCAAAGGGATGGCTCACATGGCCCAAAATCAAGCCTCCAGGAAGAAAGGGGAAAAGGTGACTATTGAAAACTTTTATGGTAGAAGTTCCCAAGGAAAAGAGGAGAATGAGGATGAAATAAAAAAAAAATCAGAACATGCCTCCCAAAATGGAAACTATCAACAAGCTCTGGAAGATCTCAAACTGGAGCTTACCCAAAAGATGGAAACCTGGAAAGAAAAATGGGAGAAAGAGATCAGCAGTCTGACATATAAGACTGCTCAATTGGAAAAAAGAGCTCGAAGCATCCAATAGAAGGGCAGACAAAGCTGAAAAGCAAAACCAGTTCCTAATTAAGCAACTTGAAGAAAGTGAGATCATAAAACAGCAAGAATAAATACAGCAAAGCCAAAAAATTAATAAATTAGAAGAAGACATAACATATCTCACTGAAAAGGTCACTGACTTGGAAATCAGAGGAAGAAGAGACAACCTCTGAATTATCAGTCTCCCAGAAAAACCAGAGATAAACAATAAACTCGATGTTATTCTACAGGAGATTATAAAATAAAATTGCCCACATGTTCTGGAGCAAGGGGGCAAAATGGAAATAGAAAGGGTTCATAGAACACCCTCTATACTAAATCCCCAAAAGACAACACCCAGGAATGTAATTGCCAAATTCAAGAGCTTCCAAGAAAAGGAGAAAATCCTACAAGAAGCAAAGAACAGGAGCTCAGATATAGTGGCGCTCCCATAAGGATCACACATGACTTAGCGGCTAACACACTAAGAGACCGCAAAGCATGGAACACGATATTTAGAAATGCAAGAGAGCTGCGTCTCCAACCAAGAATCAACTACCCAGCAAAACTGATTATATACTTCCAGGGGAATGTATGGGCATTCAACAAAATAGAAGATTTCCAAGCATTTGCTAAGAAAAGACCAGAACTTAGTGGAAAATTTAATATCCAAGCACAGAAAGCAAGAGAAACATGAAAAGGTAAATATGAAAGAAAGGGAAAAGGAGATAAATCTTATCTTTTTCTTTAAGTCAAACTCTCTTCTATAAGGACTACATTTACATCAAATTATATATATATTAATATGTGGAGAAAATGTTTTGTGTAACTCTCAAAAACTGTATGCATCATAAGAGTAGTTAGAAGCATGCATAGGGAAAGATTGGGGCATTAAGAAGATTTGGGGAAAGTGGGAGTAAAGAAAGGAAAAGGGGGGAACCGTAAGATTTACTTCAAGAAATAGGAGGGACTTAATAGAATAATCTTTCCATATAAAGATACACATGGGAAGAGGAGGGGAAGAACTCTCATATGAAAAGGAGAGGAAGTGAGCTTTAAGTGGAATTACTTAAACCTTACTCTCAGTGAAATAAAATCTGAGAGCGAAGAACATCTAGATCCAGTGGGATCCTGAATTCTATCTTATCCAATAGGGCAAGAAAGAAAGGAAAATTAAGGAGGGGGAGGGGGAAGGGAGTATAAAAAGGGAGGGAAGGAGAGGGGGGAGGGGAAGGGAGCATAAAAATGCAGGGGCTAGAAAGGGAAGCATATCAAGGGAGGGGAATAGGGGGACTGACCTAAAATAAATCACTGGTTCAAAAGGAGATAGCTAAAGAAGGAAGGTCAGAAGGAAGATATCAAAATGCCAGAGAATCCACAAATGACAATCATAACTTTGAATGTGAATGGGATGAACTCACCCATAAAACGTAGACAAATAGCAGATTGGATTAGAACCCAAAACCCTACCAATTGTTGTCTTCAAGAAACACATATGAGGCGGGTTGGCATTCACACGTTTAGAATTAAAGGATGGAGTAAGACCTTTTGGGCCTCAACTGATAGAAAGAAGGCAGGAGTTGCAATCATGATATCTGACAAAGCAAAGCAAAAATTGATCTGATCAAAAGGGATAGGGAAGGTAAATATATTCTGTTAAAAGGAAGTATAGACAATGAGGAAATATCACTAATCAACATGTATGTACCAAATGGTATAGCATCCAAATTCTTAATTGAGAAACTAGGAGAATTGAAGGAGGAAATAGACAGTAAAACCATATTAGTGGGAGAATTGAACCAACCACTATCAAATTTAGATAAATCAGACCAAAAAATAAACAAGAAAGAAGTAAAAGAGATGAATGAAATCTTAGAAAAATTAGAGTTAATAGACATATGGAGAAAAATAAATAGGGACAAAAAGGAATACACCTTCTTTTCAGCACCACATGGCACATTCACAAAAATAGATCATACACTAGGTCACAGAAACATGGCACTCAAATGCAGAAAAGCAGAAATAATAAATGCAGCCTTTTCAGATCACAAGGCAATAAAAATATTGATCGATAAGGGTACATGGAGAGCCAAATCAAAAATTAATTGGAAATTAAATAATATGATACTCCAAAATTGGTTAGTTAGAGAAGAAATCATAGAAATAATTAATAATTTTGTTGAGGAAAATGACAACAGCGAGACATCCTTTCAAACCTTATGGGACGCAGCCAAGGCAGTACTTAGAGGAAAATTCATATCCCTGAGTGCATATATGAAAAAATTAGGGAGGACAGAGATCAAGGAATTGGAAATGCAAATCAAAAAACTTGAGAACGAACAAATTAAAAACCCCCAGAAGAAAACCAAACTAGAGATCCTAAAAATTAAGGAAGAAATTAATAAAATCAAAAGTGACAGAACTATTAAGCTAATAAACAAGACTAGAAGCTGGTACTTTGAAAAAACAGACAAAATAGACAAAGTACTGGTCACTCTAATTAAAAAAGGAAAGGAGAAAGGCAAATTAACAGCATCAAGGATGAAAAGGAAGATCTCACCTCCAATGAAGAGGAAATTAAGGCAATCATTAAAAACTACTTTGCCCAACTATATGGCAATAAATATACCAACTTAGGTGATATGGATGAATATTTACAAAAATATAAATTGCCTAGACTAACAGAAGAAGAACTAGGTTTCTTAAATAATCCCATATTAGAAAAAGAAATCCAACAGGCCATCAAAGAACTTCCTAAAAAAAATCCCCAGGGCCTGACGGATTCACCAGTGAATTCTATCAAACATTCAAAGAACAGCTAACTCCAATACTATACAAACTATTTGACATAATAAGCAAAGAGGGAGTTCTACCAAACTCCTTTTATGACACAAACATGGTACTCATTCCAAAGCCAGGCAGGACAAAAACAGAGAAAGAAAATTATAGACCAATCTCCCTAATGAATATAGATGCAAAAATCTTAAATTGGATACTAGCAAAAAGACTCCAGCAAGTGATCAGAAGGGTCATCCACCATGATCAAGTAGGATTTACACCAGGGATGCAGGGCTGGTTCAATATTAGGAAAACTATCCACATAATTGACCACATCAACAAGCAAACCAACAAGAACCACATGATTATCTCAATAGATGCAAAAAAAGCCTTTGATAAAATACAACACCCATTCCTACTAAACACATTAGAGAGCACAGGAATAGAAGGGTCGTTCCTAAAAATAATAAACAGTATATATCTAAAACCATCAGCTAATATCATCTGCAATGGGGATAAACTAATCCATTCCCATTAAGATCAGGAGTGAAACAAGGATGCCCATTATCACCTCTATTATTTGACATTGTAGTAGAAACACTAGCAGTAGCAATTAGAGAAGAAAATGAAATTGAAGGCATTAAAATAGGCAAGGAGGTGACCAAATTATTGCTCTTTGCAGATGACATGATGGTCTACTTAAACATTCCTAGAGATTCAACCAAAAAGCTAATCAAAATAACCAACAACTTTAGCAAAGTTGCAGGATACAAAATAAACCCACATAAGTCATCAGCATTTCTATATAATTCCAACACAGCTCAGCAGCAAACACTAGAAAGAGAAATCCCATTCAAAATTACCTTAGACAAAATAAAATACTTAGGAATCTATCTCCCGAGACAAACATAGGAATTATATGAACACAACTACAAAACACTTTCCACACAACTAAAACTAGACTTGAACAATTGGAAGAACATTAATTGCTCATGGGTAGAATGAGCCAATATAATAAAATATGACCATCCTACCCAAACTCATCTATCTATTTAGTGTCATACCCATGGAACTTCCAAAAAAAGGAGGATCAGTGGAATAGACTGGGGGCAAGAGACCTCAGCAAGACAGTATATGACAAACCCAAAGATCACAGCGTTTGGGACAAAAATCCACTATTTCATAAAAACTGCTGGGAAAATTGGAGGACAGTGTGGGAAAGATTAGGTTTAGATCAACACCTCACAACCTACACCAAGATAAATTCAAAATGGGTGAATGACTTGAACATAAAGAAGGAAACTATAAGAAAATTAGGCAAACACAGAATAGCATACATGTCAGACCTTTGGGAAAGGAAAGACTTCAAAACCAAGCAAGACTTAGAAAGAGTTACAAAATGCAAAATAAATAATCTGGAATACATCAAATTAAAAAGTTTTTGCACAAACAAAACCAATGTAACCAAAATCAGAAGGGTAGCAGCAAATTGGGAAACAATCTTCATATAAACCTCTTACAAAGGTTTAATTACTCAAATTTACAAAGAACTAAATCAATTTTACAAAAAATCAAGCCATTCTCCAATTGATAAATGGGCAAGGGTTATGAACAGGCAGTTCTCTGCCAAAGAAATCAAAACTATTAATAAGCACATGAAAAAGTGCTCTACATCTCTTATATTCAGAGACATGCAAATCAAAACAACTCTGAGGTATCACCTCACACCTAGCAGATTGGTTAACATGACAGCTATGGAAAGTAATGAATACTGGAGGGGATGTGGCAAAGTGGGGACACTAATTCATTGCTGGTGGAGTTGTGAATTGATCCAGCCATTCTGGAGGGCAATTTGGAACTTTGCCCAAAGGGTGATAAAAGACTGTCTGCCCTTTCATCCACCTATAGCCCTGCTGGGTTTGTACCCCAAACAGATAATAAGGAAAAAGACTTGTACAAGAATATTCATAGCTGCACTCTTTGTGGTGGCCAAAAATTGGAAAACAAGGGGATGCCCATCAATTGGGGAATGGTTGAACAAATAGTGGTATATGTTGGTGATGTAATAGTATTGTGCTAAAAGGAATAATAAAGTGGACGAATTCCATGGAGACTGGACCAGGAAGTGATGCAGAGCAAAAGGAGCAGAACCAGGAAAACATTGTACACAGAGACTGATACACTGTGGTACAATCAAAGGTGATGGACTTCTCCATTAGTGACAATGCAATGTCCCTGAACAATCTGCAGGGATCTAAAAAATACTATCCATAAGCAGAGGATAAACTGTGGGAGTAAAAACACCGATGAAAAGCAACTGCTTGACTACAGGGGTGGAGAGGATATGACTGAGGAGAGACTCTAAATGAACACTCTAATGCAAATACCAACTACAGGGAAATGGGTTCGAGTCAAGAACACATGTGATAACCAGTGGAATTGTGCGTTGGCTATGGGAGAGGGAAAGGTGGGGGGGGGCAGGGAGGAAAAGAAAATGATCTTTGTTTCCAGTGAATACTGTTTGGAAATGACCAAATAAAATAATGTTTAAAATTTTAAAAAAAGATAGAGGAGAGATAGACACACACATAGGTATAACTGGAACAGCAGTTCTCAAACCTCTCTATTTGTAGCAATGAGAATACATAATGCATATCAGGTATTTACATTCCAAATCATAACTGTAGCAAAATTACTGTTTTGAAGTAACCACCCAAATAATTTTTTGGTTTGGGGTCACTGAAACATGAGGAACTGTATTGCAGGGTCACAACATTAGAAAGGTTGAGAACCACTGAACTAGAAGAAAATGGGACAGATGGAACAATACACAGTTTGCAATTGTAACTGTGAATTGGATGGAACCCATAGAATGGAAGCAGATAATAGAATAGATTAGAAATCAGAATCCAACAATATCTTGTTTACATGAAACACACTTGAAATGGAATGACAGGAGTTAGAATAAGAGGCTGGATGAGAATCTATTAAGTTTCAGCTAAAGTAGAAAAAAATGCAATCATGATAATTGAAGATAAAGAAAACCAATAATAGACCCAATTTTAAAAGATAATCAAGAAAACTACATTTTGCTAAAAGGTGTCCTAGACAAGAAAATAATATCAATACTAAATGTATATGCCTCAAATGACATAATATTTAAAGTCATAAATAAAAGATAAATTAATTACAAGAGGAAATGGCAAAACTATAATAGTGGGGTGCTGAAATTTACACTAAGTGTAAAGAATTAGATAAATATAACCATAATATAAATTAAAAAGGAGAATGGAATCTTAGAAAAGTTAGATGATAGATTGCTGTAGAACTAATTGGGGGAAAAAAAAAGCTAAACCTTTTTCTCAGTTATATTAGTCAGCTTCAGAAAAAATGACCATGTAATAGGTCATTAAAATTTTCACAAATAAATGCAGAAATATTAAATTCATTCTTTAATAAAATATAATAAAAATGACATTCAATAAAGAGTTTTTTTAAAATAAAAATTAATGTGTATGTAGGGGTGCAACTAGGTGGCTTAGCGGACTGAGAGTCATGCCTCAACATAAGAGGTTCTGGGTTTATATCTGTCTTCAGACATTTTCTAACTGTAATACCAGGCAAGTCACTTAACCATAATTTCCTAATCCTTACTTCTCTTTTGCCTTGGAGTCATCTAAAATGGAAGGTAAGGGTTTTTTAAAAAATGACAATTAAATAATTTATCCCTAAAAATAAGTAGGTAAAATAACAAATCATAGAAACAATCAATAATTTCATTAAAGATAATGACAGCAACTAGAAAACAACACACTAACATTTGTGAGATGCAGCCAAAGTAATACTTAGAGGAAAAGGTAAATCTCTAAATACATCAAAAAAGAGAAATAGCAGAGTGAATTGGGCATGCAACTAAACAAACTAAAGCAAAGAACAAATTTTAAATTCCCAATTAAATACCAAGAGAGAAATTCTGAAAAATCAAAGGACAAATTAATAAAACTGACAGTAAAAAATATACCTTTGAACTAATAAACAAATTAAGAGCTGGTTTTATGGGGGGAAATAAAATTAACAAACTACTGACTAATTTGAGTAAAATATTTACCAGTATCAAAAATAAAAAGGATGAATTCATCATCCATGAAGATTAAAATAAAGCAATTGTTAGGGGCAATTTTGCCCAATTACATTCAAGCAATATTGACAATCTACTTAAAATAAATAGATTATAAAAATGTAAATTTTGCTTATTAACAGAAGAGGAAATAAAATACTTAAATAGCCTTATCCCATAAAAAGGAATAGAACAAGGTATGAATGAGTTCCTTTAAAAATCCCAAGAACCAGAGGGATTTAAAAGTAAATTCTAGCGGACAGCTGGGTAGCTCAGTGGATTGAAAAATCAGGCCACGAGATGGGAGGTCCTGGGTTCAAATTTGACCTCAGTCACTTCCCAGCTGTGTGACCCTGGGCAAGTCACAACCCCCATTGACTATAAAAAAGAAATAAAAGTAAGTTCTACATAACACTGAATAAATAATAAATCCCAATATTATAAAAAGTATTTGAAAAAATAGTAAAGAAGGATTCATACCAAATTACTTCTAAAACACAAACCCTGAAGAGAGAGCAAAAATACATTATACACCAATTTCCCTAATATTGCTGCAAAAATTTTATATAAAGTCCTAACAAGGAGATAAAGTAACACATAATAAAGATCATACACTATTTTAGGTGGAGTTTATACCAAGAATGCAGGTCTGTTTATGTTAGTAAAACTATAAGTAGAATTGACCATATAACAAAAACAATAAACATCTTAACATTATTTCAATTTACAGAAAAAGCTTTTGACAAAATTCAGATGTGTGAGTATATAACTTTGTCAATTACATAAAATGGCTAAGGGCTCAGAAATAAATAGCTATATTTATTATTTATTAAGATATTGTTTAAGAAAATAGAAAAAGGACCCAGAATCTTTGCATCATAGAGGAAAAAGCTGGAGGGAACCTTACAAGATAAGAAAATGAAGGTAGCATACAAGCTATCTTTTTTCCTCAGTTATCTTTGGTTAAAGTTAATTCTTTCTCTTTATCCATAGCGCAAAAACAAACAAACAAACAAACAAGCAAACAAAAGTAGCTAACTCAATTTCTAGGTCTCTATTTCTAGGCGCTTTCTTTCCAGTCACTTTATTCTTTTATCTCAATTGTTTTTTTGTTCTTTTCTATTCTTTAACTATTTAAAAATAATGAACTACTAAAACAAATTATAAAATCAACATTTCTTTTTAAAATAAAAATCTTTGACCAACAAGAGACATTCAGATTTGGATTGCCTTAACATATTATTCAGTAAAAAATTTAGGGAAAAAATGATTTTTTTTGTGCTATTTTCTTTTCATTCTCAAGTGAACCTTTTATCCTATTATAAAATAATCTCATAGTGTCTTCATGTAGAACTTTCCTGTTGATATATTTAAGTGTCTTCCAAAGGTTATTTCCTTTGCTAGGTGTCCCAGAAGTGGAAGATATATTACCCCATATAACTCCAACTCAAACCCAACTTCTCTCTGTTGAAGTCATTCTCTTCATTTATAGTTCAACCCAGCTGTTCCTTTCTTCACTCCCATGGGGCCTCTTCTATCAACCACCTAACAATGGTGAAAATCAAAAGAATAAGAAGAAGAAGAAGAATTTGAATAGAGGGACATATTATATCTTATTTGAAGAAACCTGAAGGTAACAGAAAAAAATAATAATAACTAACATTTAGGTAGAAAATTAAAGTTTTCCAAAAATGCTTTATATACATTATCTTAATGGTTCTTCTAAACTGTTCTGTGAAGTACCTGATGTTATTATTCTTGTTTTACAAATGAAGGAGTAGAATTGAATTGAGTTTCCTAGGCTGACTTTTCTAATAAGTTCTGAGGTAGGAATCAAACTTGGGTTTTTCCAACTCCAAATCCATCATCCTATCCACAATACCAACCCACCTAGTTACAAAGTGTGAGAATTAAAATTCATATACAATAACTCAAGTATTATATTTATAAGATTTATTAAAATAAAAAAACTAGAGTTAAAAGGGAGCTAACTCAAACTGTGAGAAAGAGAAAAGCGAGGAAGAAGTCACAGAGAACTATATACAAATGTGACCAACCACACAAAGTGGTGGAGACAAGAGAGGAATTCTGGGAAATACTAAAGGACTTCTAGGGGAAAAAATTCATCTAATAAAACCATAGTATTTTATAAATGAGGAAGAAGAGGCCCAGAGATGTACCCAAAAAACATATAGTCTATATACAAGAGAGCTATTATCTGAACTCAGATACTCTCAAATCCAAATCTATCAGTCTTTCCATTTGTTGTAATTAAAATAGTGTATGACATAAATTGTGGCAGTTAAAAGAGTTGGGGGCATAAACTGTAAGAGTTAAAATGGTGGAAGATACAAACTATGCTAGATATAAGAGTGGGTGAGTAAATTGTGACCACAGAAAATATGTTTCACTACAGTGTCTTGTTTTTAAATCAAATATATGGTGGTCGTCAGGGAAATATTCCCAATTATGAATATATCCAAGTCAACTGGGTTTTATAGAGAATTTAATTAATAATACAAATGAGGAATTAAAGAAAAGAGAGAAAGAGAGAAAAAGGAAATAAGTATGAAGGGCCTTAAGCCAACATGGCCTAGACCTGAGTCTTAAGAGAGAGAGAGATCAGTCAGTCAGTCTTTTATCACTCACCACAAGGTCTATCTAAGCAAGGATTCTAGTGACAGTCTCCTCAGAGAGTGTTCCAGCCAGAGTCCTCCTCAAAGAGCCTTCCAGCCAGAGACTGTTTCAAAGGGCCTCTCTCAAGAGCCTCCAGAGTGACAGAGTCCCCTCAGAAGAGCTCCAGCGAGACCTCCTTAGAGATTGTCCTCCAAGAGCTTCCCTTCTCCAGAGCCTCTCTCAAGAGATTCTTCCCAAGCGATCCTCATCAGAGATCCTAGAGCAGGGGCAGACATGATAGCCTTTTTTAGATCTGATAGAGCTGACAGGTGTTCAGGCTCTAATTTGAGGGGTTCAGGAACCGAATCCTTTGTTAATGCTATAAGGGTTTAGTAATTTCCCCATAGCAAGGAATCCATTGTCTGCAAAACCCTGTTGCTCCTAAAATTGCTCTCAGCTGTTTCTTTGTGGTAGGAGTGCTTAAATTTTGAATATTCTCAATTTGTTTTGGAGAAATATAATGAGCACCCGCAGTCAAGATGAATCCCAAATATTCTACTTTTGGGAGACACCACTGAACTTTATCCTTTGAGATTTTATGTCCTCTTTTGTGCAATTCCAAAAGAAGGTGTTTGCTATCTTCTTGACATGTTTCTGCATCTGCTGAAGCCAAGAGCAGATCATCTACATATTTGATTAATTTACTATTTTTAAATGTTATATTGTCTGTGTCTTGGCTCAAAATTTGCTCAAATAAACTCGGACTTTCCACATAACCCTGTGGCAGCTGACTCCATGTATATTTTGAGCCCTTCCAGGTAAAAGCAAAAATATGCCTGGAGTTCTCATGTATAGGTTTGGAAAAGAAAGATGAACACAAGTCTACTACTGTAAAGTATGTAGCTGTGCTAGGAATAGAGAAAATAATAGTATTTATGTTAGAAACTACGGAGTGTCTCTTTATAACGTGATTATTCACTGCCCTCAGATCCTGTACGAATCTATAGAGGTGCTTGCCATCAGGCCCTCTTTTTGTTTTTTTAACTGGCAGGATGGGCGTGTTGTATTCAGATTTGCAAGGGATTATCATTCCCTGTTCTATTAATGAGTTAATAACTGGTGTAATACCCTCAATTGCCTCCTTTGAGATGGGATACTGAGGGATGGAAGGAGGTGGGCTAGATTTAGTTTTTATCTGCACAGGAACAGCAGATTTAAGTAAGCCTACATCAGAAGAAGATGTGGCCCAAAGAGACTCCGATATATCCTTAGGTATTTCAAAAGTGGAAGGCTCTTCTGCCTCCTGGTTTTCCAAGAGAAGTACAGGGAGTAAATTTAAAGATTCCTCTGGTACTTCCAATGATAAAGAACCATCTGGTGAACAAGTTATTGTGGCATACCAATTCACAAATGTTGTTCAAAGAATGTGAATAAATGAGATGATGTAGAAATATTAATAAAAATGAGGAATGTTTGATCTCCTAAGTCATTGAGGACTCGATGGAATGGGATTAAGAATTATCAGAATAAAGAGGCTAATAGGAGAGCTCTATATATTATGAAATAATAACAGAGGGTATTAACATAGTGCTTTATGGTTTGAGTTTTCTCATTTAACCCTTATGATAGTTCTGTTTTTACTGATTAAGAA
Organism: Monodelphis domestica; assembly: GCF_027887165.1. NCBI lineage: Eukaryota > Metazoa > Chordata > Mammalia > Didelphimorphia > Didelphidae > Monodelphis > Monodelphis domestica. Next base: position 270,087,898 of record NC_077229.1, read on the forward strand.
ATTCAGAATTTTCAATATTAAATTGTTCTGAAAAATACTGACTTGTTCAAGGTAAGATTGCCAAGAATTAAATATGGTGTTTGAACATATGGCTTTTTGACTATAAAATCCAATGCTCTTTTCCATTACACCATGTGCCCTTTCAAAAAAAAAGAAAGAAAGAAATGGGATGATGTGAAAACTGTAGAATTATTTCAACCATTTAACTTGTGTTTTCTCTACCAAGGAAAATGATCTTCAGACTTAGAAGAATAAAAGAAATGTGGAAGAATTTTGAACTTTGCAATAAATAACATGTTATTTTACCTTCAAGAAAGTTAAGTTGCAATTCCCCAATGAACTATGTCATTAGAAATGGGAATAATAAATAATTACTTAATAGCAATCACTGAAAAATCATGGAGAATAGAAGAGGTAGAACAAACTTTGAAAAGCATGAAGATTCTCTTTTTAAAAAGAGGAAAGAATAGAATCTTCAAATATAAGTACTAAGTATATATATGTATATGTGTGTGTGTGTATGTGTATACTTAATTTTAATTACTGGGGAAAGCATATAAAATCTTATAAAAGGTATAAAAAGTTTAGAAAAATGAATAATAATGACTGAAAGCTAGCATAGCTGCATTAAGAGCAAGGTCATTCAGTTTTTCTTTTTAAGAGTTTCTATTGTAAATGACAATAACACTACACTGATTCCATTAGATCCTTAGAACATTGCAGAGTCTCCTCAATTAAATTCAAAATCACTCAAAGAAATTCATACTAACTTTAAAAAAAGGAAAAAATACTAATTGAATGAAAAATATTTGTCTTTACTCAGATATATAATTGATTGGGCAATCTTTTATAGAATTAGTCCAATAGAAAACTGTGTGTATAAATATATGTGCATATGTGTGTTTGAGGGGGAAGATTGTGGTTGTGTGTATATCTTGGATGTACATTCTTTCAGTGACCTCAAACTTCTCCCTGAAATAAAGATGTGTCTTTTTTATATCAATATTTTTTCTGAATGCTGTTAGTCCTCTTAATTATAGAAAAATACAGTTTCCAAAGCACTGAAGCATATAGAAACAGAAGGATACAAACAGAGTTAAAATAAGGGTCTGAAGCACAGTCTATCATGCTTCAGCTAAAGTAAATTAGGCAGGGATAACAATCACAATCTCAGAAAAAGCAAAAGCAAAATAATAGACCTAATTAAAAGGAATAAAAAGGGAAATTATATCTTATTCGAATGAACCATAGACAAAGAAGTAATATCAATATGAAACATTTATGCACATATTGGCATAACATTCACATTCTTAAACAAAAAGTTAAATGACTTATTGAAGGAAATGCTATACTAATAAAGGACCTCAGCTTTCCTTTCTCAGAAGTAGGTCATTCTAACCATAAAATAAATAAGAAAGGAATCAAGGAAATGGCTAGGATCTTAGAAAATTTAGATATGATTGACATTGGACAAAAACTGAATGGGAATAAAAAGGAACATATCTTTTTTCTCAATGTCATATGGTACCTTCACAAAAGTTCTATGTATTAGGGCATAAAACATTATAATAAAATGTAGAAAAATTAAATTCATCCTTTTAAGTCAATAATGAAATAAAAATTACATTTCATTAAGGGTTGTGGAAGCATAGATTAAAAGCTAATTGGAAACTAAGTAATCTAATCCTAAATAATGAGTGAGTCAAAGTACAAATTGGGAAAAAAATCAATAATTTCATTACAGAGAATGATATTGATGAAGCAACATTCTGAAATTTGTAGGATAGGGGGACTTTTTAATCATTTTACATTACTCCCTCCTTTGACATAAGAGGAAACTGAGACCCACAATTATTGTGACCTATATAAAGTCTATAAGTAGTAATTAGGAGAGCCAGATTATCAATCTGAAACCTAAATTCTTTCTAATATACAATGCTGTGACTATGAAGGGCATAGTAGTTACATTTCTAGTATTTAAATGTCTGGGGGAAAGTACCAAAATATGACTACTTTCTATCATATTCCATAATATATGTTATTCAATTTTAAGTTTATTCCTTAAAAAATATCAGCTCCATGCAAGGCTGATTATAATTATGGTTATCAAAAACTGGATTCTGGGTTAAACTACCTGTTAACTCCTTATGATTCTGGTCTGTTGGTTATCCTTTATAAACATTTAATTTGTGCAAGACACTATCCACGGCAATGTTAATACCAAGAGATAGGTCACAGATACTAAACCCAAGGATATTAAAATCTAAAGGAGGAAAGTCATATCTCCACCAAAGCTTCAGTCCTAGACTTTCTCTTCTCCTTCTATAATATTTTGTTTGTTTATTGTATCATTTCCCAAAGATTCAGTCATCATCTCTATTTTAATGATTCTCAGATCTACTTCTTTCCTAATCTCTCTCTTAACAGTCTCTCTTGTATTTCCAGCTGCCTATTGGACATTTCAAGCTAGATATCCTATAGACATCTTAAACTCAACATATAGAAAATCAAACTCATTATCTTTCTACCCATGCCTTCCCCTCTTACATCTTTCATATTTCTATAGAGGTCATCACTATCCTACTACTCTTCCAAGCTCATAATTTAGGTGTAATCCTTGCTTCCTGCCTATCATCCCTTCTCCATATAACCAATCTGTTTCCATATCCAATCAATTCTATATTTTATATCTTTTTAAATATATCCTTATCTCTCCTCTGACATTGCCACCTAAACAATATAGGTCTCATATCTGTATATAGAGGTTATTGAAATGATATTTTGATTGGTTTCCCTACCTATCAGGTCTTCCCATTATACTCTGCTGTTAAAATGATCTTCCTAAATGATTCTAGTGACTTACAAAGAGTTTTTACAAAATAGAAATATGTTTGATTTTTTAAAATTTTTAATAACCAGATCCTTCCCTACCTTTCCAATCTTTTTAAAATTACTCCTCTCCATGTATTCTGCAATCCAGTGACACTGACCTCCCTGCTATTCCTCAAACAAGACTTCATATCTCCTTAGTCTGACAGTTTCAATGACCCCTAGACCTGGAATTCTCTCTTTCCTCATCTCTGGCTCCTAGTTTCCCTGGTTTCCTTCAAGCCTCAACTAAAATCTTAACTATAAAAAAAAAGTATTTTCTGATCCCCCTTTGAGATTATCTTTAATTTATCCAGTATGATGGATGAAAGATTAAATGACTGAGGAAACAAAAGTTTGAGCTTCCAAGCATATCTTTTTAATAAAACAATGCATGCCAGTTGAACAACAAATTGAGACCAGTAGGCTTCCTCAATTTTTATACTGGACCCCTAAATATAGGGGCACAGAAGACTTTTTCATACATTAAAAACAATCACGTAAAGCCAATTAATTAAAAGAAAACAACCATGATACAAAATTAGGTAATCTTATTTCTAACTGGATGAAAGATTAGGGACTTTCCAATTAGAGAAGGGGATAGCATATAGGTACAATTTTCTAAAATCAGAAAAACAGGTGCCCAAGTTCCCCAAAGTAAATGTCTTTGGATGTGATCAGGTTTCTCTTCAATATAACCTGGTCTCTAAGCAATAGGTGTAATAGCAAGGGGGACATAGAAAAGAAAAGGAACAACTGAACAGCTGTTTGGGGTTTGAATTCTATGTGGCACTTCCTCTTTCTTTCATTGAGTTGAGCAGTTACTAATGGTGTCAGTCAGTCAAGACTAAAGGATAAGTCTACTCCCCACAGCTTCCTTCTTACCTCATGGATTGAAATTCCCCTCCTACTACATAGACTCTGAATCTATTTCTGGTATAACTCAAAGTATCTAATTTATTCTGGTATAGGGTTGTTGAAAAAATGAGGAAATGAAAGGAAGGGCAGAGGGAAGAGGAGGCGTCCCTGATCTTCCTTTCCTAATATAACTCTTGAGTATTTGACCAAGGAAATCTTTCAGGGCTAAGCTCTGGGTTCCCCTAAGGGGAAAAGAGTCTTTATCACAAAATTGGCTTCAGTTGAGCACTGAGATCTTCATTCAGTTCAAGCAAAAGGATTTTGATATTGGTATTTCTTCCTCCTAGATCCACAGAGTCCCAGATAAGAATTTTTTTCTTTGGCTCCAACTGCTTTTGAACCTGGATGGAACTCTATCCCATCCCCCAAGATCCTATGAATGTTCCATTTGTTCCATTTATCAGTATCTCTTCAAACTTCAACTTTCTCTTTGCTCTTGGTCATCCCCTTGTTTACATAGGTAGAGGTGGCCCAGTTTCCCAGCCAGACTGAGATAGGTTCAGGCAATACAACCAAGTCCTCTCACAATTCCTACACCTGAATAAAGCTTTTTCAAAAGGAAGAACTTGGGCTAGACCTATACTGAATAAAAAGGGAACTGAGCTAGCAAGTTACCTTCACCATTATACTCTGAACTCCTAAGAGAAAAGCCTTGGGGGGGTTTTTTGCCCTTTTTTTGGATCCCTAACACATAGTATGCTGACTGGCACATAGTAGGCACTTAATAAATATTTGTTCACTTGACAAATAGGTATGTTACAAGAGTACCCCTCAATCACTATGCTAATCACTTTTCTGATAAGATAACCAGAGTTACAGAGCAGAGTTAGAGTCAAAACTTAAATCCAGGTCATCTTGACTTAGAGCCAACTCTATCTACTATACCATTCACTATCTCTAAATTCATTAAATTTATTTAGTTTCTAAACTAAGAAGATATATCTTTGTTCATCACTCCATTTTTGAATTTTTTTAAACATTATTTTATTTGGTCATTTCCAAACAGTATTCATTGGAAACAAAAATCATTTTCTTTTCCTCTCCCCCACCCCCTCCCACCACCTCTCCCATAGCCAGCGCATGATTCCACTGGGTATCACATGTGTTCTTGACTTGAACCCATTTCTGTGTTGTTAGTATTAGCTCTAGAGTGTTCATTTAGAGTCTCTCCTCAGGCATATCCTCTCCACCCCTGTAGTCAAGCAGTTGCTTTCCATCGGTGTTTTTACTCTCACAGTTTATCCTCTGCTTGTGGACAGTGTTTTTTAGATCCCTGCAAATTGTTCAGGGACATTGCATTATCCCTAATGGATAAGTCCATTACCTTTGATTGTACCACAGTGTTTCAGTCTCTGTGTATAATGATTTCCTGGTTCTGCTCCTTTTGCTCTGCATCACTTCGTGGAGGTTGTTCCAGACTCCATAGAATTCGTCCACTTTATTATTCCTTTGAGCACAATAGTATTCCATCACCAACATATACCACAATTTGTTCGGCCATTCCCCAATTGAAGAGCATCCCCTCATTTTCCAATTTTTGGCCACCACAAAGAGTGCAGCTATGAATATTCTTGTACAAGTACTCATGGGATATTAATTTTCCTCTATGTACTGCTTTGGCTGCATCCCATAAGGTTTGAAAGGATGTCTCACCATTGTCATTTTCCTCAACGAAATTATTGTTTCTATGATTTCTTCTCTAACTAACCAATTTTGGAGTATCATATTATTTAATTTCCAATTAATTTTTGATTTGGCACCCCATGTACCCATACTGATCAATATTTTATTGCCTTATGATCTGAAAAGGTTGCATTTATTATTTCTGCTTTTCTGCATTTGAGTGCCATGTTTCTGTGACCTAGTATATGATCTATTTTTGTGAATGTGCCATGTGGTGCTAAGAAGAAGGTGTATTCCTTTTTGTCCCTATTTATTTTTCTCCATATGTCTATCAACTCAAATTTTTCTAAGATTTCATTCACCTCTTTTACCTCTTTCTTATTTATTTTTTGGTCTGATTTATCTAAATTTGATAGTGGTTGGTTCAAGTCTCCCACTAATATGGTTTTACTGTCTATTTCCTCCTTCAATTCTCCTAGTTTCTCCATTAGAAATTTGGATGCTATTCCATTTGTTGCATACATGTTGATTAATGATATTTCCTCATTGTCTATCCTCCCTTTTAACAGAATATATTTACCTTCCCTATCCCTTTTGATTAGATCTATTTTTACTTTGCCTTTGTCAGATATCATGATTGCAACTCCTGCCTTCTTTCTATCAGTTGAGGCCCAAAAGGTCTTACTCCATCCTTTAATTCTAAACTTGTGAGTATCAACCCACCTCATCTGTTTCTTGAAAACAACAAATGGTAGGGTTTGGGGTTCTAATTCAATCTGCTATTTGTCTACGTTTTATGGGTGAGTTCATCCCATTCACGTTCAAAGTTATGATCGTCACTTGTGTATTCCCTGGCATTTTGATATCTTCCCCTAGTTGTGACCTTTCCTCCCTAGCTATATCCTTTTGAACCAGTGATTTACTTTAGGTCAGTCCCCCTATTCCCCTCCTTTGAGATGCTTCCCTTTCTAGCCCCTCCCTTTTTATAATCCCTTCCCCCTCCCCCTCCTTAATTTTCCTTTCTTTCTTGCCCTATTGGATAAGATAGAATTCAGGATCCCACTGGATCTAGATGTTCTTCCTTCTCAGAGTTGATTTCACTGAGAGTAAGGTTTAAGTAATACCACTTCATGCTCTCTTCCTCTCCTTCTCATATGAGAGATCTTCCCCTCCCCTTCCCATGTGTATCTTTGTATGGGAAAGGTTATTCTATTTAGTCCCCCCCCCACTTCTTGAAGTAAGTCTTAGTATTGTCAATCCTCCCCCCTCCCTTTTCCTTTCTTTGTCCCCACTTTCCCCAAATCTTCTTAATGCCCCAATCTTTCCCTATGCATGATTCTTCTAACTACTCTTATGGTGCATACAGTTTTTGAGAGTTACACAAAACATTTTCCCCACATATTAATATATATAATTTGATGTAAATGTAGTCCTTATAGAAGAGAGTTTGACTTAAAGAAAAAGATAAGATTTATCTCCTTTTCCCCTTCTTTCATATTTACATATTTTCATGTTTCTCTTGCTTTCTGTGATTGGATATCAAATTTTCCACTAAGTTCTGCTCTTTTCTTAGCAAATGCTTGGAAATCTTCTATTTTGTTGAATGCCCATACATTCCCCTGGAAGTAAATAGTCAGTTTTGCTGGGTAGTTGATTCTTGGTTGGAGACCCAGCTCCCTTACCTTTCTAAATATCGTGTTCCATGCTTTGCGGTCTCTTAATGTGTTAGCCACTAAGTCATGTGTGATCCTTATGGGAGCCCCCCTATATTTGAAGCTCCTCTTCTTGGCTTCTAGTAGGATTTTCTCCTTTTCTTGGAAGCTCTTGAATTTGGCAATTACATTCCTGGTGGTTGTCTTTTGGGGATTTAGTATAGAGGGTGTTCTATGAACCCTGTCTATTTGTATTTTGCCCCCTTGTTCCAGAACATGTGGGCAATTTTCTTCTATAATCTCCTGTAGTATAGCATCTCAGTTTTTGCATCTGGTTTTTCAGGCAGACCAATAATTCTCACGTTGTCTCTTCTTCCTCTGTTTTCCATGTCTGTGACCTTTTCAGTGAGATATTTTGTGTTTTCTTCTAATTCATTAATTTTTTGTCTTTGCTTTATTAATTCTTGCTGTTTTGCATGCTCACTGTCTTTGAGTTGCTTAATTCTGGTCGTTAGGGACTGGTTTTGCTTTTCAGCTTTGTCTGCCCTTCTATTAGATGCTTCCAGCTCTTTCTCCAATTATGAAGTCTTGTCTATCAGACTGCTGATTTCTTTCTCCCATTTTTCTTTCCAGAAGGTTTCCATCTTTTGGGTAAGTTCTAATTTGAGTTCTTCCAGAGCTTGTGGATAATTTCCATTTTTGGAGGCATGCTTTGATTTTGTTTGGGTTTCATCCTCTTTCTCTTCTTCTCCCTGGGTACTCCTGCCATAAAAGTTTTCAATAGTCACCTTTTTCTCTTTCTTCCTGGAGGCTAGGTTTTGGGCCATGTGAGCCATCCCTTTGGTGGTTTTATTCCCCTTTCCTTTTTGGTCTGGGGTCTGGGTGATATGGGTGAGTTTTCTGTGAATTTAGGTTGCCTCAGACTAGTTCTTCCCAGCCTCTGAGGTTTCTTAGAGTGCAGGCCCCTGTGCTCAGTGCGGCCACCCCTTTGCTCAGCACGGCTGCCCCTTTGCTCAGCGCAATCTCTCAGTGCGGCCATCCCTTTGCTTAGCACAAACGCCCCTGTGTTCAGCGCGGCCACCCCTTTGCTCAGTGCAGGATTCTCCCATGAAACCATCCTGAGAGGTCATTTCCTTGCAGTCTTTAGATCCCAAGGACCCTGGTGTGCCCCCGCAGAGAGAGAGACTCTCCTCACTCACTCGCTGTCCCAGTGAGCGCTCTCATACCTTACTCTGGTTTGGTGGGGGGGAGTTTTTTTTGGGGGGAAAGGGGCAGCTCAGTTCACGTTTTTGTGCAAGCTTTTCCTCCTCCTGATAGTATGGAAATGTTCAAGTCCCAAGTACCTTCGTTTCTGTGGGGTACTGGAGAGTCCCTTTGTTCTTCCAAAGGTGATTTTTATGCTCTTTTGAGGTAGTCTATTTTGTTCGTTGCTGGGGAGAGGAAGTGATTCGCATCTAGATTGCAGCCATGTTAACCTGGAAGTCCATTTTTTAATTTTATCACCACTAAAGTTAACCTCCCTCTTTTTTCTTTAATTCCACAGTTAGCTCTTGTAGTTACATCATAGTAGTTTATCTTTTTTTCACTCATATAGTAACTTACATTGTCTTTTCTAATTATCTTTCTTCCACTTTCCAGGTCTTACCATTGATCTATGGACTTACATTATAGAATTAAATGAATTTTATTTTGTAAGCCCTCTTTTAACCTACTTCCAGATCATAGGACAAAAAGTAACCTAATGAAGTTTTCCCATGAAGAGGCACTCAGAAGTATTCTTAATGTAGATCCCTGAGTTCCAAAAAATAATCAAGGTGAAACCCATAGGAAGGATAAGTAACTAGAAAAGAATGAAAAATGAAAGAAACATTTGTTATGGACAACCAGAAAATGCAATGGGGGAAAATGGAACTATAACTTCTAAAAGGAGGAGAAAAATTTACAACTCAAAAAGCCCTCAAAGGTTGACCAATCTATCTGCATACTATAATCGTTCAGTTCTTTCCAAGTCACTCTTATACACCTGGCTGCTAGAAACAGGTGAACTGGGATATATAAATTAGCAACATCACTTTAGCCATACATCTGTACCCATGCAAGAAAGGAGCTATTTTAAGGTTTTGAAGCAGATGGAGAAAAGCTTCTCTTTATAGACAGACTAGAAAACTTTCAAATGTCAACATAGCAGGGGGACATTTTTCCACATATCATGCCACTGAGAATATTTCATCTTTTTTTGTTACTTTTTTGTTGATATTTATTGGGCAAAAATATAGACTCGATAATGTTTAGGAAAAAAGTTTTAGGTGGGTTTTTAAAGTCAAGTTGGGATTTTGTCTATCATAACAATGTTACCAGTGTCACTACCACAGCCTTCCATTGTCAGAAAAAAAAACTTCCCCTGATGCCATTCTCAGAAAAAGAATTATGGGCTAGATCAATATAAGGTTTCAGCCAATGCCACCATTCTCATTATTTTATGTTCTGATTTGGTAGATCTCTACAATAATTCAACACAACAAATAATATAAGATATTTATTCTTCCTTCCTCTCTCCTTAATACTCTTGTGAAAAACTGAGAATTGGGCAACACAGAGCTTTCTTTTAGTGTGTTAAATATGAAAGGAAGTCCAGATGGCTATACACTCTTGGTATTCAACTTTGAGACAGCTTGAAAGTTTGGATATGACTAATTCATTCCAAGCTGCTCTCCATCCTTGGTATTTCCATTTTATGGGTTATACAGTATTGGCAAAAGATCACAAATAACAGAATGAAGTAGACCTGCGCAAGATTTACACATGGTATAGAAGAAGAGGACAGGACTAAACTCTCTATATGTGAGATTTAGACAGGATGGATTTTTGGAAGAAAAATTGTCAGGTGTGAAACACTGATTGTATGACTGAGAAAAAAATAACTTGATTTCTCTTTCCTGGATAACCTTAAGAATAAGAAAAGCACACATATGTTTGTAACATCTATAATTCTACCTACATTTTCCTTTATGATAACTATAAACCATTTAAGACACATATTATATTAGGATTTTGAAGGTAATCGTTATGTCCTCAGTAGTCATGACATGATGTAGTGGAAAAAACCTTGAACTAGAAGCCAGGACATCTGGACTCTAAAACTACTTCTAACAATTTATATCTTGAGGTGCACTTTCTTCTTTTCTTTTCACCCAATGTGAATACTATTGTCCACTGGAAAAAAAAATTTATTGACACCACATCTTTTGAGTCAGGTCAAGGATGGAGCTGAAATTTGGAATGGACTTAGTAAAATTTCACAGATAGTTCTAGGGGGGAACAAGATTGGAAAAATCTACCAGAATCAAATGCAAAGAGAAATAAATTCAATGATATAACTAGGAATACACATACACAGACATAAAACACATATACCCACAAAAAAAATACATAAGTGTATGTATGTGTGTGTGTTTATAGACATGACTGTGTGTGGTCACATATATATATACATATATATATATTTAAATTGGTGGGGAACAAAAGAAAGTTTGGCCACAAGTAGAGTCATGTAAGATTTTTAAGGATCATAGCTATGGGCCACTAAAAGACCAGCAGGGCTGAAAAGAAGTTATCTTGGGAAGAAAAAATGCCTCCATCTCATGCTCTACCAGATGTCAGCATCAAGGAAAGAAGCTTCCCAATGCTAGCTAATGCTCTGAGTTTTCATTATTATTACTATGTTGGGGTTTTTTTTTGTAGAGTCAAGAAAATAAACTGAAATACACAACTAATAAAGCCTTAAGAAAGTTCTAAATACCATAAAGGTAATGTGTATGATTAAAATAAAACAGAAATAATGCAGATCATTATATTTTTGTGGAAAATTAAATGTATACTGAATACATAATATATATTTCAGTATGAAATTCACACATTTGCCCTGAATTTTAGTATACCTTGAGACAGGAAGATATGCTTAGATTAAGCACTTGGAGTTTCTAATGAAGATCATTTATTTATTCAAACAGAGCAGGACATAAAGTGTAATTAAATATTATGGAGCATGCAGCTGGGAATGAACAGCCTCCAAATCTCCATACCTGAATCCAAGAAGGGAAAACATTTACATTAAAATATTTCTGAGATATTTTTTTTCTCAGAGCCACAACATATAACTTACAATAGTCTTGTTTAATTGCTGATCCAAACTTATTCAGGGACTTATGAAAAGCATATTTGGATAGCCAGTTTTATATATGAAAATAAAATATGGTTCATGGTAACATTTATTATATTCTCTATTTTGCTGAGATACAGGGAAAATATATCTTAACTTATCCTAGAAACACCTGAGGTAGAGAAAGATTATACATTCCCCAATTATAAAATTACTTTCCTAGGAACTACTCTCATAATGTTTTACACAAAAATTTAGAAGAATAGATTAAGGAGTTTTATTGAGATAAAAAAATATTTGTCCTGTTATATTTAAAGCTAGGTAAAGTATACATGATATGACCATGCTCAGTCTTACAAAAGAACCTTTCTGAAGACAAAAAATATGATACATGTTGTATCAAGCATGTATGTAAGTAAACATGTAAAGTAACAAGCACAAATGAACAAGAAGGACATCAGATTCTGCATCAAAACACATAGAGTCTACTTTTAGATCTTTGACTGATTGTGATTTAGGATAGCAATTAACTTTTTGAGACCCTAGCATTACCTCTTGAAATACTTTTAAAATATTTTTCTCTTTCCTACCTTATGGAGAAAAATTAACTCATTCAAGAAATGTTTAAAAAGAATCTTCTATTCTAGGAGTAAATGGGGAAATAAAAAATAAATTTAGGTTAAAACATTGCAGAATTCTAAATTGTAGATGACATGGAGATTTTTTAGTAATTTGGTTATCATAGCCAGTTTTGTACATTGTACTCTTCACCTTCTGTCAATCTTTATATATTTTAAATATTAATTAGAATACTGAAAATATTTGATGAAAGCAGTCTGTCAACTTTCCTAGTTCATTCAGAAGTCAATGGCAAAATCCACAAGTGATAAATGATCAAAGTATGTGACTAGATAATTCTTAAGGGAAGAAATTTAAACTATGTATAGCAATGTGGAAAATGCTCCAAATCATTAATAATTTGAGAAATGTAAATTAAAGTAAATCTGAGTAGATATAAAACAGATTGGTAAATTTAAGGAAAAAGGAAAACGACAAATGTGGAGGATCTGCAGGAAAAACAGCATATTCATACACTGTTGATGTTGCTCTGAATTCCCCAACCATTCTGGGAAGGAATTTGGAACAATGTTTCCTAAATTGCTAAATCATGTGTGCCCATTCACCCAGGGAATATATTATTAGGCTAATACCCTAAAGAGATCAATGAAGGAACAAAGATACTCAAATGTAATGAATGGACATATATATGTATATTATAACTATATATACTCTTTATGTTTGAAAAGAAATAGATTATCTATCTATATTCACATACATATAAATATATGCATCAGATTAGTTTTATGGAACAGAATTAGAAACCAAGCAGGTATCCAATAATAGAAGAATGGCTAAACAAATTATGTTAGGATACATATTTCTTGACATGGCCAATGTAATTTGTTACATAACTGCTCCACTGTCATTTCCAGGGTGGGGAGGGCAGATGAGAGAAAGAGAAAAATAAATGCTTGTTAATGGGGGGGATTAATTTTTAAAATATATTTTTTTAAATGACAGGATTTATGACCAGCTTCTTTAATCATAGGAAATTCTGCCTGTTCTCCATTTTCCTATTGAGCTAATAGTTTAACTGTAGCATTTATCAGCTTCTTGCTTCTCTTTTCAACCTTTCCAAGCAGATGTCTGTAACATGTCTACAAGAAGGATATGGTTTAAGATGAATTCTATTGTCTAGGACCTGGCAAATAATAGGTATTTAGTAAATGTACCACATAGTAAAACTAAATTCAAATACAACCTTGGAAGACATTTTTGGAACACAACCCATCTGTAAGTTAAAGACTAGTGTTTGAATTTATAATTAAAAATCTGTAGGTATTCAGAAAAGAATTGGAACTAGATGTTCCATTCATTCAGCAAGTGTCTATTGTGTTTCAATTCATTCTTTTCTATAACTATTGCCACCCAAATAAAGATCCTTATTACCTGGTGTGTTCCAATACCCCCAAACAGGTTATTCTCTCCAAACAGGAAGATCTTAACTTTTTTATGGCATGGACCCCTTTAAAAGTCTGGTGATGCCCCCTTCTCAGAAAAATGTTTTTAAATGTATAAAACACAGTAAAGAGCATTGAAAAAGAATTCAAGTATATTTAAATGAAGATGACGTTTCCTGTCCAAGTTAATGGACTCTATGAAATCTAACCTGATGAAGAACCCCTGGCCTAAAAATTCTCCGTCTTTCTTTTTTCCAATCCATCCTTCACTCAGAATAACCTTTCTTAAGCATAGTCCAAGATTACAGTCCTAGGCTTATTTCTTACTCTGGGATATAGACAACCCTACCTTTTTAAGGATATGTCAATCAAATATAAGCTGTCGCAAATTCTATCAAGTTAGAAATGAAGCTAGGGAGCTCATGGAGAGATTACTAAATCCAGAATTGGAAAGATGTGAGTTCAAATACTACTTCAGACACTTATTTACTATGAGACCCTAGACAAGTCACTACCTCTTCTTCAGTTTCCTATGGCTAATAATAACAGCACCTGCAACATAAAGATATAGTAAGGATAAATTTAAACATTATTTAGAAAGTGTCTTTTTTGTCTGTGGAATTCCTTTCCATCTTCATTATACCTAGCCCATAACACTTTCCCTGATCCCTTGGAGAAAAATCACACCTTTATACCAGATATATCAGTTTATTTTTTATGTTACACTTACCATTTATTATTATGCTTTTTAGTTAGCAATATTAACTATTTATCACCTTACCACAGCAAGAATACAATCATAATATCTCCCCATAATCAATGCACATACACTTAAGAGTGTTCTAAGGTTTGCAAAGGACTTTAAATGCAGTTATCTCATTTGATATCCAAAACAATCACAAGAGTTAGAAGCTGTTATTATCCCTATTTATGTCTGGTTATATTCCTGCTCTTCTAACTTTGAACTCTATGCTTCTATTAATGAAATTTTACTATATATAAAGGCATCTCGGTGAAATAGTGGATAATACACTGGACTTAGAGTTAGGAAGACCTAATTTCAATTCTAGCCTCAAACACTTACTAGTTGGTGATCCTGGACAAGTCACTTGACTGATCTCTGTCTACCTTAATTTCCTCACCTGTAAAATTAGGATAATAATAGTACCCAGCTCTCAAGGTTGTTGTGAACATGAGATACTTGTAAAAACACTTAGCATTATATTTGGCATATAATATGTGCTATATGAATGCTTATTTTCTTCTCCCCTCTTCCTTTTCACCCTATGTGGATTACCCATACTATATAAACTATATTACTCTAGGCACCCTCCCCTTCTACTTTCTACTTCTTCTTTGGAAAATAACAATTTTATTATTCCTGAATTCCTATTCTTGAAAAAAGATTGCCAGTAATTTGTCCCATGACTCAACTCCTATCCTTGTAACTTCCCAGACCAAATCACCTTTCCAGGCCACTAGTCCTCTAGAGGAGTTTCTTTTCCTTGTGGAAAGAAGATAGATAAATTGCTTTGCAAATAAATAGATAAGAAGGCAGATTCCTTGTAGAAAGAAGATAAATAAATTGCCACAAATAAAAAAAAAATGGGCAGACCGTCTTGTTTTTGTGTCCATATTGCCATCCCTTAGTCCAGTGCTTGGCAAATAGTCTGCTTTCCAATCAATGTTCATTCATTTAATAAATCAATCATTCATTCATAGAGATTCTTTCATACAAATGAGGAAACTGGGGTCCATCAAAGTTAAGTGACTTGTCCATGGTCATCTACTTAGTACAGATTTGAACAAAGGCCTTTTTTATTCTAAGCTCAGCATTAAGAAACATTATAGCTGTTGAACAGTAAAATGTTTAATGAATTTTTGCTGTAGTTGTGCATGCCTGACAAGGTGCAATGAATTCCTTCTCCTCAGGTCAAAAAAAAATTGGCTATTTCTGTCTGCATATTTATTGTACATCTAAACAACTTTCTAAGGCAATAACTCCTTCAGTTTCCTACATTAAGCTCTTAAAATAGTATTATTAATAGGTCAACAATTAAGTTATGAAGAGAAAGGGTTCCTAATCATGAAAGAACAAGAAATTTCAAAGGAGTTCAGAGAGCTATGATATCTAGAGAACAAATAAAGGGGAAGAAATTATATAACACCGGGAGAAGTTAAGATATTGGCCACTAGACTAAATACAAAGAAGAGGAAAAATTGGTCAGCATAAGAATAATAATATAGACCAACGTTTTCTAACTCCCTGATCAACATCTCTGGCATTATTTTTCTGTGTCCATCCAACACTTATTACAGAGAATCTTCCTTTTCCAAATCTATGCCCTCCTTTGAATGAACTTCCTCTTCCTGCCCCTCTGACATACTATGCCCTACACTCAAGCTCCTGGTTCTCACTCCCTCAGCCAACCTGTGTTAATAGGGAAATTATTTTTTGAGCATTATAAGTACTGTGATGGAAAATATCACAAGAGAAAGAGAATAGGATTAGGAGCTTATAGACCTAAACATTTAAATTTGAGTGCTACCTTAGTCTGGTCACTTCAGTTTGGGGTTTCCATGTCCACATTTATAAAATGAGGAAATTATGGGGTTTTTTCTAACTCTAACAACTTGAAATTCTAAGAATGCATGCAATCATTCAAGGGAAAAAAAGGCTTTCTCTGAAAATCGTTTTTTTTTTAGGTTTGAAAAATATGTAGGTCTCAAAAACATCTCCTGGGTAGTTATATTTGAAATCTTGGTTTAATCTATGGTCCATGATATGCGGGATGCCAGCATAGCAAGAGACAAGGAGAAGCCACAAATAAAGAAACTGGGAGAAAATTGCTACCAATAAGCCAGATGGTTACAAAGTAAACAGGGCAAGTAGGAAATATTACAATAGAGCCAAGACACCTGCTCCCAGTGTTCATTTCATTGAGCATTATGGTGAAAGTGAGAAGAGACTGTCTAAACAAATGGAGAGCTTTACATTTTAATCCAGCTCTCTAAGGGATGGAACAGCCAAAAACCTTTACCCAGCACCTCAGGGAAGCCAGAGTTGCTTGATTTCATAACTCTGAGGAGGTGGGAAGAGAGGGAATGAAGAGATGTCTGGAGCTTACCCTTAGAAAAAGTGTTATGGAGATATTTACCTATTAATAAGTCAGTTTACAAGTTTGAAAACAGGATCCCCTGAAGAGCCTTTAATTGTTTAGTGCAGCAACTGAGAAAAGTGGAGCCAGGTTCTTAGTGCTGTTTTAAAGACACATCAGATTGCTGAAAGGCCTGGTTTCCTTTTCTCTTCTGCTGAAAGTGAATCATGTCTCTGGTGGTGAAAGATTGGCAGACTCTGTCCTCCTGAGCTCGATTCACCGCATTTGTATTTTGAAAGCTACAGCAGCTGGAACATCTAATGGATTACAGTGCCATCCATTTGGCTTTTGGTAGTTCATAAGTACCAGTTTGCTCATTTCCTCTTTAAAAATAAAACTAATCAACAAAAACATGACTGGGGCATTTTGTTCATTTTTGTACCATCTCTGGCACCAGTGAACTTGTGGAGTATTACAGACTCTTGGGAGTTTTCTTTTTTTTTTTTTTTGAGAACTGGATTTGTATCTTCCCGATTCATTGATATATTTCATGATGTGGTACAGAATTTTTGAAGGCTACTCCAGGAGATGAAAAGCTCTATAGTCATCATACTGACACATGTGGGTCAGTGATAGACTGCACTGCCAATCTCTAAGAATCTACCAGGCTAAATTCATAAAAATATGGGTCACAGCATTATAGATGGATTGCACCTTAGCGGTCATTTTATAGATAAAAAAGAGAGACCCAAAGAAGTTAAGGGACTAGTCAAGAGCAAAGCTAAAATTAGAATCTAAGTTCTCTTACTCCAAATGCAGCTCTCTTTCTACAAGCTTGAGTATGAAGTAATGAATTCCATTTATAACCAGATAAATTCATGAAAATGGTTTATTACCAAGTAGCACATCACGGACACAACCAGAGATTGTAAAAGCATTCAACTATTAAAAATTTTTAATGTCACAGATTCTTTCTATTTGTCCATTCATTCATTTCTTCTATTTATCCAAAACTGATCATTCTAACTCCTATAAGATAATAATGCAAGCTTAGGGTCTGTGCTGTATCTTTCCACAAGATATGCCATATCTTGGGGAGAGATGTCATGCACATTCCACATGGCTCATAGTTGAAGATGAGAGACACATAATATCCTCTTTTGCAAATTAAACTACAGGTAATAGATACTATTATACCATAAGGAACAATGAACTGAATGAGTTTAAAAAATCTGAAAAGACTTATATGAATTGAGGCAATGTGAAGTGAACAGAATCAAGAGAACAAGTAAAGTAATACACAAGTATTATACAATGATCACCTGTGAGGGACTAAGCCATTATCAGCAAAGCAAGTATCCAAGATAACCATAAGAGATTCATGAAGAAAATATTCTCCATAGTGAAAGAAGGAGTTATTGGAATCTGAGTACAGATCAAAACATGCCATCTTCCCCTATACATCTTTCATGAGATTTCTATTGTATGTGGGATGTGTATCTTCCATCATGACATGAGCAATACAGAGATATGTATTATATGAAATTATGGGTATATATATCAGACTAATCACTATTCAAAGAGAAGAAAGGAGGGGAGGGAGAAAATCTGAATTTTAAAATGTTAGAAAATTGTCAAAAACTTTTCTATAGATAACTGAAAAAATTAAAATTAAAAATATTTAAAAAAAACAAATTTAACATCACAAACCATAGAATTCATGTTGTATTCCTAAGATCCTTCAGAGAGTCTCAACACTAAAAATTGAATCTAAATATCTAGAAAATGAGGTCTGAGACAAGCATGGGAAATGAGTGTATACCTGAAAAATGCAAGAATACTGGATGAAAATAGCAGGAATTCTGAATTACTATAGGCAGCTATAACATGCTTCAATTATTCTTCCTCATGTCCTTTTAATATTGAAAGATAGCTATTTTTAGTGGATACAAAGTCAGATTTTGAGTCAGAAAGACCTAGTTTTCTAACTCTGCCTTTCAGACAGTTTAACTATGTTACCATGGGTAAGGCAACTTCTCAAAACCCATCTTCCAAAGACTCCTAATTTTCCTATTACTGGTGAAGGCAACACGATCCTTCCAGTCACACAGTCATCTTCCTTGGCTTCTCACTATGAGAAGTTAGGCTCCTCCATTCCAAGCCCTTCCTGTGTGTGCCTGCTGGTTGCAGCCCTTTGAGTGCCTTGATTATTGAACTTGATGGCTCTATTGCTTATAAAGAATATGAAGACATGATAGCAACAAAATGTACTTGTCCATAGAGTATTGCCTTGGGGGAAATATAAACCCCTGGGACATCAGTACGACATTCATGCTGAATAGATCTATGTCTTCAGAGAAGCTTCATATAGTAAATCTTTAGATAGTCTGAAATCTACTTCTATATGACATATATGAGTAGATTTAACAGGTTTGATAAATATTGTAATATTGTAATAAGTAGGTTTGAAGTCCTGTGGAATATTTTTAATTACAAATATATAATGTGTATTTTGGAGCCCTTAAAATGCCTTGAGGAAGTGAAGTTTCATTTAAACAAGAGATGAAACGGCTTCTGTTGGAGTAAAAAAAAATCTGTTTGTATAAATGTTAGGTGGAAATAAAGATAAACATTCCATAAAACAGGATGTTATAGTCTTGATAAAATGATAAATGTCAATTAAAATGTTGTCCACTTGTTGTGTCCAGTCGTCTACCCTTATAGCATTTTTGTTCAAATCCTCCTCCCTGTATTGATACTGCCATCACCCCATTGCAAATCTCCATACCTGGTCTATTGCAATAACCTTCTGGTTGGTCTCCTGGACTCAGGTCTTCCCTCTATCATCCATCCTCTACTCAGCTTCCAAACTGATCTTCTGAAGGCACAGGTCTCACCATGTAAGCGCCCTACACAATAAACTCAAGTGGTTCTTTATTAACTCCAGGATCAGATATGAAATCCTGTTTGACTTTTTTTCCCCTTAAACATTATTTTATTTGGTCAATTTCAATCATTATTTCTTGGATACAAAAATCATTTTCTATTCCTCCCTCCCCTCTCGCCACCCCTCCCATAGCCAACACGTGATTCCACTGGGTATCACATGTGTCCTTGGTCTGAACCCATTTCTATGTTGTTGGTATTTGCACTGGGATGTTCATTTAGAGTCTCCATTCTTAATCATATCCCCTTCTCTGTTTGACTTTTAAAGCCCTTCACTTAACTCCTTCACAATCTTCCAGTTTTTATACCATTTACTCTCTTCCACATATTCTTCAATCCAGAAACATTGACCTCCTTGCTGTTGTCACAGGATACTCCATATCCTGAATTGATGCATTTTCACTAAATGTCTACTCTACCTAAAATTAACTCTTACTTCAGCTCCATCTCCTGGCACTCTTGACTTCCTTTGGGTCCTAATTACTGTCTCATCTTGTGCAAAAAGTTTTTCCCAGTTCTCTTTAATTTTAGTCCCTAAATTTCTCTAAAATCATGTTCAATTTGTTTTGCATATACCTTGTTAGTACATAATTGTTCTCATGTCTCTGTTATTAGACTATGAACTCTTTGAGAGCAGGGACTGCTTTCTTATTGTTGTTGGTTTGATTTTGGGGTGGTTTTTGTCTTTCTTTGAGCCCCCAGTGCTTAGCAGAGTGATACATAGTAGGTGATCAAAAAATAAACATTCATGTGACAATTTGACTCACAGCTATAGAGGAATTGCTTTTCTGCATTGGAAGAGGGATTCTATAGATTGTAATTTCCTTATTAAGGTCATGGCCTCTTCTGCATCCTTCAAAAAAGTCAGACATACTCCATTTCTAAGAATACTCTCTCAAATAATTACTGGATTGCTTTTGCCCCCTGAATTCATGGGCTATTTTTTCCTTTCTAAACCTTAGGTGGTAGGTCAGCATTTGTCTGTACTCATTAAAGCCCTGGAGTCCTGAAAATTAAAGATTTATTAATATCTTTCCTCTTTTGAGCATATCATCATTTTGAGCCTGTAAGCTGCAAAAACTAACAGAAAATGGCAATACACTTGCTAGGTCAGGGCACCCTGATCATTAGAGCTAAGTAATAAATAGAACTTCTTACTCACCAAACTCCTCAATCCTCCATGAAATCGCAATACTTTAAGCCCTCCACCTAGTTAATTTGCTTATGGATCCAGAATTCATCAGCAGTGCTCTCTTTAGCTTGCTGGCTGAAATAAAATATTGAGAAACAGTGATCAGAACAGATCCCCAAAACCAGAATGCTAGTAGTAAGACAGAGGGAGAGCAAGTATGGCCTCGGTATAAGTAACATGGGATGGAAAGCATCTGTCATTTATACAACTATAATAATGTCACATATAGTTTTACAAAACATTTTTCTCACAATAACCTTGATATGGTGATAGAATATGCATGATCTAAATTTGATGGGAAGCGAACTGTACCTGAAGAAGATTAAATGATTTCCCCATGATTATAATTATGAAGCTAAGATATGTAAGAACTTTGACTTTAACTCAGTTCTCCTGATTCTAGGGTCAGTGATCTTTCCATTTGATATTCTGTGGCCTTTCTGACTTCAGAGTCCTTTTTTTATTTTCTGTATAATGCAGTGTATTGTTTATTCTCTTACAGTTTTTTTTTTGGATCCCAATACATTGGCAAAGAAATAAAGTACTTTGAGTGTCCAAGCTGGGCAGCTGTCCCTCCAAGTAAGGCCAACAATTATCATTAGCAAGTATAAGGGAAGAGAGACATGCCAAACACCAGGAGTAGGAGACTAATGTGCAGCATACGGCATTATTACTGAACCGAACATCCTGCTGGTCTCCCATTGTGAAAGGAAACGGGTACAGCAGAGCATGGCTCAGTTCTGGAACTTAGTTGGAAAATTGTTCAGTGAACTGGAAAAGGACCTGGAGAGCTTTCTCCTTAGGAGCGCAGGGTCAAATGATTGTCCTTCTTTATAGTACAGCTCAACTCTTAGAGACTTCATAGTATCCACTTATGTGATTCAGATGAAATTGCTCACATCTGAGAGATCCAAATGAGGAGAGGCTGGCTGATGTGACTGAGACAGAAGTTCTTGTTATTTTGCCCAATTACCTTCGTCATACTTGGTCTCCAACAGCGTGGCTGTAAAAGGAAAACATTTCTCTCTGTTTTCACTCAGGAGATACAAGCTATGTCTGCCCAGCTCTTGATGCATTTATCAGTCTAGCAACGTATGTAGCAAGATGAGTGACATTCCATTGATGACTTTGCCTAACATTCATTGCCTTGGCATTTATGACAACTGCCTCAACTACCATTACAAATGCTTGGGAGATGACCCGGCCAGCAGCTAAAGCCTATAAGCTTAAGATAATAGGTTTATAACACAAGTCAAAAAATAAGTTCAGGGATGGAGAAGGGCAATCAATGGACTGAAACTGGCAATGGTAACCAGAAGGGACATGACAATAAATGGGGTAAGGGCTTAATGGATCTAGCCACAGCTGCATCAAAATCTCTTAGATACCACTTTGGCTCACTTTATTCATTCTTCAACAAACATACTTTGTATGATTGGCCCTTTTCTTAGTACTATAGGTGATACAAAGATGATTAAAATATTGACCCCGCATTCAAGGAGCTTGCAATCTACTGGGGAATCATAAAATCTTAGATTTTGAGCTAAAAAAAAGCCTCAGATGTCATCTAGTCTAACTCCCTCTTTTTACATATAAGAAAACTAAAATCATAGAAACATATTATAAATAAAAATTAATCTAAGGGGCTTTATATTAAATATATAAGTATTTATTAGTAAAATGAAAAGTTTCCAGACTTTCTAACTGAAAATAGGATCTGGTCTGGAATCTCAGCCCAGTGTGGTTCCCTCCACGCTACTACTTCCCAGAGATGATAAACAAAATAAGAGCTAACAGGACCACTGAGAGAAAGAGCAAGACCAGGGACCCAGGAACTGGCCAGAAGTGAAGAGACCCAGTGAGCTTCCCTCCCTGGCTTAAAAAAAAAAATGTCATCTATGTTCCTCCTCCAATCCTTCAGTTGCCCAGTTGATTTTTAGGCAGTCTTACTGGTAGCTCACACAGATGACTCTGATTCCTATGGTGAGTCTTTCTAAATATTCAATTCATATGCTTAGATGATTTACTCAAAGTCACAAATGAATAGACATCTGAGGCAGGATTTGAACTGAATTATCTGATTCATTTTTGCTCTGTAACCCAATGCTTTTTAAAATACATATATACAAATTAATGCAATAAATTAAAATGTGAAAAGTCCATCAACCAGGCTATCACCTGCCAAAGTCATATTCCAAAAGCATGAAAATGACCATGTCACCTCTCATTTCATTCGATGAATTCCAATGGCTCTCTATTACCTACAGACTTAAACAAAATACTCTAGCTTTTAAAGCTTGTATAAACTTGGCCTTTTCCTACCTTTAAAGGTCTTCTTATGCCTTAATCCCTCCCATATCCTCTTTGATCCAGCAACACTATTCTCCTGTTTCTCTCACATGACATTCCATTTCCTATCTCTGACTTTTTAAATTGATTTTCCAACATGCCTAGAAATTCCTTCTTCCTCTTCTCTGCTTCTTGGCTTTGTTAGCATCCTTTAAGGCTAAGTTAAAATTCATTTTGCAAGAAGTCTTTAATAATCTCCTTCTCTCATTAATGATAGTGTCTTCTACCTGAGATTAGTTCAAATATACCCATATCTTTTATATACATCATTTTTTTCCAGGTGGTGCCCTTTTTAGAACGTGAACTCCTTAAGATCAGGGATGATTTTTGCCTTTCTTTGGATCCCTATACTTAGATCCCTATACTTATACTTAGTTTCTGGCACAGAATGGGTGTGTTTAATCAATTAGTGGTCATTTTATTTAAATCACAATGCTTTTAGAGTCCAAAGGAAGAAGAAATATTATCCAAATGGAAGGAAAGCTCCATGAAGTTCCCAGTATGGTATTTGATTTAGACTATGAAGTATGGGAAAGATTTCAGGAAGCAGAGAAGTGCATTTCAAGTAGAGGGGGGAAAGCATAAGCAAAGAATTAGGGCAACAAAGTAGATAATCATTGCAATGCACAGGGGCAAAGCCAATTTTAGTGTCAATTTGTTGGCCACCAAATTGTTCAGATTTTAGGAATCTAGGATACTGTTAGAAGGATGATGGATGATTACATAGGCAAGACAGTGGAGAAGGTGATTATTGGTTTCATGTTCTGGACACTTCTAGCTCTTGGTGTCTTTTGGCCTAATTTATGTTCAGGTCTGATTCAGTCCAATACCCAACTAGTTTTGAGGGTTTGTTAGAACAAAATAAAACTCTCATGTCATTCAATAGTTAATAAAAGGATGTTTACTTGGCTATAGCAGGGAAAGGATGTTTGATAAGGATACTGCAGCTCATAGCTGGAGTAGATGTGGCCCATCTCACCTCCATATTGAAACTTGTCTGGTTAACAGGACAGAGTGTAGAATATCACAGTCTTTTTTAAAAATAACCATTATCTTTCATCTTAGAATTAATACTGCATATTATTTCTAAGGTAGAAGAGCAGTTAGGGCTAGGCAATGGGGGTTAAGTGACTTGCCCAGGGTCACACAGCTGGGAAGTTTCTGAGGCCAGATTTGAACCTAGGACTTCCCATTCCTTGGCCTGTCTCTCAATCCACTGAGCCAACCAGCTGTCCCTATTTCACACAATCTGAAGACATTTCACAGAACAAAGGACCCTGTTTTATGCCCTTAGGTGACTTGGAAGTTATGTCAAAATGGATAGACTACTAGGAACCTATATAAAGAAATGCATAGTATTGGCTCCAAGGAAGAAGGTACATTCTATCCTGCTTTTCACATTTTTACACAAAGAGAAAAAGTCACTTAAAAAGGAAAGATTTGTTCTTTAACTTTAGCCATGATAGCAACACGATCTACTAATAACTATTATTTCCATAGCCATTTACAATTTACAGACACATTACAGACATTATCACATTTGTTCCTTATAAAAGCCCTTTGAGGTCAGGGCTATATTTGTCATTTTTTTTTCATTTTAACAATGAGAGGAATCTAAAGATCACAGAAGGTTAAGTGACTTTCCAGCAGCCACATAGCTAGTGTCAAAGGTGATATCTGCCCACAAAACTATTTTTCCATTGTACCATATTTGTGATTGTCAGTGTTGTTCTGATTAATATGGAATCACCTATTTGGCCTTTGGAGCCCTTCAGAATCAGCCCTACTTCTACCTTTCAAGGATTATTGTGCTTTACTACTTACCTAAGTATTCTTTGATCTAGTGACACTGACCTCCTGACTGTTCCATTTATAAGAAACTCCTGACTCCAAAAATTTTTATCCCATGCTTGGAATGTTTTCTTCCCTCATTTCTGCCTACTGGCATCTTTTAAGTTTGAAATAAAATGCCATCTATGAAAAGAAGCCTTTCTTGATCCTCTTAGATCTTTTATTATCAACCCTTTATTTATTATCTCTGATTTAATATGTTTATCATATCTTTTCTTTTTTTGTATCCCCTGCACTTGGTACAATATTGATAAAATACTTAATAAGTGTTTATAGACCAATTAATTTATGTTATTGTAATAGTTATGGACATATACATACATATATATATACATATATATGTATATATATACAATTTCTTTGTCTGTACCTTACTTTCGTTTTCACTCTGCGTAGCCAGGTCCAATTCTGTGACCTCATTTGGGATTTCTTGGCAAAGATATTGGAATAATTTATTATTTCTTTCTCCAGATCATTTTACAGAAGAGGTAACAGAGGCAAAAAGGATTTCATGACTTGCCCAACATCACACAGCTAGTAAGTGTCTGAGGCCAAATTGGAACTCTATTCCTCCTGATTCCAGGACTGAATTTCAATGCTCTATGCTTTCCTGAAAATAATGTCATTTTTAAAAATTGTTCAGGATTAACATTATTTATAACGGAAAGGTATTCCATTATATTCAGACAACCTTTTTTTTGGCATTCACCTATCAGCATGCGCATAATTTATTTCCTGCTTTTCATTTATATAAGTAGTGATTTTTTTAGAAATATTTTTGAATAAAAGTTTTTTTCTTCTGTTAAGAGAGTTTTTCTTAATTTCTTTCTTTTTTCTCTTTAGGAGGCAAGGGAGCTAAAAGATTTCTAAGTAACAGCCCCCCTGCTGTGCAGGTTGTCAGTTGATGACAGTTAGCTGGGTGTGGCTGACAGTTGGTAGGTAAGTTGCAGGCAACTGAAAAGGGCTTTTTATTTCTGGATCCCTTGTGGAGAGGAGCAGCAGTTTATGGCTCCCTCTATAACACTGGAAGTTTTTGATAATTGTGGATAGAAAAAGACGATGTAAGGCCTTAACTGCCTTATTGATTATTGATTATTGATAAGCTTAGATAGTGGGTAAATTCTTAGAAAGTCAGAGTAGGAGAGTAGCCTGGGCCTGGCCTGGCCTGGCTTTGAAAGCAGATAGATTTAGGGGTTTTTAGAAAATTTTAGTTAGGATTGGGATCTTAGTGATAAGTTCTCTCATTTTCCTTCTATTTCCAATCTGAACTTTCCTAAAAATAAACTATGTTTTGCATTTACCAAACTGCTCTCCTGACTTTTGTTCAAACACCTACTGCAAAAATCTAACCCTTCACACTTCTTTGCATTTAACTTTTTAAGGCATAAACAATTAAGGGATTACTAAGATTAAAAGTTTAATAATTATATAGAATAATTGAAAATTATTCCCTAGAATAGTTGAACTAATTTATAGGGTCCAGTAGTAATAAATTAAGGTGTCAATCTTCTAATAGCCTCACTGAGTGTTGAATTCTTCAGTCTTTTCAATTATTTTTTCAATTCAATAGATGTGAAAAGATATGTTAGACATTTTAATTTGCTTTTTCCTAATTTGTAATGATCTGATTGAGATGGTTGTGTAAACACCAAAACTGTAAGGATAATTTTAGTGTTTTGACTTAAAATCTAAGTAAGTGGTCTCCATGGGAAATTCCCAAATATGAAAATACCCAAGTCATCTGAAATTTATGGAGATTTTAATTAATAAAGAAAGAATTAAGGGAAGGAGAGAGAGAGGGAAAAAAGAGAGAGAGAATTAATTTAAATTGCTCTGGCTCAGGCTGAGCCAAGCAGTAGTTAAAGGCTTAGGCCAAAGTGGCCTCCCTGAGCCTAATGGAGAGCAAGTCAGTCTTTATCACTCACCACAAGACCATCTTCAAGCTAGGTTCTTCCACTCCAAACTGAAATTGCTCAACTGACTTTTTATCCCTTCCTTTAAAAGAAATTTTCTCTTATGTCACCTCCCCTAAATTTTCACATTGACCAATCACAGTAGACACTTTTTTTCCAGGACTGCCCATTCTTAGTTCTCATCTTCTTTGGTTCTCACCTTCTCTGGTTAGATTATATCTTCTGAAAACTTCACACCTCTTTGTTAAGCTTGCCTTTTGTAAGTTACTTGACCTTTTTGTGATTAATTTAACCTTTATAGGTACTTAACACCGTTTTGTATTAGATCTAAAAATAGACCTAGCTTAAGGTTCTAGCTTTACTGTAAGGTATGAGTTAGGGACTTTCATTGTTCAATCAGGAGTTTACAACTTTATCTTCCCCTAAGGCACTGTTTGAGTAGGGTGGAGTAATTTTAAAAGTTCACAATAAATTCTTGATTCTTGTTAGACCAAGTATTTCCATTGTTACAATAAGGGAATAGCTAGACTAAATCTTCTAAGGTACAGTCTAAGTAGTTTTTAAGATTCACAGTTGCTATCTATATTTTTAAAACTTCAAATCTTTTACTACTTACGTATTGAGAAATTGTTTATAATATTAAAGATGTGTCAATTTCATTTTGATTTTGAATGTCAATCTTTTATCAGAGATAATTAATGCAAACATCATTTCTCAATGCATATTTTTCCCCTTATTCCAGAGGAAATTGTTTTCTTCATTAAAAGAGATCTTATTGTTTATGCTCAAGCAAATCTATTTCCTTTCATAGTACTGTCTATTTCAAAAGTGGTTATAACATTTTCCCTTTTCCACTATTTAAAAAATAGAACCTTATTCTCCCCTAAATATTTTAATGATATTTCATTGCATATTCAAATATTTCATACATATGGTCTCTATTGAAGTATATGTTGTAAGGTTTGGGTATAGATTCACTTTCCATCATAGTGCTAAGTCATTAATGAAGGTTTATTTCTAGTAGGAGACTTATCAAACTGCCATATGCATTTACTTCTAGTGTATCTAATATATGCCAGTGATGGAAAACCTTTTAAACCCTTTTAGAGACCACATGCCATCCCCCACCCCACCCATAATACATGTAGTGTCATACCTCTGATTGCTTGCAGTGCCCCAGCCCCCTAAGACCAACTGCCTCCCTGCCTCTTCTCTATCCCCTGAAGCCTTACCCCAGATAGGGAAGGGAGAAAGGAAAGAGAATGGCCTGAGCACTCCACTCAGGAAAGGGAGTAAGCACAAAGGAGCAGAGAGGGAGCAACTCTGCTAGAGTCCCTCTGCCTTTCTAGTAACTAATTCTGCCTGGGACTGAGAATGTGCCCACAGAGAGGTCTCTGAGTGCTATCTTTGGCATGTGTACCATAGGTTTGCCATCATGGATATGTACTTTTAGTATAATTTTGTGTTCCTTAATCTTTTTTAAATAGATTTTGTATTTAATGCTATATAATATTAAGAACTTGTAATACAAAACCTCTTGCTTTTCTATATTTTTCCTTTTTTATCTTTGATACTTTCTTCTACAACCTTGAATATATAGATTTTATCCAATTATCTAGAGTGTCTCTTTGTTAACTGATGTAATTAGCTTTAAAATTAAAAAATAACTTATGTGATAACTTTTTAGTAATAATATTTTATTTTCCCTAATTAAATACAAAATCAATTTTGGACATTCACTTTTTTTGTCTTGAATTTCAAATTCTATCTCCTCTCCCTCACTCCTATTTCTCTCTCTTCCCTGAGAAGGTAAACAATCTGACTTATATTTTACATGTGCAATCATTAAAAAAAAATCCATATTAGTAATTTTGTGGAAGAAATCACAAACAACAACAGGGATAAGTTAGAAGCCTTCCCAATAAGATCAGGAATAAAACAAAGATGGCCATTATCATTACTATTATTTTATATTATATTAGAAATTCTAGTTTTAGTAATAAGAAAAGAAAAAGAAATTGAAATAGTTAAAGTAGGAAATGATGAAAGTAAATTATTACTCTTTCCAAAGAATATTATGGTATACATAGAGAATCCTAGTGATCAATGAAAAAACTAGTTTAAATAATGAATAATTTTACTAAAGTTGTAGGACACAAAATAAATTCACAAAAATCCTCAAGATTTCTATGGACTACCAAAAAAGTTCAATAGCAAGAGTTAGAAAAATAAATTACAGTAAAAATAACTCTAAACAATACAAAATACCTGGGAATCTACTTGCCCAGACAAACACAGGAATTAAATGAAATCAATTACAAAACATTTTTCATACAAATAAAGTCAAGTATAAACAACTAGAAAAATATAACGTGCTCATGGTTAGGCCAAGCTAGTCTAATA
The DNA here is from genome assembly GCF_027887165.1 of Monodelphis domestica. Lineage (NCBI taxonomy): Eukaryota > Metazoa > Chordata > Mammalia > Didelphimorphia > Didelphidae > Monodelphis > Monodelphis domestica. The sequence continues at coordinate 270,116,891 of NC_077229.1, forward strand.
AAAATGACAATTCTATCTAAATTAATTTACTTATTCATTGTTGTACCAAGCAAACTACCAAATAATTATTTTATAGAACTAGAAAAAATAATAATGAAATTTATCTGTATGAACCAAGGTTCAAGAATAGCAAGTGAATTAATGAAAAAAATGAAGAAAGGTGACCTAGCAGTACTAGATCTCAAATTATAATATAAAACAGTAATCATCAAAATAATCTGGTACTAAGAAATTGAATGGTAGATCAATGGAATAGATTAGATATGCATTATAGAAGGGTAAATGATCTCAACAACCTAGTGTTTAATAAACCTAAAGACCACAGCTCTGGAATAAGAACTCTGTTTAACAAAAAAATGCTGGGAAAACTGAAAAATATTATGGCAGAAACTAGGTATAGATCAATATTTTACAACCTATACTAAGATATAGTCAAAACAGGTATAGGAATTAGAGTTATAAAAACTGATACCATAATTAAATTATAGTGACATATAATAGTTTGCCTGGCAGATTTTTGGAAAAGGGAAGAATTTATAATCTAACAAGAAATAGAAAGTATTATAAGATGTAAAATTAATAATTTTAATTATATAAAATTAAAAGTGTTTGTACAAATAAAACCAATGTAAACAAGAACAGAAGGGAAACAAAAAACTGAGAAAAAGACTTTTATAATAAATATCTCTGATAGATTTCTCAAATATAAAGAGAACTAAGTCAAATTTATAAAAACACAATCCATATCCCAATTGACAAATTATCAAAGGATATTTACAAGCAATTTTCAGATGAAGAAATCAACGCTATCAATAATCAATGAAAAAAATGTTCTAAATCACTCTTGATTAGAGAAATGCAATTAAAAACAACTCCGAGGTACCACCTCACACCTTTCAGATTAGCTAAACTAATAGTAAAGGAAAGTGATAAAAGTTGTAGGGGGTGTAGCAAAACGCATTGTTGGTGGAGTTATGAACTCATCCAACTATTCTGGAGGGCATTTAGGAACTATGACCAAAGGGTTAAAAAAAGAATGGAAATTTGATCCTATAATATCACTACTGGGTCTGTATTCCAAAGAGATTATAAAAAAGGGAAAAGAACATACTTGTAGAAAAATATTTATAACAGTTCTTTTTGTTGTGTGCAAGATTTGGAAATTGGGAGGGATTTCCATCAATTAGGAAATGGCTCAACAAATTATGGTACATCTTGGTGATGGAATACTATTGTGCTATAAGAAATGATAAGTCGGATGCTGTTAGAAAAAGATGGAAAGATATACATAAAAGAATACAGAGCAAAACGAGCAGAACTGGGAGAACCTTGTACACAGTAACAGCAATATTACACAATGATCAACTTTGAAAACTTGCCTGCTCCCAGCAATGCAATGATCTGGGACAATTATGAAAGATGGAGAACACTATCTGCCTCAAGAAAAAAAACTGATGGAGTTGGATGAATGTGGAACAAAGCATAATATCTTTTCTATCAGTGTATTTATGGCTTTATTTTTGGGATTTTGCTTTTGTCTGAGTGCATTTTTACAATAGTAACCAATGTGGAAATGTGTTTTGCATGATAAAAATTTAATTAAATTTTAAAAGTCTCAAACAAAAAAAAAAGAAAAAAGCAGAAAGAAAGTGCAAAATATGTTTTGATCTGTTTTCAGACTCCAATTCTTTCTCTGAAAACAAATGTCCTTTTTCATTATGAGTCTCTGGGATCACCTTATATGATTGAAAATTATTAGTTCATTCACTCTTTTATTTTAAAATATTGCTGTTACTATGTACAATATTCTTTTAGTTCCACTCACTTCATTTTGCATCATCAGTTCATGTGGGTCCAAGATTTTCAAAATGATCTTGCTCATCATTATGTTCTCTATCTCCTTTTATGTTCAAATTACATAAATGGTAACTTTTTTAAAAATTATTTTGACATGACCCAGTAATTAACATTAAATAACTTTACAAATATGTAGATCTTCCTTATTTTGTAGCTAAAGTTACATCATCTAAGAATACAATTTTCATTTGCTTACTTGGGTTTATGTTGTGGGGTTTTGGTTTTATAAGATTATTCACTTACAAAAATGAATAATATGGAAATAACGTTTGGCATGAAATGCATGTATAACCCAGAAAGAATAACGTCCTAGCAATGGGAAGTGGGGGGAGGTAGATAAGTTCAATCATATAACTTAGGAAAACATGACAAATTAGTAATTACAGGTAATTGGTAAAAAAAAAAAGAAAAAATATTTTAATAATTTAAAAGTAATGTCACTGTTTTTGATAAATTTGTATTTTTTGTTTCCATATTTCCTGGATTCTGTTGTTACTACATAGAAATCCTAGAGATTTTTGTAGATTCATTTTGAAAATCTCATATTCAAACTTGCTACACATATCTCTGTAAGAAAGTTTCCAGTTTTTCAGTTGTTTTTCAATGGTGTCTGACTCTGTGACCTCATTTAGAGTTTTCTTAACAAACAGACTGGAATGGTTTTACATTTCCTTTATTTTACAGATAAAGAAACTGTGGTAACAGGGTTAAGTAACTTATGGAGGATCACAAAGTTAATTAATGTCTGAGACTAGATTTTCTCTCAGGAAAATGAGTTTTCCTAACAATTACAGTATTCCATCAACTGTGCCACCTAGCTATCCCAATACTTGTCCATTGTAAATATAAATTATATTGAAATTTTAGCTAAACACTTATCATATTGAGGAAAGGTGGAATTTATTCTTGTGTTTTTAAGGGCTTATTTATTTGATTAAACAAAAATTAGCTCTGTATTTTCTCAAAGATTTTTTTATGTATCTTCTAATTTAAAGTGATGTTTTTGGTTTTCATATTAATGATGATTAAATATGATAATTTTGCCTGAACTTGAGCTATCCTTTCATCTCTTCCATGAATTAAACTTAGTCAAGATGAATTTTAATATATTGCAATACCTTTTTTCCAATATTTTATTTAAAATTTTGAATCAGAGTAGAAACATCGAAGAAAAACAACTGCTTGATTACATGGGTCGAGGGGGATATGACTGGGGATATTGACTCTAAATGAACATCCTAGTGCAAACATCAACAACATGGAAATGGGTTCTGATCAAGGACACATGTAATACCCACTGCAATTGTGCTTTAGGAAGGGTAGGATGAGGGGAAGGAGGGAAAGAATATGATTCTTGTAACCAAGGAATAATGTTCTAAATTGACTAAATAAAATTTAAAAAATAAAATAAAAATTTTAATCAGTTGAGATTAATTTTATTTTTTTAATTCATCCCTTCCCAAATTGATAGATTGTTTTTACCTATTGTGAAGAACAGTTTATAAAGGATAATAATTGTTTTCTTGTTTGATGAAATTCATTTATTCAAATTTTCTTTTCCATGAAATTTACTTTTAGTTAATTTATCTTTCACATGTTGAATTAATTACAGTCTTTTTTTTATCTTGTCAGGGTTTTTTTTTTTGTATTTTTACAAATAGTTTCCATTTCATTTAATTTTCAATTTTACTGGTTATATTAGCTCCTAGAAGGTTTTTTCTTTCCTCTTTCTTTATTGTAAATTCTGGTAAATAGTCATTCTCCTTTCAAGCTTGGTAATTTGATTTTCCTCTCTTTTAAAAATAAGTTTGAATAATGATTTTCAGCTTTTGTGTACCTTTTAAAAATATATTCTTCATTTTATTTAACATTTTCTCATTTTTGTTTTCACTTTTATTCATCGTCATCCTGCCTTGAGTGGTAGGAGTCCCTCACCATAAAAAGTCTTCAAGTAGAGGGTTGATAATCTATGTTGAATATTTCACTGGAGGTATTTCACTGTAAAGGCACAAGTTGAACTAGATGATCTCTGAAATTACTTCCAAATTTGGAATTCAATCATCCTTTCGCCCTGCACATTTTCAATAAAATTACAACAAATATTCCTTTAGATGGTGTGTGTTTGTGGATTAGAAAAAAGGTATTTAAGTCCATGGAAATAGTAGTGATACTGCACATCACTACAAGAAAAAAAAACAACAACTTTGAACACTGATATCTTTTAGGTTATTAACAGTAGACACAGAATTGAAATAAAACTGTTGGTGGAAATGTATCAGATTAATACCACAATATCTTAGCATGTAGATGTAGTCTATCAAATTATTTGTGCTTATGTCAAAAGTGCTGGTTAGATAGCTTCATTAAACTGACATCAATATTGAAAATTAACTGCTCACACATTCGTTTCATTCTGTTTTATTTGTTTAGGTGGAGTTTTTCTTTTTTGTAAATAACTATATTCAATTGGTATATGCTAAATCAGTGTTCCATGAAGAATCATATCTGCTGTCCATAGTATGATTAGTTGAGAAATTTCTTGTCAAAACAACATAGGTGTGTGTTCATATTGCTCACAAGGAGATGATTTTGTTAGTCACCAACTTCAAAAATGTATTGAAATGCAAGAAATGTAATCTAGTAGATTCATAGTGGCCTTCACTAGAAGAAGCTAATTCTACACAATGCTGAGTGATAAAGTTTCAGAGAAGATCGATAAAAAGTTGCAGTTTAAAGAAGTTTGAAACCCAGTTCTACTACTTACTAGATGGGGGTCAAATCTCTGAGACTCAGTTTCCTTCTCTATGAAATTGATGTAGTATTATTTTATATTTTAAAAATCAGAAGCCTACTCAACATTCAAAGGTTCAAGTGAGATATGTGTAATATATTGAAAGCTCTTTGTAAATGATTGTTTAGCAGGATAACCATTTTAGAGCTAAAATTGACTTTAAGAATCATCAAATCCAATCTTCTCTGTCTATGGCTGAATTAACTGAAGCCCAGAAATGTGATATGATTTGTCTAAAGTCACTGAGAGTAACAGTCAGAATTTAAGCTCAAATCCTCAGATTTCAAATCCAAATTGCAGATTGTGAAATGGACTCCCGCATCATGGAAGGTCTTCAAGGAGAGGCTCGATAATCACATTTGGAATATTTTTGAAGGGATTCTGTTTAGACATAAGTTGAACTAATTTACTTCTGAGATGCCTCTCAACATTGAGATAAAATCATCCTCTGTTTCTGTATAGATTCAAGAAAAATTTAACAAATATCACACCCTTAAACATTGTCCAGAAGACATTTGTAATGTGAAAAGAAGCACTGTTTTATTCATGCAGCAAGGATAATGTGTGACATTGGAAAATGAATAGACCACTTGATTAATAAACAGTACATAATAGAAACATATACCTCGAAGGCCAAAACTAAATGAGATTACAATGAGATTTTAAAAATTGAAAAATTCAATACATATTTTAGAAGTGCCTTCTTTGTATAAAGAAAACAATTAGGTTCTCAAGAAAATACAAAGTTTGGATGAGGTACAATTTCTCTAATGGAGTTTGTATGGTAAAAAAACACCACCACAAATAATTATTAAAAACAATGCACTGTCAGTGAATTAAGAAGATAGAAAAAGAAGTATGTGGAATCTATGAGGAAAAAGATGTCATCAACCATAGCAATAATGGAGGATGGAAAGGGAGGAATTAGGATAGTCTTCATTCAGAAGGTGATAGTTGATATAGTCATAAATGTAGATAGGAATTCAATAAGCAAGGACTATGGGATAACCCAATGATCTAGTAAATGTAGTTGCTCAGATTGAGATAGAAAACAGTGAGCATGGGTGACTGATTCTGATATTTCAGAATCTTTGATATTATTATATCAAGTGACTCTACTCCATGTTTTAAATAGTCATCTCATCCAGGGAAACTCTGGGGGAGGTGAGGAAATGCAAGGTATTACCTCTTTGGGACCATTAGAAATACCTCAGAAAATTGCTAGTAAAATACTGGCAAACCAAGTGGCATTCTAATAAGCTGAAGGAGTTAATGCACTTCCAAGAAGTATAAAAATATAGAATGACTACATCACCCTTTTTTGTATATTTGTCTCATTATACAAAATATTCAATGCCCTCTATTTTAATAGTTGCAGAACACAGATATGACACATGAAGGATCTGTGATTAGAAAACTGTTGGTGTCAAAATTCCCTTAACCAATGCAGACTTGTAACCTAGCAATGGTTTAATAGATAAATCCTAGTGAAGTGATTCAGGTACCTGGAGGCTAATTGATTTGCCTGGGGGTGACAGAGAAATCAACCATTGGAGGCAATATTTTTACCTGCCCTTATCCTACCTACAAGCCCAGTCTGCTGCCAATAACACTAGATTACTATAAAATTTCATCCATATCTATCTTTCCTGGTTTTATGGCTAATATTTAGAGTCAAGCAAAGTCTGTTCTATCATTCTTTCACTATGACCCTACTGTGTAATACTGTCTTTTAATCTTTTTACCTTATAACCTCCTAAGTGAATTCCCAAGATAATGTCCCTAAAGAGTCATGAATTTATTAGAAGCAGATTTTTGATTTGTATGCTTACTTTCAATCCATACATAAGAGTAATAAATCACTCCTATCAATATCACAAAAATGAGATTCAGAAAGATTCATACAATGCATGCATTAGACTACTTTACTATATTGCTTTCTTGGAGTCAATCTGCTTGAAGGGAAAAGTGATAAAATAATAATAATGGAAACAAGTATTTCTATTAAACGCTTAAATCATCTGAAGCACAACAAACATGCCTGCCTGCCAGTCCTTAGAAGCAGAAATGAAGTAGGACATTGAAGAGAAGGAAGGATAAGAAATTCTAAACATTCCCACAATTACAAATATACATAATGATATCTAAAACAACGGATTGTGTTGACATATTCATGAAGTTTAATGAAAAGATTATAAAACAGCGAGATTAAAAGGAAATGAAGAGTTTACAAACTCTTTTGATTGTTATAAGCCTAGTAGAGGATAGAACATAAAAGAGTGAAATGTTATGAACCTCAAAGAAAGTCAAGGCATTGTCAGTTTATGTGAGTAATCCCCCCCACCTGCACCCTAGAAAAAAATCAATATTGTTCCTCTTTACCTAATCTAGAGAGTTCCTCTGCCAGGTCAATTCAATTCAATAAATATTTATTGAGCAATATACCAGAAAATGGGAGAGGAAATATTAAGTTTAGATTATACATGGCACCTATCCTAATAAAGGGCACCTGTTCTCTAAGAGAGGATTTTGATAGGATCAAATGTCTCTAAAGAAAGGTCTGTGAACTTGATTTAAATTTTTTTGTCTTTGTAACCATATTTCAGTACATGTGGCTTCTTTAAAACCCTGTGTTTTTCATTTCATTTATTTAAAAATATAATTTTGAGGTGTTCTAAAACTTTACTTCACCATCAAAATTGTACATGGCACAAAAAAGGTTACGAGTTCCTGCAAGCATCTAACTTTCTAAATGTTTATTGACTATTGATTGACCTACTAAAACTCATTTTCTTTACCCATATTTTCTGATGAATATCATCTCCCTTCTGCCCAGACCAACCTGTTTATTATCTGTATTTTCTTGCTTTGATACTTATTTTGGATCACATATAACTCCTGAAATGCCATGATCCTCCAGGCTCTTCAAACATCTTTCTTCTAAAACCATAAAATTTAGGGAAATTGAAGATATTAACTGGATAGCTTTGTTTACGTACACAAATTTACTTAGATCCATTGGGACTGTGAGAAAGACCTTAAAGTATAAAAGCAGGGGGGCTCTATTTCCTAAATTAGCAACATATATAAAGCAGCATGATGTTGTGAACAGGACAATGGATTTGGTATCAGGAAATCTTGGATTCAAATCCCACTTTGGTTACTAGATGTGTGATTTTAGGCAAGTCACTTCCCTTCTTGGTTCCCCAGCTTCTTCATCTTCATTCTCCATCTTGGGCTCAGGGATCTCCAAGATCATTTCTAGCTCTAGATCTATGATCCTGTGTAGATACTATCTCCATCAATCAGGAAACAGTGGGAGAACCCTGCATCCGTCCACTCAGCTAACAACAACTTTCTGCTCTCCTCTTAGTCCCATTTTTTTACTTCCTTCAGAATATCATTCTAACAACCTAAGTTCAGCCCAATTAATATATATCTCTTCCTCCTCTCAGCACTTTCCCCCATTCCCTCCTTGTTTGAATGTAAGTTCCCTGAGAACAAAAGATGACTTTGTTTTACTGTCACCAGCAAAAAGTGACTTGCATATAGTAGTACTTAATGACATTTTAAAAACTAAATTAAAATTCAATTTCTTTTAAAAAAAAACAAAACGCTGTACTTACCTCAACTTCTAATGATAACATTTTCCCCCATACTTCAACTGAATTCAACTTGATAATTTCCATTAAACAAACTCATAGACATACATACACAAACACACACACACACACACAGAGCTCTCTTCATGGATTAATACAATTACCTGTGATTTCTAATCATATTAAAGTGTGACAGCTCACTGTTTGATGACTAATTTCATAACTATTATTTCCCTCTTAAATGTGTCATGTGGAATTTACAAGTTTTTTTTAATTAATATGAATTTAAATGAATTTTGTTTTGAAAATTTTAAAGAATTTAATTATACCCCAGGAGACAACTGGAAATACTCATCTTGTGGCAAAATGAGAACTGGGATTTCCTAGGCAATACATCTAAAAATAGCTGATATATTAATTCCCAGATGGCATACTGGGGTGTTTACATGTCCTTGAAACTCATTTATTGTTGTTGTTGCTTTTAATCCCAATAATGTCAGTTTTAGGGAGTAGGTTTTGAGAAGGCAGAGGAATGCTATATGCATATTCATGCACTGGGGATGATCATGACTGATCTCAAACTTAAGCAATCAACAGACATTGAGAACTGTCCAAAATTAGAATAAGTTGCCTAAGGAAGCAACAGATCTGCGCCCCCACCCCCCATGTTGAAAGTCAGCAAGGAAAAACTGAATAAACTTTATTCAGAAATATTGTAGTAGGGATTAATTTTTGTGTATGGGTTGCCCTAGATGGCAATTTTGTTTTTTTTTTTTCAACTCTGAAAATTTGTTATTCAGTACATCTGGTTCTGGGAAAATTAAAAACAACAACAACAACAACAAATGGACCTGATTTCATTGTAAATTTTTAGATCTGGGAGAGATTTCATGGTTTATCTGGTTCAACTATACCTCTCTTCAACATTCATAGCAAGTAATAATCAAGTTTTCACTTAAGGAGATCAAATTCTAGGAAGCTAACCATAACTCAAAGTAACTTGGTTAATTTTTTAACAGATCAAATTGTTAAGAAGTATTCTATTTGTTGAACTAAAATCTATAACCCTTTGGGGTTTCCTCTTTTTAGCTCTCTTTCTGACTTTTTGAGCTAAACAAAACTAACAACTCATCTTCCACATCATGTCACTTCAAATATTTGAAAGCAGTTATCATATATCCAAAAAGCCTTCTTTTCTGCAGATTAAAAATCTCCAATCTTGTACTGCATAGTTTCAGGTTTCTTCCCCATCTTGGTTGTCCTTCTCAAGCCAATCTATAGTAGTCTCTGATAATGACATAAAAGCAAGGTATACCATATGAATAATTTCAACATATTAACAGAGGAGAATAGCAACCTGAGGATAAACATAGAGCAAGAGAGAAAAAGAATGGAATTCTTATTGTGGTACATGCATCTTGAATAAAATTATTTCAGTATCTGGAGTCATTAGAATGCAATAATATTAACAATGTTGCTTCTATAGTCTAAGAAAGCTGTAGTCTGTTCACATGGCAGGTTAAAGATTTCACATTCTTTATACATTGGGCTGCCCTTACTGTTCAAAGAGGTTCAGGACAAGTAGATTTAAACTGTCATGATAATATTTGTTCGTTTATTTTTGAAGGGAGTCTTAAAAAATTTAAAATGTACCTACAAAATAATGGTGTTTTGCCTCCAAAGATAATTTCAATAGAATTCATCTTTAGTAATTAACAGTAAAATGCATTATTTCTTTCAATGGACCAAATAAATTAATTTATGTTAAGTGCTTTGCAAATCTTAATGTACTAAAAATTCCTAATTTGTTGTTGTCATTCAACTGATATCAATAATGCAAATAGATTGTGGGATCATAGATTTAGAACTGCATTTAGATTGAAACCTTAGAGTTGCTTAATAGAGTTGTCTCCAAAGTGGAGTAAATACACAGGAAATGATTCATGGCAGAGCCTGTCATTTTTCATCCCGTATAGTTGTTTCCTTTCTGATTCATTCATAGGACTTACATGACCTAAGACAAGTCTAATCTAGAATAGCCATTTTTTTACAGTTAAACATCTCATTATTCACCCATTTGGCAGGGTGGGGGAGGGGATGAGGAGAGAGAAAGAGTTAATTTTAGGTCTATGAAAGACCAAATCCTCACATAAGCATCAATCTTCTGGAAGAATATAATAATAGTTATGGATTACTATTTCATGTTTCAAATCTTTCCTAATGCATAATAATCAGTCTTACATTTTAAGCATTTCTTTTCTGAGAGGGAAATAAAATACTCTTCTACATCTAATCTAGTAAACATTAATTTTTTCTCCCTTTTGGTGAAATCTCATTATGAAACAAGTCTAAACTTTAATTTATTTTCCCCACGTAGGGGTGTATTGAGCTAGGACAATGAGATAAAGTCTCAACCCTTTTTTCTAAAGGTCAGATTATCAAAAACTGAACCTAATCAACATTGACTCAAATTTAGGGGTTTATTCCTAGGACAAGAGGAGCACCCTAATTTTTTTTTTTTTAAACCCTTACCTTCTGTCTTGGAGTCAATACTGTGTATTGGCTTCAAGGCAGAAGAGTGGTAAGGGCTAGGCAATGGGGGTCAAGTGACTTGCCCAGGGTCACACAGCTAGGAAGTGGCTAAGGCCAGATTTGAACCTAGGACCTCCCGTCTCTAGGCCTGGTTCTCAATCCACTGAGCTACCCAGCTGCCCCCGAGCACCCTAATTTTTAGACCTAATTTCTCAGCTATTATGCTTGAGGATATTTTTCAGGAGCTTCAAAATTTATTTTTTTATCCATTTCAAGGACTGAACCCCTTTTAAAGAGTCACATATATATCTGAATCTTATCTCCATTAGCTTTCTTCTTGAAATCCTATGGTCAGTGAAAGTAAAGCTATATCTAGATTGTCCTACACATTGACAAGGAATCTTTTGGGGAAATGTTTGATGCTCTTTAACATCTAAGAGATGTGAGAGAAATATTTACTAAAGAGAATTGGTTTCTCATTTGACAATAAGGAGGTAACTTCCAGTTGACCCCAGATGCAAAATTAGAAGAGTATATTTTGTTTTTAGAATTTCTTGTGATCGAGGAAATTTATTTTTATTTTTATTTGTTTTTTTTAATAAGTTGTTTATTTTCATTTTATTTTTCCCTAGTTGTTTAGGTTGTTAAAGAACTATAAAAATTCTTTATATTAAAGCTAGAAGAGAGCTTAGAAAGATATTCATGAATCATAAGCCATAAAATATGTAGTTGAAATGGACTGTGGAAATTATGTAGTCTGATTCTTATTTTTGAGAGGTAGGTCCTTGACTGCGGCAAGCTCTTATTTCACTTCTCCAGGCCAGTTCTCTTTCTTTCTATAAAACCACTAGAGACTTAATATATAAAACAATAATGAGTGTTAGAGCCAGGGTTACAACCCATTACTTTCCTTCCTCCCAATTTAGGTATTTTTAAATAAGTACTAGCTAGATTGGAACCTAAAGGAAATTCTGAATTAAGCAGTAAGGGGTAGAAGAGTGATACATTAGAAGCCAAGAGAGTTGTACACTAATTCACTTCAAATTTACTTTTTAAAAAAAAGGCAAGTCATTTTATGTCTTTGGGCCTTAATATTTTTATCTTTAAATTGGAATAGGTGATCTTAAAAATCCATTTCAGCTCTGACACTCTCTGGAACTAATCTTTTTTAGATCTTCAACAACTGTACAACCTGTATATTGCAAATACCTTACTCCTCCAAGATTCCAATGCCAACAAATATAAGTAGGTTATAGAATCAGCATTGTTTCTGGGGAAATAATCCATATAGTTCTTCCCTCTTCTCTTGTTAACAGATGTGGAGTTATATATCTATCTTTTTTTTTAATTTTTGCTTTGCATCTATGGTCAGTGAATATTCATTAAAGGTGAAGGTACCTTATTTTTTTAATAATTCTCTCAAATTCATCATTTGTTCTGTATTCCCATTCACATCTTACTTCATGGTTAATTCACAGGTACTTACTTATTTCTTTAATTCCAGTTACTGCCAAACAATCAATAGAGAAGCAAAACAATTGAAAATAATACCTTAAACTAAAGTTTGAATCAGCAGAGCCTTACAAAAAAGAAAAGATTAGAAAGGTAGATATTCTTCTAGTTGAGATCAACTTAGAAAGACCACAGAAGAGGTCTATGTCACTAGGTTGGCCCCTTAGAAGCACTAAAAATTTGCAGATCCCAGAGCTAGTTTTAAAAATGACGACATGAAAAAGTCTGAAGCTTGGAACTGAAAACCTTAAAAATTCCCCATTGGGACATTCTCCATTTTGGGCAGTGAAAGTAACTTAGATCAGGAATGTGAGAACTCTACTCCACCTCTACTTAAGCCTGCTTTAGGGGACGAAACTCCTTGCTGAACAATGAAAGATACTTAAACCCATACTTATAGTAAGATGAAAAGTTCTTAAGCCATGCCTATTTTTGGATCTAATACAAAGGGGTGCTAAGTACCTATAAAGGTCAAGCAACTTGTGAATTTACAAGGAACAAAGAGGTGAGAAACTTACTCAGAGCTTTCCTGGTGTAAATTACTCAAAAGATTAGTCTACTCAGGTGTGAACTAAGAATGGTCTGTCCTTTGAAAAACATCTACTGTGATTGGTAGATATAAGGACTTAGGGGAGGTGACATAGGAGAAAATGCCCTTTAAATAGGAGCTCAGATCCATTCAGAAGACATTCAGATTGAGGATTGAGCTGGTGGAGGCAGCTGAGATGAAGCTGGCCTGGTGTCACTAGAATCCTTGCTTAGATAGATCTTGTAGTAAGTGATTAAGGACTGACTGATCTTTCTCTTAAGGGTTTAGGCCTGGGTTAGCCAGGGCTGCCCTGGGCTGGCCTATTCTTTTCTCATTATTCCCCTTTTTCTCTCTTTCTCTCTCTTTCTTTAATTCCTCATTGTATTATTAATTAAAATCTCTATAAAACCCAGTTGACTTGGGTATATTTTAATAATTGGAAATATTTCCCTGGAGACCACCTTATATACTTGATTTAAAAACAAGACACTGTAGTGAAAACATATTTTCTGCAGTCACAATTTACTCATCCACTCTTTTATCTATCACAATTTATATTTTCCACTAATTTAATCAATACAGTTTATGGCCTTCAACCATTTTAATTATTACAGAACAGTGACCCTTCTATTCCTGAGGTAAGCAGAACCCAACCTTAATTTAAAGTTCAATCTTTAAAAATAGATTGGAAAAATAAGCAAGCACCAAAAAATGAACTTGGTAAAAAAAGACAAAGACATAAACTTAGATGACAACAATGTGAAAACAGCTACAAATCAACCTCAAAGAAAAATGCTAATTGGACTCAAGGGTAGCATGAGTTTAATAAAAATATAAGTGGCAGAGGAAAAAATTAGGGGAAAAATGAAAGCAATTGAAAACGATGAAAGAAAATTATGAAACATAATTAACAAAATGGCAGACAAAATTTTGAAGAAAATGACACCTTAAATGAGAAAAATTATATGGAAAAGAGAAAAAAAATTACTAAAAAAAACTTTTTTGAAAGCAGAAAGGGTCAAATGGGAAAAAAAAAACAGGTGCAAAAATTTATTAAAGAAAAGAACTTCATCCAAATGGGAAAAGGTACAAAAACTCACTGAAGAAAATGATTCTTAAAGTTAAAATTGGGCCTTTGGAAGCTAATAACTTCATAATACTTCAATAAACAATAAGATAATTGAAAGGAAATAATACAAAAGTCTAGATACCATCTTTCAAAACATCATCAAGAAAGACTGCCACAATATCTTATTTCCACAATGTTAAATAGAAATTGAAAGAACCTATCAATCACCTCCTAAAAGTGATCCCAAAATGAAAACTCCCATAATATTATAACCAAATTCCAGAATTCCTACATCAAAGAAAAAATATTGCAAGAAGTCAGAAAGAAGAAATTCAAATATCATGAGGCCATAGTCAAGATCACACAAGATACAGCAGCTTCAGCATTAAATGAGTGGCCTCCAAATAGCATATTCTGGAGGGCAAAAGAGCTAGGATTATAGCCAGCAAAATGGTATAATTCTTAAGGGGGAAAGATAGATATTTGATGAAACAGAACTTTCAACCATTAATGATGAAAAGACTAGAACTGAATAGAAAATATGACATTAAAAGAGAACACTTAAGAGAAGCATAAAAAGGTAAGCCATGAAAGAGAAATCATAAGGGATTTTATGTAGTTAAAATATTTACATTCATCAGTAGCAATTAGAGAAGAAAAAGAAATTGAAGGCATTAAAATAGGCAAGTAGGAGACCAAGTATTGCTGTTTGTGGATGACATGATGGTCTACTTAAAGAATCCTAGAGATTCAACCAAAAAGCTAGTCAAAATAATCAACAACTTTAGCAAAGTTGCAGGATACAAAATAAACTCGCATAAGTCATCAGAATTTCTATATATTTCCAACACAGCTCAGCAGCAAGAATTAGAAAGAGAAATCCCATTCAAAATCACCTTAAACAAAATAAAATACTTAGGACTCTATCTCAAAGACAAACACAGGAACTATATGAACACAACTACAAAACACTCTCCACACAACTAAAACTAGACTTGAGCAATTGGAAAAACATTAATTGCTCATGGGCAGGATGAGCCAATATAATAAAAATGACCATCCTACCCAAACTTATTCATCTATTTAGTGCCATACCCATTGAACTACCAAAATACTTCTTCACTGATTTAGAAAAAACCATAACAAAGTTCATTTGGAAGAACAAAAGATCAAGGATATCCAGGGAAATAATGAAAAAAAAATACAAAGGAAGGTGGCTTTGCAGTCCCAGATCTCAAACTATATTATAAAGCAGCAGTCATCAAAACAATTTGGTACTGGCTAAGAGAGAAAGGATGATCAGTGGAATAGACTTGGGGTAAGTCACCTCAGCAAGACAGTATATGATACACCCAAAGATCCAAGCTTTTGGGCCAAAAATCCATTATTTGATAAAAACTGCTGGGAAAATTGGAAGACAGTGTGGGAAAGATTAGGTTTGAATCAACACCTCACACCCTACACCAAGATAAATTCAAAATGGGTGAATGACTTGAACATAAAGAAGGAAACTATAAGTAAATTAGGTGAACACAGAATAGTATACATGTCAGACCTTTGGGAAGGGAAAGATTTTAAAACCAAGCAAGACTTAGAAAGAGTCACAAAATGTAAAATAAATAATTTGGAATACATCAAATTAAAATGTTTTTGTACAAACAAAACCCATGTAACTAAAATCAGAAGGGAAGCAACAAATTGGGAAACAATCTTCATAAAAACCTCTGACAAAGGTTTAATTACTCAAATTTACAAAGAGCTAAATCAATTGTACAAAAAAGCAAGCCATTCTCCAATTGAAAAATGGGCAAGGGACACAAACAGGCAGTTTTCAGATAAAAAAATCAAAACTATTAATAAGCACATGAAAAAGTGTTCTAAATCTCTTATAATCAGAGAGATGCAAATCAAAACAACTCTGAGGTATCACCTCACACCTAGCAGATTGGCTAACATAACAGCAAAGGAAAGTAATGAATGCTGGAGGAGATGTGGCAAAGTAGGGACATTAATTCATTGCTGGTGGAGTTGGGAATTGATCCAACCATTCTGGAGGGCAATTTGGAACTATACCCAAAGGGCGATAAAAGAATGTCTGCCCTATGATCCAGCCATAGCACTGCTGGGTTTGTACCCCAAAGAGATAATAAGGAAAAAGACTTGTACAAGAATATTCATAGCTGCTCTCTCTGTGGTGGCAAAAAAATTGGAAAATAAGGGGATGCCCTTCAATTAGGGAAGAGCTGAACAAATTGTGGTATATGTTGGTGATGGAATAGTATTGTGCTAAAAGGAATAATAAAGTGGAGGAATTCCATGGAGACTGGAACAACCTCCAGGAAGTGATGCAGAGCGAAAGGAGCAGAACCAGGAAAACATTGTACACAGAGACTGATACACTGTGGTACAATCGAAGTAATGGACTTCTCCATTAGTGTCAATGCAATATCCCTGAACAATCTGCAGGGATCTAGGAGAAAAAAACACTATCCACAAGCAGAGGACAAACTGTGGGAATAAAGACACCAAGGAAAAGCAACTTCTTGACTACAGGGGTTGAGGGGATATGACTGAGGAAAGACTCTAAATGAACACTCTAATGCAAATACCAACAAAATGGAAATGGGTTCGAATCAAGAACGCATGTGATACCCAGTGGAATCGTATGTCAGCTATGGGAGAGGTGGTGGGAGGGGGGAAGGAAAAGAAAATGATCTTTGTCTCTAGTGAATAATGTTTGGAAATGACAAAATAAAATAATGTTAAAAAATAAAATATTTACATTCCTATTTAGGAAGATATCTGATACTTTATAAATTTATCATTATTAAGGAAGTTAAGAGTATACAAATATAGAGGACATGAGTGTGAGTTGATTATATTGGATGAACTCCCTCAAAAAATATAGAATTAAGAAAGAGAAATGCACCAGGAGAATGGGGAAGGGAGAGGCAGTATAGGACACATTTTCTCACATAAAGGAAGTTCTCAAGGAAGAACTTTTATGGTGGAAGGGAAAAGGGTGACAAAAAGCACATGAACTATATGCATTTAGTTGAATATGGAAGTTCTACCTTATTCAAGAGGGGCATAGGAAAGGAAGAGGGCAAGAGAAATTTGACAAAGGATAAAAAGGGGAGAGTGGATTGGAGAAGGCAGTGGTCAGAAGCAAGATAGACTTTTGTAATGAAGAAGGTGTGTGGATGATAGAAGAAACAGGATCTAGGAGAGACAGCAGATGTTTAGATTGGCTCAGAGAGAGAAGAAGGGGTTTGATTTGTTTTCCCCTTCAGTCTTCCCTCCCCAGCTATGGCTGCTCTCACAGATTGGCTCTTGTCCCTCTTGTCCCCCTCCTCTACTAAAGCCTAAAATGTTTCTTCTTGGGAAGATGTCTTTTCTCCTTAAGCTGTTTCACTCACACTTGACTCAAATTTGGGAAAGGATAACCACATTAATGTAAATTAATTCAATTAGGGTAATACAAAGAAATGGCTGACAGGGAATAGAATGGGAAAGGAAAATGGGGAAGAAGGAGGTCCCTTTCTCTAACTAACCCCTTTCCCTCCATCCTCGAGTTTGGGGGAGGGGGGACTCAGGTTTTGGCAGCCTGAGCCCACTGAGAGATAGTCAGGTTGACTGACCCTGGATTTGGCCCCTTGGCCACAGTTCAGACCCAGGGCAGCAGGAGCTGTGAGGTAAAGTTTTGACAAAAGCTCAAAATGTCTTTCTTCAGATCCTCCTTCCTTCAGTTGGGGATTGGGGGCAGGGGAGAATGTCTAGTCACCAGGAGATGGAAAAGATGAGTATCTCAGGGGAGAGGCTTGGCCAGACCTCTCCTCCTAGGCTTCTCAAGATTGAGAGAGCTATCCAACTGAAATCCCAGCCAGAATCTTCTCACTCCTCAACATTCCAGACCTCCTGGGACCCCTCCCCTGTCGAGGTGAGCAGATCCATGAACTCTTCAGCCTTTCACTTTTTCTTATGTGCAAACCCTCTGTCACACTTTTGAGGAGAAACAGGATAAAAAGAGAAGAATAAACAGGAGAAAATGAGATGGAGAGAAATACACAGTTAGTTATTTTAACTATAAATGTGAATGAGATAAGCTAATCCATAAAATGGAAGTGGGTATAGAATACCCTGGAAATCAAAATCCAATCATATATTGTATATGTGATACACTTTGGAAAGAAAGACATACAGACAAAAAATAAAGAGCTGGAGCAGTCTATTATGCTTCAAATGAAGTGAAGAAGGCAGGGTAGAAATCATAATCTCAGACAAAGGAAAAGCAAAATTAGACTCTCTTACAAAAGATCATCAGGGAAACTACTTTGCTAAAAGGTACCATAGACAATAAAGTGATATACAAATTAAAGCAAACTTCTCTGATAAAGTCCTCACTTCTCAAACATAGAGAACTGAGTCAAATTTATAAAAAATAAAAACCATTCCCTAATAATAAATAGTCAAAGAACATGAACAGGAAGTTTTCAGGAGAAGAAACCAAAGCTATTTATAATTATACAAAAATGCTGTAAATCATTATTTTTTAAAGAAAGGCAAATATAAAAAATTCTAAGGTACCACTTCACCTATTGTAAATAAATACAGCTGGAGGGGATGAGAGAAAAAAAATATATATATATATAAATGAACTGTTGGTATGTTTGGGCTTGATTACTTTCATTTTTTAACCATTTACCCTTTTTAATATTTATTCAACCCTTAAACAGATAAGTATCTATCTGTGAATTTTTCTTTTTTTCTTTTTAAAAAGAAAAAAAAGCCTTTGCCAAATCAAAAACTAAAAAACAAAACAAAATAAAAATACAAAAAGAAAAAACATTCCAACTATTCTGGAAAATAATCTGAAAATATGCACAAAGGACTATAAGACCCTGTGTACACTTTGATCCAACAATATCACTACTAGGTCTTCATCCCAAAGAGATCAAAGAAAAAAGAAAGGACCTAAATGTAGAAAAATAATGATTTTTTGTAGTAGCAAAGAATTGGAAATTGAGATGATGTTTACCAATTGGGGAATGACAGGACAAACTGTGGCATATGGTTATAAGAGAATACTATTATTAAACAAAAAATGATTAGTGTTATGGGGTTCAGATGTATACCC
This sequence comes from Monodelphis domestica, assembly GCF_027887165.1. Lineage (NCBI taxonomy): Eukaryota > Metazoa > Chordata > Mammalia > Didelphimorphia > Didelphidae > Monodelphis > Monodelphis domestica. The sequence goes on from NC_077229.1 coordinate 270,135,920, forward strand.
CTGGGGTTCAGGAAGGATACCTTTTGCAAGAATGCAAGATTCCAAAACTTAGCTTAGAAACAAAAAGAGAAATTTATTAATTTAGGAAAATAATGTTGAGAATGGCCAGGAGGATAGCAAGGTGGAACAGCAAGATGGAAGGCTGCTCACAGAACTCATCAATTCTGGGGATTTTATACTCTAGCAACAAATGCTGTGACATAGTGTGGACATGACTCTAGAGTGATTGTCACTCAGGCATTTGGTGGGGTGGGTTGGTCATCTGACTGGGGTCTGCCTGGAGACATAGGGAATGACCCTCATGAAGATTCCTTAGTTTTAGGGAACAGACAGATGTCTGAGATGTAGCCTGATAGGATCAAGGTGTAGCCTGGAGGTGCATCTCTCTCTCCATCTTAAATCTAAAGAAGGATCAAAGGAGGACAATCAAGTCAGGGTCCTATAGGGGTCACTAGATGTTTTAGGCTAAAAGTCATGAGGATGGAAGGGAGCAAAGTTAATTTCCCTGATAATAGTTTGCCTGGGTTTCTGGGGTGCCCATGTCAATTAGGTGAGTGTTTTCATTTAAAAAAGTAAAGACCTATATGCAAAGTAAAGTTAAAAGGAGCAGGAGATTGTTGTGCACAGTGATTTCAATGTTACAAAAATGAACAGTTGTGAAAGACTTCACTAGTCATCAATACAAGTGATCCAAGAGAATTCCTAATTACTTTTGATGAAAAAATGCAATCCATCTACAGAGAAAAGTAATGAACCTTGAATGCAAGTGAAAGCATACTTTTCTTACTTGCTTTAATTTTTTTGCCTTATTTGTAATATGGCTAATGTGGAAATATGTTTCGCATGATTATATTAGCTAATTGTTTTCCATTGGCTCTCTTCAAATCAGTCAAGCAGTATTTTTTAAGTGTTTCCTATGTATTTGGCTTTGTACTAAACTCTAAGGATGAAGAGAAAGGTAAAAACAATCTCTGACCTCAAAGAATTCTGATATTTTAACTTCTAAACTATTACTATTATTTATTCCCAATTCATATTATTCTCATCCTTAAAGGAATAAATGCCTAGATCTTATATGGTTTATCCTTCACTGAAATATTTTAGAAATGGGAAGGGGGTCAATAGTAAGAAGGATTTGCCCTAAATACAGTATAATAGACACCTGAATCAAATAATTTTCCCATTTTGTACATTGGGTGGATATCTAAGTTCTTATCTGCCAATAAATCCTCTACACTAGTGATATCAAATGCAAATAAAAATGAAGGCCAATAAATATGCATATTGAACTCTGGAAACCATGTTGAGTTAGAAACCACAAGAAAATATTATCTATGTTCTATTGCATTTTCATTTATACTACTATTATCATTCCATCTCTTTACTCAAAAATCTTTAGATTCCTAATTTTTTATTGGATAATGTAGACATTTTTGACTGTTTTAAAGGTCCTACTCAACTTACCATATATTATTACTATAAATGATGTATTTGCTATATACCATTTCCTCTTGCATATTCCTGGAATTCTGAGTTACTCTTGGGCCCTCCACCATCCCCATAACTTTTCCTTATGGAATCTCTGATCCCTCGTATGAATGTTCCCAAATGCCACCTTCTTCATGCAGCTTCTTAAGACACCCCCATATGCCTCATAGAGAAGTAATTATTCTCCTTTCATATTTCTCCCCATATTTTTCTGATTTTCCTTTTCCCTTTTCTCATTCTCCTGTTAATCAATCTCCTGTTAATACTTAGATAATGCTAAGTAATGTACCTGCTTTTCATACTAAGCTCTTTGAAAGTCTAAAATATATCCATTCCCTTTGCCCACAACAGTCACTTAAATATATGATTTATCAGTTGAATTGAGTTACCAGTAAAGATTTAGACAGTGGCACTGTTTCAGATCTTCTACTCATATACTCAGTTCCCATCTTTAGAAACATAATCAGAAAACAAGATTGTAGAGAATATCCGCAACCACCACACCTAATTTTGGCCATGTTTTTTGTGAAGATCCCAAATGTAGGGTTTCTTGGGTAAGGAAAATGAAACTTTAAGCTAAAATGATCATTTTAAAGAGGAGGTTCTTCACTGTCTTATTTCAGTTCCATTTCATAGTTTGGCGAAATCCATGGACCCCTTAAGTGGCTAGGTGGCACGCTGGAGAGAGTGCTAGACCTAATGTCAGAACAACATCTTCTAAATTCAAATCCAGCCTCAGTTACTAGATGTATGATCCTGGGTGAGTTACTTAACCCTATTTGCCTCAGTTTCCTCATTTGTAAAATAAGGTAGAGAAGGAAATGGCAGACTAGAATCTTTGCCAAGAAAACCTCAAATTGGGTCATGAAGAATTGTATGTGACTGAAAAAACCCGAAAAACAACAAAATACTCTTTTTCAGAATAACATATGAAACACATAGGATTACAAAAGAAAACAATTATATTGGAATACAGTTTTCAAAATATTTAGAAAATAAACACACAAATTCATGGATTATTGGTTAGGAACATTTTGAACATAATCTGTGGGTTCTAATTTCATGCTTTATGTCTCCCCATGAACACTTAAAAGGTGACTATACATTATTGAAAAAATAAATAAGCCTCCTCTTTTCTTTCAGGGACAGCTTTGCTTTAAATTAGTTTTCCCTTATTGATTGTTGTGTTTTTAATCATTTCCTGGGCTTACTTTCAATCACCCTGTCATATTCTTGAGAATTCCTCATAGCATAATAATTAGATTTTTTACAAAACCTCTCACTCTTCACAACTTAATTTGTTTCTCTTAGTATTTCTAGAACTGTTCTATATTTTCAAAGTGGAACCATCTTTTAACTTCTCATCTTGGCCTTCCTTTCACAATCTTTTGAAGTGGATATATTGAAAAAACTGTTCATCCAAATCCTAAACTATTACTTCTTAATCCCTTCCTATTTTTAAAAGATCTTGAAAAAATAGGATGTTCTTATTTGAATTAATTAAAGCCAAGCATTCCTCACATAAAAGTACCTAAAAAGGAAATGAAATATAATACTGTTCCTTTAACTGTTTCCTCCAAAATAAACTATAACTTTAGATCAAAGGACACATAGACACCAAATGATCAGCACTTTTAAAAATATAATTTCTCAGAACCTCATATGTTTCATTTTTACCAGGGCCTCTTAGAAGTAACTATTCTTATGAAATGCTCTTACATTAAACTGGCAAATTGCTTTCTTTTAGCTCCTTTCATTCCCCTAGAATTCATGTTCTTTCACTATTGTCAGACACAGTCCTTCATCATTTTGTGGTTCAAGAGATTGTTCTCCCTTCACTTTTATCCAGTCTCTTCTGCATTCTTTGTACAGAGCTTGCTGTCAGCCTTCATTCACTGCCATCATCATAAATTGGACTCTCTCTCTCTCTCTCTCTCTCAATGAGAAGGTAATTTCCAATTAGAGAACATTTCTGGCAGTGGTAATAAACTTGTGAAACTAGTTTATAGAATCATCCACAATCCATTAGAAACTAAGTCAATTTGCATCCCTATGCCATATTACATACTGAATTCACAACCCAAACTTTGTCATGAAACACAGAGAAGTAGCACCATCATCAAGACTGAAGATTGACGTATCATTTTTAAAGATATATTTTGTCAAACAGTTACTTTAATGCTCATACTTTTTAAAAAGTTTATTTATTTATTTATTCATTTATTTAATATAGAATATTTTTCCATGGTTACATGATTCATGTTCCTTCCCTCCCCTCCTCCCACCCCCTTGCCTTAGCCAATGAGCAATTCCACTGGGTTTTACATGTGTCATTGATCAAGACCTATTTCCATATTATTGATATTTGCACTAGAGTGATTGTTTAGAATCTACATCCCCAATCATATCCCCATCAACCCATGTGATCAAACTGCTCATCCTTTTAGACCAAGAGATAGCATCACTTGCTCTATACCTCCAAAAGGCATCAGAGAAAGGGGAAAAGGACACCTATTATACATTTTTATAGTGACTTTCTATAGTGTCAAAGAATTAGAAACTGAGTTGTGCCTCTCATTGGGGAATGTCTGAATTCATATTTCATGAAAATGAAATTGAATTTGAAAAATACAAAGGCTCTACCAAGCCTTTAATAATGTGTAAAAAGTAAGATAAATGTCAGCCCAGTAGCAACTGCTTACAAGAAAGGCCATAAAGGAGAGGCTTCCTCTCTTCTAGGAATCTGTACATTTTGCTGTTGTAGCATAGGGGTCTTGGCATGTATCAGAAAAAGTCAGATGGAGTTTTCCACTTGCCACTATTTGGTAGACAATATGTAAACTCTCTTTATCCCAAATAGTATAAGTTTTGTTCTATATTTTAGACATCATGAAATTGACATTTCAGTGATGGTAACATTAATCCATTTGTATTGGCCCTTGGATTTGGTATTTAAAAAGCAATTGAGATTTAAAAAGTTTTCCTTCTCTTTCTCCCTTCCTTCTTTTCTTCTTTCCTTCCTTCCTTCTTCCTTCCTTCACTCCCAGCATTCCTCTTATGAAGAATGTGCTTCATTTTCAAAATTACAGTTTCCTTTGCTTTGCTAGGACTTATTTGTTTAAAACCAAGTCAGGAAAGTATTTATATGTTTATTGAGTCAGGACATCTCCATTAGAGTCAACAAGGACTCCTTGTTCACAAAACTGTTGTATTAATTAGTAACTGATTGGTTTTTTAAAGCTAAGGAGCAAAATGAAACATTTCCTCGGGAAGTGTTTCAATTAACCAGCTCAACCTTCTAAGAAATTTGCCAGTATTCCAATGCAAATAGTAGGACCCCCCTTTTTTCCCCTTCAAAATAAAATAAGATACTTTGCTTTTAATTTCACCATAGAGAATGATAAAATTCTTGGTCATCCATTTAAAAAAATGTGCAATATGCTATTTCCAATTAGCAGCTTAATAACTTATGAGATTGTTGTTGCACAATTAACAGCAATGATGATATTAGTTCCTAAATCATGGGTCTTCCTTTGTTCCTGCTACTGATCATTATCTTTTGTCACCTTATTTGTTCTAGCCAATTTAATTCATTGATCTTTGTAGCAAAGGCTATAATACATCCAGTGATTATTGCCTTTCATGAATCATGTAGATATATATGAAGTGGAATTACAGGAAACTTTATGGCTTTTCATGCTGATTACACTGAACTTTTGAAGTTGGCTAATTCTATAGAGAAAACATAAATTCCAAAAAAATTTGCAGTTGGATAATTCCATATCACAGCTAATATAGTATATAAATAGTCATTTCAAAGGAAAAGAATTTGAAAAAGAAACATGAGCATACTGACTGTGCATCTTCCTAAAACTTTTCAACCTTTTATGTTGAGAATTCAGGGTTATTGGCCTTCAATGTGTAGAATTCATCCAAATGAAAAGATATATTACTAAGCTTCTTTTTACAGTATTAATTCAAACTCAAGTTTGAAAACATGTTTCTTTTCCCTCAAAACAATCCTTTCAAGAAAAAAGAATTACTTATTTTTCTAAATACATTTGCTTGGGATAGCTGCTTTCTAACACACACTTCCTTCTTTTTTTCCTGATTTATAGGTGAAATCTTAAGGGTGAAAGTGAGTTAGAGGAACTACTACTACATATGTTGTCTAAAAATTATTAGAAATAACTCTTATGTTGAGAAAGGGTAGAAAAAGGAGATATTGGGGCCACTAAGGGGTACAGATGAGACTTACAATAAAAAGGTACTAACATGGCTAATGTTATGCTGAGGTTATGAAATTAAGGATCATTCAGCTTGAAGGGTAAAAAATAACTTGAACTTTGGCCTGTAAGAATAATGTTCCAAGATTCAGGCTATTATATTTCAAAAGAAAGGAGTTGTCTTTTCCAGTTAAGAAACAAAAACAAAAAAGAGGTATCCAGATTTCTTGATAAGGAGGCTTCCATGAAAAAGAAAGTCACTCAATAAACTACAGATAAGTAATATGGATCCCTGAAGGGGGTAGCAGATCCAGATATAACCATTATTATTTGAAATGAGGATGAAGTCAGACAGTGATATTTAGGAACCCTTCAATTGTAACTGGCAACAGAAACTAATCACAAATTGGGTCTGTTCAGGCTCAGGCAAATTGTAATAAAAACTAAAAGGAACTTGCTGAGAATATTATATGAGTAACACTTTGGGGAAATAGGAAGGAAAGACGTGGTATCTATGGGTATCATAAACTGGGTCAGAGAAAAGGAGATTTAATGGAGAAAAGATTTATAGTCTATAGGTAGGTGGATAGAAGTGGATTGATATCAGAAAGACATCTTCATTAGTTCAAATCAAGCCTCTGACACTTGCTAAGTCATGTGACCCTGGTTAAATCACTTATCTCTTTTGTCTCATTTCCTTATCTGTAAATTAGCTAGAGAAGAAAATAGCAAAGCACTCTAATATCTTTTCTAAGAAAACTCCAAAAGGAAGAGTTAGATATGACTGAAAATGACTGTAGAAAAAAAAAAAACCTGAGAAACAAAGAATTCATGGAAGCTAAGAGATAGAGGGGATAACAGATAATGTTAGAGGGGTAGGATACAGCATGTGAAAATGCCAGGAACCAAGAAACAAAGTCTTATTTAAGAAAGAAAAATCATATGATTATATCAATAATTGTAGAAAAGGCTTTGGACAAAATGCAACATTCATTCTAATTTTTGAAAAAAAAATTGGAAGCATTGGTATGACTATATTTTTCCTTAGATTCATTTGTGTGTGTGTGTGTGTGTGTATATATATTTGTATGTATATATATATGTATATATATTTTATGTATATATGTATATATATTTTAAACCCTTACCTTCCAGGCAGAAGAGTGGTAAGGGCTAGGCAATGGACATTAAGTGACTTGCCCAGGGTCACACAGCTGGGAAGTGTCTGAGACCAGATTTGAACCTAGGACTTCCCATCTCTAGGCCTGGCTCTCAATCCACTGAATTACCCACCTGGCCCCTAATTAGTATATTTTCAAACCATTGGCAAACATTATCTGTAATGAGAATAAATTAGAAGTCTTCCCTATAAGATCAAGAGTAAAACAAGAATGTCCATTATCACCAGTATTATTTAATATTCTACCATAAATGCTAGCAATAACAATGAGAAGGAAAAGAAATTGCAGGTATAAGAATGGGCAAAGTAATAAAACTATCTCTTTTCACAGTCTGTATGAAAATATATAGAAAATCCTATGTATTCAACTAAAAAAATTGAAACTATCAACAATTTTAGCAAAGTAGCAGGATATAAAAAAAGACCACATAAATTATCAGTATTTCTATCTGTCTCTAACAGTGTCCTACATGAAGAGATAGTAAAAAGATAACCCACTTAAATTAACCATAGAGATAAAATAAAATACATAGTATATCTTCCTAAACCAATCCAGAAACTATATGAACATAATTATTAAACACTTTCTACACAAATAAAGTCATATTTAAAAAAGTAGAGAAATATTGAATGTTCATGGATGGGTAGAGCCAATATAATTAAAATAACAATTGTATCTAAACTATTCAATGCCATCCCAATTCTATTATAAATAATTTTATTGAACTACCAAAAAAATCACTTAAAAAAACAAAAGGTCAAGAATATCAGTTTAAGGACAGAAAACTAGTAGTACCAGCTTTTTAACTATATTATAAGCAGCAATTATCAAAACTATCTGGTACTGGCAGTGGAATAGAATTGACATACCAAAAACAGTCATAAAAGATTAAAGTAACCAAGTATTTGACAGAGGTAAACTGCTAAGTTTTGGGGAAAAGAATTTGCTATTTGGTAAACATTGTTGGCAAGCCTTGAAAGCAGTCTGGCATAAGCTAAATGTGGACAAATACTTTATACCATTTACTGAGAGAAGATCAAAAAGGCTATATAATGTAGGTATAAAGGTAGATATAAACAATTTAGAAAAATAGAGGACATATTACCTGTCAGATTTGTCAAAAGTATATGAATGAACAATGCTGTAAATAATTATTGAATAGAGAAATGCAAATCAAAACAACTCTGAGGGATTATCTCATACCTATCAAATTGGCTAAAAGAATAAAAGGGAATATAGAAAACCAGGGGAAGTGATACATTGTGGGTGGAACTATAAACTAATCCAATCTTTTTGGAGAGTAATCTGAAATTGTACTTGAAGAGTTTTTAAACTATGTGTTACTTTTGACCCAGAAATACTTTTATAAGGTTCATTTTCTAAGGTGATCAAGGAAAAAGGAAAAGAAACTATATGTCCTGAAATATTTATAGCAATTCTTTTTGTGGTGGCAAGGAACTAGAAACTGAAGGGATGTCCATCAATTGGGGAATGGCCTAAGAAGTTGTAATATAAGATTGTAATAAAATACTATTGTGCTATAAGAAATAGCAAACAAGATGATCCCCTCAAAATCCAAAAAGACTTATATGAAATGATATAATGTGAAGTGAGCAGAGCCAGGAGAACACTGTGCACAGTAACAATACTAATGAATTATGAATCCACTTTCAGTGAGGAAAGAACCCAGGACCACTCCAATAGACTAAAGATGAAAAAAGGTTTCTGTCATCATAGAAGGAACAGAGAGTCCAAATGCACATTAAAAAATATCATTCTTTGCTTTATTTCTTCCATGAATTTTCTCTAGTGTAAGCAATATATATCTCTTGTTTCACAGGAAAAACAGATAAATATGTATGACATGATAATATATGTTAAAGCTATATAATATTGCCTGCCTTCTTGGGAAGGAAAGGTGGGAGAGAGAAGAAAAAAATGAGAAAGATTTTTTAACATGACTAAGGTGAAAATTCATTTCTCTTCAATTAAGTATATTTATTATAATGTATTACATATTTGTACAAATATTTGTTTTATTTTATGTTACATATTATATTATGTTACACATAAAAATAAATATCTATGCTTAAAAATGCAAAAAGGCTATGACACTACATCAAAGAGTACACGGGGAAAGGGAAGAGTCAGATATAAGATTATTGGAAAGGTTTGTATATTTTATACAAGAAGACACAGGAGATAACTAGAATTCATTGAAAAGGAGCATGACATGGCCATAACATGTGCTTTAGGAAAATTAGTAGCTAAGTGGAAGACAGAATGGAGTGGAAATAGGAGACCAATCAAAAGACCACTGCAATAATCAAAGGGTGAGGTATTGAAGATTGGTACAAAAGTGGTGGAAGTCTTAGAAAAGAGAAGTAAGCACATCTAGTGGTGTTTCAAAGACAGAAATGATAGGTCTTGGCAACTGATTATATGGGATGAGAGAATGTCAAGAATGACACCAAGTTTACCAGCCTTAAGTAGTGATGGTGTTTTTGAAATCAATAGGGAAGTTTGGGAGGATTCTTTTTTGTTCTTATGTTTGTGGGAGAAGGCATAAGGAATAATGAATTTATGTATAAGGTATTTCAATACATGGGGTATATGGGGTGCTCAGGGAGGGGTAGTATCTCTGGTATGGAGGGCTTGTCGTGCCCTTCTAGGGCAGCTCTCCAGCCACTGACCCTCACCTGACACCCAGCTCTCACTTGTGGCTCCCAGTAGCTGCTAGCATGTGGCAGCAGCCACACCCCGGGCAACGGCTTCGACAGGCCGACTAAACCTTGTGAGGGTAGCCATCTGGTCATCGACCCCTGGTGAACTAGGGCTTTGCTCACCCAGCATGTGAAGACTACTTCGGTGGAACAGGTGGAAGAAACCAACAAGAAGGTTCAACGGCTGAGATGGCGATGCAGCAAGGCACTGTGGAGTGCTTAGGGCGTGATGGAGCACAAAGGACAACACGGCCATCCAATGCAGCTGAGGAAGTCTCCAGGTGTAACGACTTTTCGTGCCAATGGACCCAGGCTTCCAACGCCGAGAGAGTCAACTTTTCCACTTAAATCTTCATGCACAGGTGTCTTTGTGCACAAAAACTCACAAAGACAATCGTCATCCTCCGTTTGAGAGACAACCAACAGATTTCAAAACATACAATTCAAGACATTTAATTGACAGTTGGAGAGGCAAATCTGGCAGCCAAGAAAAAGGTTAGGGCTATATCTGAGGACAATATGCACAGAAATAATCATTGAATGGGATCACCAAAACAAATATATATATATATATATATATATATATATATGTATATATATATATATATATATATATTTTTTTTTTTTAAAGCGCAAGAGAAAGTCTATAGGGACACCCAAGGGTAGTGAATGGGGTCTGGATGAAGGTCCAGAAGACCTAAAAGGAGACTGAGGAGTAGCTGAATAGGAGGAAAAATTCAGGATAGAGTATATTATCAGAGAGAAAACGGTGAAGGACAGTATAAAAAGCTTCATGGAGTTTAAGAAGGATAACAAATGAAAAAAGGCTACTTAGATTTGACCATTTAGAGAACACTGGCAAATCTGAAGACAACTTTTGTTTGAGTGATGATATCAGAAGTCATCTGGTAGAGTTAAAAAGAGAGTGACAAGAAAGGAGGCAAAGTTACTCCATTAAGAGATCTGTGGTAACTTTGGAGAAAGTAGTTTCACTTGAACCAAAAAGTGGATTTGTTTGAGATGTTGCTATAGAGATGGTTCTTTAGCTGTGAGCTAGACTAGATGTCATTAGAGGTCTCTTCTTGTTCTTAGAGTTTGTTATTCAACAATTTGCATGGAGGATTGGTACATTGATAGGGACAGAAACTTCTGGGACTGGGATGGCAAACCTTTTAGAGCTGGAGTGCTGGGTCCCTCCCCCACATAGATCCAGTGCCATGCCATCCCCCCACTGAGTGACTGGCACACCCTGCCCCACCTCTTACCCCACACAGGGGAGGAAGGGAGCTCTCTCATTGGACTGTTGGATGGAGGGGTGGGTGAAGTGAGAATTGTCCTCAGAGAGTGTGGAGAGGGGAGGGAAGTGGCCATAAGCTCTCTGCTCCCCTCCAGCTTCATAGCCTATGAGCTGCCCCTTACCTTTGTGTTCTCCCTTTGGGTTGCTGGGCAGTGGGAGATGTGAAAAAATGTGGTCAGGTATGGTGGAGAGGGGGAGAGGAGAAGCTATGCCAGAGTCCCTCTGCCTTTCTAGTAATGAATTGGGGAGACAGCAGCTGAGTGCCCACAGAGAGTCTTCTGTGTTCCATCTTTGGCATCTGTACAATAGGTTAACCATTACTGTCCTGGGCCTTCTCTACTCCTTAATATCATATATGGAAATGGAATCCTTCTTGCTTTTTGCTTAATCAATTAAATCATTTTTATTGGTCAATTAAAATGTTAATATATTTTGTGGGGTATAATCTGTTCATGGAAGCATTTAAGATTGCTAGTCTATCTTGTTACTGTAATTAATCAGTTGATCAGTCAACAGGTGCTGTAACGATTATATGTCAGGAGCTATGCTAGGTACAGGGGATACAAGTTCAAAACATTTAACAAGCCCTACTTGAAATAAGTGTGCTAAATAAGGTCAGCCAATTATCTATTTTCTTTGTGCCTATAGACAAAGCTCATAGTTAGATGCCATGACATCACTGACCAAGTGGAAGATAACATTAGCTGAGAAGAGAGAAGCAAGTGAAAGTAGCATAATCAGTTTATTCCCATGGATTCTGTCAATTAGTGTGATAGCTTCAAGTTTACTGTCACTTATCATTATTGGAAGGAAACTGGACTTGTACAGAAATAAGGTAAAGTTGTTTGTTGTGTTGTGGTTCTAATCATGATCTTGAGATGAATGCCTGAAATGAATTCCCTAGATTTAAATTGCTACAAATTAGGGAATGATCAAAATGGGAAATGACATTTTCTTCTAAAAGATATCACTACTAATGATTGGAAACAGTATTTGGGAAACAGTATGTTACTAGTCTCCCTCTCCAAAGTTTGAATAGTCAACCAATACTAACACCATTGCCAGTTTTTTTAAGTTTCCGAATGCCTTTGGCCAAATTTTTGTTGCTCTTAATTAAATCTTGCTCTTCAAGTTTTCTTCCTGTGTTTATACACCTAATTCTTTTTTCCTACAAAATGAAGATGAACAATCCAATGATTAAAAATATATTAACATGAGTCAAAATGCATTTATTAATAGTTCCTGTGGAATCAGTGAGACTTAAGTCTTCAAGCAGTGAATTGTTTGTCCATTTTCAGCATTTCATAGAATCATAATAGAATCATAGAAGGAACCCCAAAGGAATGCAACTCCTTGAAGGAAGGGGATTGTGTTTTTATTTCCTGTTTTTGTGTCCTTAAGATCTAGCACAGTGCCTTAAATAGGACAAGTTACTTCACGAATAAATATTGGGTTGTATGATTTCTTTTTGAATTCCTACATAATAATTACTATTTGTTCAAAACCTTATCTTCTGTCTTAGAATCAATGCTAAATATTGGTTCCAAGGCAGAATTGTGGTAAAGGCTAGGCAACTGGGGTTAAATGACTTGCCCAAAGTCATATAACTAGGAAGCATCTCAAGGCAAATTTGAACTCAGACCTCCATCTCCAGGCCAGGCTCTCTATTCATTATGTCACCTACCTGCTCTTATAATTATTCTTGTCACTTGCCCTTAAACAAGGAATATCTTCACATTCTAATAACAAACCCTGTCAATGGCATAAGAAATATTCCTCAGAATTTACTGCCCTAATCCTTTCCTTAACTGATTTCTCCTTTTTTCTATCCCTTTCTCTCCCATGCAGGAGAGAAAGCATCTCCCATGCTTTATTCGTATATCCTAAGTTAGCACAAAAAGAATACATATTAAATTCTTTTATTTTATAAATTTTGTTGTATATACATAATAATTAAGTTACAACTTAAAATATATTTCAAATCAAATGTGAACATAATTTTGATGTTATAATTTTTTTTATTTGGGTAAAGATTTGCAATATTGTTGGACACCAAACACTCTTTAATCTGGTTTCACATTGAATTTCTTTCTGTATTTTTATTTAAAACAAGGATAAAAAGAAAATACTTTTCACGCAAATATGTGGTTGGAAATGGAAGGAGAACATTGCAAGCATTCTTGCTGAAAAATTCATTTTAAAAATAATCTTAGCTACATAACCAAATGATGATACCAATAGTTAGCCATGATATTTTTTTACATTTTTAATTAAATTAAGTCATAAATTATGTTTTAAATGATTTTTCCACCAGCTAATATACTTAAAGTTCCATTGCCTACATGACTTCATTTTTAATAAAGTTTACATATAAAGTAAACTTTGTAACAGAGGAATCTCTTCTGACCTGATCTTTTTCTTTACTGCTGCTAGCACACTAGCTATGCTCCACTGAAATTCTGCTGAATGGTCCACTCTGTCTTATCAGCCAGTTCACTTGAAAATCTACCAGATAAATGGAAAGTTAACTGTATTAAAGAAATGGTCTTAAAGGACAATAAAGGGCTACATATGAATTATTTCTGTAGGACATTTGGGATGGGTTAATGATAGTTTCAAAATGGCTCCTAATGCACATACATATCCAGTGACTATTGATTTTAAATAGCCTGATATTTTCACTGCAAGAACGCAGAACATCATAACAGTTTAATGACATCATTATATAACTGATGAGGTATGATCACAGGTAAACCAAGGAGTAGGAGGAAACAAATAATGCAGAATACAGAACACAAATGAGGGAATGCATGTGCTTCTGACCATGGGTCTAGGAATTCATTTACATTTGAATGTCAAATTAATCCTTATGACAATTTGGAAATTATTTGGTGACAAGACTACATTGTTTACTCAAAAATGATAAAAATTTGATGTAATTGATGCCTTAACACCAAATATTTGTAGTCATGATTATGAGAGTTTCTAATTGTTAAAAAAACAAATAAGGCTGCATGCAGTATGTTTATTGTCACAGACGAAAATATATTTTCAACATGATTGGACAATTGTTTACTATTTTATATACCATTAAAGAATTTTTAGTGCAAACTCCTGCACTGATGTCATTAGGTCCAATGATAATCTGAATTCTAAATGGGACCCACTGCATTACAACTTATTTCCTCACCTCCATAAAATGTCTCTTAAAATGATACTTCTATGTTTTAAGGTTTGCATTATCTCTAGCACAGAATTTTCCCATGTGTATTAGCTTGGTTTAGCCACTCTTCCAAAGCTATTTCTTCAAAGCCACCTCTATTTCTTCAAAAAGAATTCTGGCATCACTTCAATAATGCAACATAATGAACTATCTAGGAGAAGCATTCAAAGACATCTTCTAAAATAAGTTGCAGAGAGATTGTTGTGGGGTGAAGAGGTGCCCCCCTAGAGTTCAGGAAAGATATCTTTCTGCAAAAATGCAAGACTTCAAAACTTAGCTTAAAAATAAAAAGAGAAATTTATTAATTTAGAAAGTAATGTTGAGAATGGCCAGGAGGATAGCACAGGTGGAACAGCAATATGGAAGACTGCTCCCTGACAGGATAGCATGGATGGAAAAGCTGTCCCCCAGACGACATCAATTCTGGGGATTTTATACTCTTTACAACAGATGCTGTGTCATGGTGAAGATGTGACTCTGGTAAACCCTCAGGCATTTGTTTGGGGGTTTGGTTATCTGACTGGGGTCTGCCTGGAGACATAGGGAATGACCCTCATAAAGATTCCTTAGTTTTAGGGAACAGACAGATGTCTGAGATGTTGCCTGATTCCTTTCAGTAATAGGAATAGGCATAGCCTAGAGGTGCATCTCTCTGTCCATCTTAAATCTAAAGGAGGACAATCATCTCAGGGTCCTAAAGGGGTCATTGGATGTTTTAGGTTAGGATACATGAGGATATAAGGAAGCAAAGGAATTTCCCTGAAAATAGTTTGCCGAAGTTCCTGGGGGTACAATGTCCATGTCAAGAACAAAAAGTAATTGTGAATTTTAAATATGTGCCTTAAATATAAAAATATTTTGTGATCTCCCTAAATATGAAAGGTGAATATAATGTTGCTAATGGATTAGAAAGGTGGTCTCCAAGTGAGGAAGGCCTGAGTTCAAGTTAGTGGCAATTACTCTCCCAGTGCCCTGGGCATCTCTCTAGGAGAGAGGCAGAGCACTTGCTGATCTGCATCTTACACTGATGGAAACACAAGTTTCACTGGAAAGTGTGAAAAAAACATATCTAAACATATCACAGGATGGGGTAGGAGGTAGGAATTATGCCTTAAGATATTCTATCGGCTGCCCTTGTATATCTATCATGGGACTCTGGATTTCTCTTTGCATCCCAAATTACAGAAGTACTTCAGATCAAACTGTAAGCAGGAAAATTCCTTTCCTTTCTTGAGTTCTAAAGGGTTGTGAAGAGAGAATTAGACTCTCTTAGTTTATTTTTAATGTAACTAATCAGCAACCTTTAATTTAATCAAATCAAGAATATGAAGTGCCCCAACTTAGCACTTGGTAAGTCAGTAGGTAAGAGAGCTCACAAGTCACTATTTCACATCCCCACAGGCCACAAGCACTGGCCCCCTTTGGGTAGTGCTAGCCAAATTGTAAGGCTGTAATTGGTTCCCATGGAAGTGGGAGAGAGACAGGAAGTTACATGGAAAGGGACTATAAAAGGTGAGACTGAGGACAAAATTCACTCTTTCCTTCCTTGGTTCATTGGTGAGGAGACTCTCTTGGAGGAGGATTTCATTTCTGGGCTTTTTGAAGAGACTTTTCTCGTGGACATGTGCTGGGCTGGAGCATTCTGTGCTAGAGGTTTGCTGGGTAAATGACTGGAATTGAAGGATGAGACTTGCATTGGTGGAAACCTTTCTGAAGACACCACCAGGTCTTCTGGTTGAAGAGACTACAGGGACTCCAGTGGAGATAGGGACTTGAGGGAGCGCTTGCAAGGTGGTGAGCTGGACTTCTTTGGACAACAATTATATGATATCTAGCTAAGCAGTATTTTATGCTTCTTTCCTACACCTCTCTCTTTTTTACTATATTTATTTTAAACTAAATTGTTAAAAGCTATTAACATCTATTTTGACTTTTAAAGGTTAATTATTTTTATAAACAGCAACCACAATTCAATTATTTAAATTCATATATTTAGTCAAACCAATTATAAATCTTACAAGGTTGAGGAAAAAGGTGAACCTGGACATCAAACATTCATGATAAGAAAGACATCTAAGACAAATATTCCCCTTGGAATTTCCCCCTTGATTTCATGAAGGACACAGACATATACCTCCAGGCTCTGCTTTGATACTAACCTGTTATAACTAAGCCATCTATTCACCCCCCAAACTATTAAGGTCACCCCTTGTGTCTTCAGGACACAAACACCTATCAGATAACTAACATCCCCCCACTCTTGCCCAACCTCATTCTGTTAGAGGGGGCTTAAGGTGTGAACCCCTGGGGTTCAGGAAGGGTACCTTTTACAAGGATGCAAGACTCTGAAACTTAGTTTAAAAATAACTCCCCCAACATATCAAGGATCTGTGGTTTCATACAAGTCAACCTACCAGAGTAGAAGCTATCTCCTATGAACCAGAACAGGGATTACAACTTCCAACCTCAGAGAATTACTAAAGTAGTATTAAAGAAAGAAATCTTAAATTGGGGAAAGTATTACTACAATAAAAAATTATTGCACAGAGCCACTATTCTTGGAGGAATATAGTCTCAGGAAAGATACATGGCAATGTAATAATGGGAATTTCCTCTGATCTACAAAAAATGGGGAGCTTATACTGTTTTTTTGGAGAGAAAAAGTAGAAGAACAACACAACATATACTAAGTTCACAAAAGCTTGGGAAAGAGGAGATAGTCAGAGACTAAGGACACTGGGATCACTCCAGATACAATAGGAGAGACTAAGGTGGCTCAGGAGGTACTTAATGTTTGATTGTCTTAAGGAGGCTAGGGCAATTAGGAGTGAACTGCTCTTTGGGTTTGATTGTCTTCTTTCAAATTCAGCTCTCTAGACATGAGGGGTAATTTCTGGGAGCTAGGAGAAATTAATTCATAGTCAATTCAGCCAATTCAGTTTTTTTTTTCAGTTCTTTGTTTAATGAGATTAGCTAAAATCATGTCATAACTACATACAACATAGAATTTATAGGAATTGCCTGAAGTTCAAAAGAGTTACATAACTTGCTTAGGTCATGTTGTGGGGGTGAGAAGGTGTACCCCTGGGGTTTGGGAAGGATACCTTTTGCAAGAATGCAAGACTCCAAAACTTAGCTTAAAAACAAAAAGAGAAATTTATTAATTTAGAAAGTAATATTGAGAATGGCCAGGAGGATAGCAAGGTGAAACAGCAAGATGGGGAGCAGTTCCTTGGTAGGACAGCATGAATGGAAAGGCTGTTCCCCATGAGGACAGCATGGATGGAAAAGTTGTCCCCCAGATGACATCAGTTCTGGGGATGTTATACTTTTTACAACATCTGACTGGGGTCTGCCTGGGGACATAAAGATTCCTTAGTTTTAGGGAACAAACAGATGTCTGATAGGATCGAGGTGTGGCCTAGAGATGCATCTTTCTGTCCATCTCGATCATCTCAGGACCCTAGAGGGGTCATTGGATGTTTTTAGGCTCAGTCACAAGGATGTAAGGGAGCAAGGGAGTAAGGGAGTTTCCCTGATAATAGTTTGCTTGAGTTTCTGGGGGTACAGTGCCCATGTCAGGTCACAACTCATAAGTAGAGAGTCAGGATTTGAATAAAGGTACTCTAGACTATAAGTCCAATATTAGTCTCATTAAGCAATAGTTTGTCATTTCTATATAACTTGTTTTATTAAACTCTAAATTGAAACTCCCTGACTGACCCTTGGCCCAGACTAAATAGGAAACCCTCAAGCACCCACTGATCACCCTACATAGGATTACAAAACAGAATCAAATCTAATGTGCCCTTTTATCTTAATTTCTCTTATTATATCTCAGTTTCTCCCAGGCATCTTAGCCTCTGGCTGTATCCTTGTATCCAAGTGTTTATGTAATCAGTCACCTATTTTTTCTTGCCTATATTTCCCTAAAGCATATATCCCATGACAGTGTTCCCAGAGCAGTGGCTCTGAGATATGTTCTGTAATCACTACTTTGGTAGTTCTGTACTTTGCCAGGCTGACTGGCTACAGAAAAATAATCATAGCGGCTTGTACAAAGTTAGATGTAGTAGGATAAAAGAATTAGATCCCTGCCACCTAGTTAAAACCATTTTGGAGCACTAGTGGCACTGGCCAGGGTATCACACTTTAGAAGGAAATGGCACACTTAGGATCCTTCAGCAAGTATGAATAAATTAAGTCAGCACCAATTAACAAGAATAATTTAGTTAAAATGGAGAAGCAAAATGGAATAGAATGAGCCCAGAAAGACCTGGGCTCAAGTCTCTCTCTGGATATACTGGTTATGTGATCTTTTCAACACCACTTCCATGGGCAGCTCTCTAATTATGCAGAATATGTAATCTTGTTTTATGGAACCCCCAAATTTGCCTTTGTCCCTTGGGAATTTGCCTTCATGGAACTCCTAGACCAGCCTTTGTCTTAGACTGAACAATAGCCAATTAAGCATCCATTAAGCACCATGAATAGGAGTGATAGAGACATACAAGCCCCATTACACTATTTGTCTTCTTAGCCTTCCTTAGGCTACTCCCTGGTCCCCTACCTTCAGGCTATAACCTCTTTCAGTCCATGTGTGTTTCTTCTCCTTCATTCCCCAAAGGGTATAAAAGACCCCAATGTTTTCAGTACATTGGATAATCCCCTTTGAAGTGCATTTTCCCAGAGACAGTGTTCCCAGAGTCCAGAGTTTTTCTCTGTGTGGCATCTTGGACATGGTGGCTGTTAGAGCATTGTTTTCCTTGTTCTGATTAAAGACTTGTACTTTAGAATTAATTGGGAAGTTCTGTGTTTTTCAAGGTTGACAGTAGATAAGTTTTCTCACCTGGGAATTCTCTATACTAATGAAATCAAAGTTCTCTACTCCAAATATCCATTACCTTATTAATTAAAATAAGCTACTAAATAGCGAGCTCCTACCAGTGGTCAGTCTCTGACCTTAGTGCCTACCTGCCCTGGTCCAAACCTGCTTCCTCATTCAACAGGTTTGCTTTACCTGTAGCAACAAGTAGCCCAGGGTCTGAGGACTGGGGGTCAGCAACAATTAAATCTTGAAGTCTCTTTTCAATGTTTTTCTGCCCCATTCCACCACCTGAACTTGTCTTTAAAGGGAGACTTGGGGGAACCTTTCAAATTGCACATACCAGAAACATTTTGTTCCTTGTTCTAACACTTCCCCTAAAAGTTACAATTGGTCCTTAGAGTCCTGTTTGTTCTCACCTTTTTACTAAATGCATAAAACTGAGCCCATGAAACTAGTCTACGATAATATACAAAATGTGTTTCTAAATAATGAGGGATCATGAAATAAAGCTGTTTTTAGAGGCAGCTTAGTGAGTTGATCAGAAAGATCTCTTTAATTGCACTCAGTCTATATGAACTTCCAATTAAAAGCAACAATAACTAGCAACATTGTTTTCACGCCAAAACAGCTAGTGGAGAACAGCCACCCACTGAAAAGAGACGTAATTAAAAATATTTTTAATCAGTCTAAACTACAAACATACCCACTTCCACCCCTGGAGGAATTCCAAAAGTATGATAATGAATGAATCAGAATTTTAGAGCTAAAAAGAGAATTGGAAGCATATATTCAGAACTAAACTTACTTTTGAACTGCTGAGGAAACTGAGAAATGGAAATATCAAGAGCCATGCCCTCAAATCTCAGACAAAGGCATCTAAAGTTTGAGATCATAATCAATTAGATTTTCTCACATTTCTAAACTGATTCCTTCTTTATCCTTCTACACCTATACCAAATAAAACCACCTGGATAGTGCAAATGAAAAATAAAAGAATTAGTATTGATGATTCCTTTGGTTTCATTTTCAATTATGTTCTGTCAACCTGAAGAAATACAGAACTATCAAAACATCATAATAATAGTCTTTAGAATTGAGATAGAAGGATTAAGCTGGGAAGACTCACGGAACCTCAGGTCTGGGTCTTCCATTGAACTTTAGAAGGCATGACGCATAGATTTTAGAGACCCAGGTGGGCTTATGCCTGGTCACTCGCTTGGGGCCTACAGTAGCCACAAGCTAAACTGACTGTGAGAGGCCTGTGTGAAGATGGGATTAACTCTCCCTTGCCCATTTTTAGATTTAGTCCCCAGAAGCATATACATCCCACTCAGACTTGAGTGGGGGAGGTCTGTGACCCATGTGTGTGATAGTGCTGCAATCAGAACTCACTGATAAGCAAAAATTTAGCTGTAATTGGTACATATAACATGGAAGAAATTCACAGGAAGTGACAAAAAGGAATGATCTTTAAAAATGCCAAGAACTTCCTGTGAAGAGGGCTTCTGGCATCCTCAACTTGACTTTGGAGGAACTCCAGCTTGAGATCTCATCCTCCTTCCCTTTGGACTGGCATGTGGTGAATGAAAAAGGCTGACTCCTTTCCTGGATTTTCTGAAGGAACTAGCCTCAGGAGAGGCCTCCCCTCTTGAGAGAGGATCCCTACATCCCCAGGTTCTCTGCTCAAAACTGAGGCTCCTCCAGCTAAAGACTAACTAGACCTGCCAGGGTGGAGCCAGGGGCCAGAGCAAAAATACTTAGTGCATAGGCTGAATATCTTACCCTGTCTTTTCTCTGATTTTACTTTCACTCTTTCTATATTTTATAAATAAATTGTTAAAATAAGTTTCTTTGGAATTTGACTAAATTCCTGGTGAACCTACACCTAAATCATCTAGTCCAACCTTTTATATTAACCCCTTACATTCTGCCCTTTACACCTGGATGCAAGGACCAAAAGCTAAAGTACCAGGGAGTATCCTAGATACAGAAGGAGAAACTAAGAAAATATAAATAAAGAATACTTAAGACTTCGTTAAATCTGCTGATCCTATCTAAAGTAATCAGGGGATACTTGAGGGTTTATGGTTCAAAATTCAAAGGAATTTCTTGAAGACAGGCTATCAGGGAATAGGGTCAATTTGGAATTTCATAAAACCAAATTGTCACCACCAAATAAATGCATATAAATATATCTGTCCAGAGCTATTCTATTATTGGATTCCTTCTCAACATACCTGCTTTTAAATGAATGAAGTTATACACACAAAAATTACACCCAACAGTGTGACCTTTATAAAACAGCTGAGGTGCCATAATGCTAATCATGGTTGGATTTTAAAAAGCAGCAGCATAACACCTTGATGAGAGGCCCAGCTCTTCCAAATGCCCAATCTGTCAGTTTTTCAAAGTTTGCACAAAAATTATTAAAAGATAAATTTGAGGGGCAGCTAGATTGCTCAGGGGACTGAGGGCCAGACCTCAAGATTCAAGGTCCTAGGTTCAAATTTGTGTGACCCTGGGTGAAGTGGAAATTTAAGGGGACCTTGAAATATCAAGGCACACCCTCTTTAGCCACTATTCAAAAAGACCAAGAAAAACCATCTTTAAAATGAAATGGAATATATTTTTTGAGAGAGAAATGTGGAACAGTCTTACATCATGGACCTAAGACAATGTTCCCCAGATTTACAGAGAAAAAGATGTGTGACCACGGCTCAGGTCATGGACCAGAGGCTTACAGACCCCAATAAAATGTTCTAAGGTACTCCTAACATATAGGAAAATACAATAGACTTATTTTACACAATCAAGCCTTCCTTCAAATTAACATTTTGGTCAAGAGTTGGAGACAAAGAGTTTAATCCAGAAATCAAGGACAGGAATATTAAGTTGAAAAATAGTTTTACAGTAGATACAAAGAGAGGAGGAGTTCAGGGCTGAATTACCTGTGAGGCCTGAACAATGAATATAAGATCATTCCAGCTATTGGGCTTGACCTCCTTGGGATACAATGGGAGAGATTTCTAAGACAAAAGGGTACTTGAGGGTCAGTCTGGGACACCTCCTAAAGGCAAGTTCCCAAACAAACCCCAAAGACCCAACCCAAAACACCTAAAGATCAAAGACTCTGTAGGACTACAGAGAGAAGAATGGGCATGGGGTAATCTTGTTTTGAAGAGAGGTGGATGAGGGGGGGTAAGGGGAGGAACTAGTTTTTACTAATTTCTTAGAGATATGAATAATTGATAACTTGAGAATGAAACTCTAATTTCTCACTCCACACAACTCTGAGCAAGTCACTTAACTCCTATTGCTTGGTTTTAGGAAAAAAAAAAAAGATAAATTGACTCAGTGATCCATCATATTCCCAATCCTGCTGGTCAATCAGGGTTGAGGTTGGAGAGGAGACATGAGAATGGTCACATATCAAACCCTAACTAAACAAAGTGTCAGTCCTTGGGGAGAATTCACCTGTAAGACCCAACCTCTTTTGCTGATGTGAATCTATCAAAATTTTCTTTTACTCATTATGAAAGTTATATTAAAAAAGCTGGCCCACCCTGAAAAGCTTGATCTCCCAGGATCAGCCCTTCAGTGTGTAGCTACCTTGATGTTTTTTAAAAACTCCTCTCAACTTTCTTTGTCTTGACCTCTGCTTCATTATTTAGGGGAAAACCCCAAAGGGAAAGAATTTTTCATCCAATAAAATTATCATGGAAGCACCACGCTTGTGAATGAAATGAAATTAAGGGTGTCATTCTCAGGATGAGCATCCATCTTACACCCCTAATTAAGAATGGAATGTGCTAGCAAGTGTTTTAGTTTCAAGGATTTCTTGGTTATTTGCTTAGTAGATTTAGGAGGCAGGCTTGGTGAGTTGGAGAGATGGGAGGTCCCTTGTGCTTCTTCTCTAAGGACATCCTGACCCAACTCAAGAAACAAGGAAGGTAGTATATCCCTCTTCATACCTTTAGAAGCTAAGGGAGTCACTTTAGAGGACATGGCTGATTCTCCACAGCCTAACCACTCCAAGTAGGGGCTCATGATGACCTCATGCTATGTATCTTGCTGTTTTTTTTTCATTGAGGTAGACTTCAAGATTGTAAATCCTTGGGACAGCTAGGCAACTCAGTCGATTGAAAACCAGGCCTAGAGATGGGAGGTCCTGGCTTCAAATCTGGCCTTAGACATTTTGTAGCTAGCTATGTGACCCTGGACAAGTCACTTAACACCCATTGGCTAGCCCTCACCACTCTTCTGCCTTAGAACCAATACATAGTATTGATTCTAAGATGGAAGGTAAGAGTTTAAAAATAAATAGATTGTAAGTCCTAGCCCCAAGACATTGAGAGTCCAATAGTGGAGGGAGAGAGGGGCTCTCACATTAGGAACCTATATAAATGTTTGTATCTACACCCATGCATTGCATTTGCCTATTAGGGCTTTTTCCCTTTCTCATGAGAAAGAAGAAATAAACTGTCTCTTTTATTCTTAATTCTTAACTCAATGTTTTTAATTTGAGTGGGTGGGGTTAAATAATAAAAATAAAAATAATGAATAAAAAGTTTTCTGACAATCAGTCTAACAAGACAAGGAGTACATGATATAAAAATATCACATTTCAATTCCTTTGTCTGATTTTTGCTGTTGTCTGATAATGACTAAAAGATGTCAGGACTATGGAAAACATTCTTTGGAAAAGGAGACAGTCCAATGAGGATCTAGAGTGAATGAAGGTCAGTGGCATTGTATGAACCTCAAAAATGTTCAGTATTCATCTCTGTAGGACTTCATACAGAAGAACCAATTCTTTAATGCCTGAACAGAGAGAGAGAATCCTCTACCTACTCATCACCTTGAGAATCGCTGAGCAATCCTTCCTCTTCTCAAGGGCTATCTCTCCATCATCTTTTTGCTGGTAATCTAAACGTGAGACTAACCCATAATCATTTACACTTCTGGAATATTACATAAAGGGAAGAAAAAAGTTTGAAATTAGAATATCTGGATTCTAACCCCAGCTCCATCACAAACTAGCTACTTAACTTTGAGCAAAGTATTTAATGTCTCTGACTTTAGTGAAAAAAACAGTTTCAAATAAGGTGTGTGAGGCTCCTTCCAGGTTTTAAATCTTTATTTTTTTGTTATATGATTATTAATAGTGAAACACTTCTAAAAGTCATTCTAAGATTAATTCTAACAGATACTTTGTTGAAGAAGAAGCCCAAATAGTTATATAAAAAAGAGCACTCATTTTGATAACTAAGCTCTAATCAAGTCACCAATATTCTTAAATGCTTTACTTGGAGTTTTTGAGCAAACAGCATGAATAAAAAGGATCTATTTTCAGAAGTCCTAAGGAATGCTAAGTTGCCCAAAACCATGTTTTCTACCTGCATCTGTTGTTATTGAAGAGAGATCAATTTTCTTAGGTATCAAAAAGGACACTCACTGACAAATAGTCAGTGTAAGTTTCTCCCCTGCTCCCCAAATGGAAATGAAGATGAATGTAGTTTCCACTGACTATGTGTACCTCTTCTAAAGAATTTTTTAAAAGTCCAGAAATGTTGCTAGTCAGAGTTCCTACCTTATAAGTGTGACTTCATGGATTGAAATGATGGCAATACTATTTGCAAAGGAAGATGGTTTTTCCTTGTTTCTCCATAGCACTACTGAATCTCAAGCCTTGGGACTCCATCTGCCTTCTGTCTTTTCAACCATTAATTTCTGCCAGTGTGGCCTCCTTGTCTAGTAGAAAAAGAGATAAAAGAATTACTCTTGGTTTCAAATCTAGGCTTTACTAGTTACTCTCTATGTGACAAATACTTTCTATTCTGGGCCTTAGTTTCTCTGCTTTTCAAATGAGGGATTTGCACTGAAAAATTTCACAACTCCCTTACAATGCTCATAGGATAAATGTCTAAGGAAGAGCTGTTTTACTGGAAATTTTTAATAATAATGTAATTAATTTATTAACAATGCTATGAATTTTATTTTAAGCATTTAAAAATACTATTCTAAGAATGGGTCCATAGTCTTTGCCAAAGTACCAAGAGGGTAGAACCATAGAAAATCAAGAATCCCTGGGAAAACATAACTTCAAAATTTGAATGTAGTATGGCACATATCTGCAAAGTGTTGTAGAATTTGTCTGACTTGGGGTATAAACAAGCATTATTATGGTCACTGAGAGTCAATGTTACATACTGGAAAAATCATCAGACTTTTAGTGAAAAGGAAAGCATTTTACTCTTTTAATATTGTTTTCATGCCTGATGTAAAGATCAGAGAGAAGGCAAGGAATTCAGAGAAACAGGCAAATGTAATAATAGTTAGTATTTACATAATGCTTTAAAGATTTTAAACCAATTTACACATATAAATTCAGTTGATCATTACAACAACCCTTTAAGGTCAGAGGTATTATTATCCCCATTTTACAAATAAGAACAAAGAGATAGGCATAGGTTAAGTGACTTTCCTGGGGTCACTTAACTACTAAATGGCTTAGCAGGATTCAAACTTGACTTGAAGTACAACACCATATCCACTACACCACTTGCTGCCATGGGGGGGGGGGGGGTAATTTAGAATAAATTGGAAAGCAGCCTAGATATTAAGACTTTAATAAAATACTCTAATTTCTGCCAGAAATAAGTACCTCCTAAGTCAGACCAAGCTTGATTCTGTAACTACCCTAGATTCCTCCTATAATTGCCTAATTAGTAAATAGTTTATACCATTCTATACATTCGCAGCCTATGGGGTTTCATTCCCTCAAAACTCTCTAAATCTATTGTTGAAGACAACTTACAGGATACCTAGTAGAGTCTGTTGCTAGAACTACAAGGTCATTGTAGGACAATTTGAAGATCCAGTCAATGCTTAAAGCAATAGGGCTTTTTATTTGAGTTATTTAAGGTAAGATAAAAAAAAGTAAGGTTTAAGTAGAGACTTCCAAAAGGGTAGAAGACAAGAACTCCAAGGGAAAGGCACAAAGATGGTTTATTGTCTGCCTTTTTATGCCAGGGTCAGGAGCACATTCCAAACTAGAATAGTCTATCAACCCTTCTCCAACTCCAATGATGGGATAGGGGTGGATATCTCCAAACCAGGATAATCTCTCAAACTCTTTAAAAGTATTGCTGAAAATGGGATATATAAGGTATTCCGGGAAGACTAGTACCTCTGGTATGAGGACTTGCTGATCCCTTTTCAGGGCTACTCATCCACCTTTGGTGTCCATCTTTCATCTAGTTCTCATCTGTGCCTCCAAAAAAATCTGTAGCATGAGCAGCAGTCACATCATAGTAAATGGTGTAGACAATCAGCCTAAACTAGGCTGAGGGTAACCAGCAGGCTCCAGACCCATTGATGAGTTAATGGGGTATCCTGAAGACTTTCCCCAGTGAAGGAGGCATATGAAGACAACTTGTTCCAAAAGCCAAGCAGGTGGTAGGAATGGGTATTGTGGTGTGCCTAGAGCTTGGTAAGATATCAAAGAAATCAAAGTCATTTCCTACATTCTAAGCCATCACCAGGCATCTTACCTTTAGTCTTGCCACTGGACTTTGAATACTTTGGAAGAGAGGGTGAGGCTGATGATTTTGTACAATTCTTTCTCACTTAAATTCAATTTATTCTCAAGTCAAAAGATATCACCAGCAATGCCATTTTGATCATCTTAGATGATGAGGAATAACAACCCATCAACCAGTGTTGAGAATGACACCTCCAAACTAGAGTAACCGACTGAACCCACTCTACATCAATCCATGTCAAGGCAAACCCATCTTACAAGGGCCTAGAAAGGATCTTGGAAGGAAGACCACTAGAGATCAAGAATTAGTATCAGGCATGTTGGTCTTATAGCCATGACTATGTGAGGGAGCCCAGTCTGGTAGAGAACTGTTGGATACATACTTTAGGACACTTCAGGTAGCAGAAGGTTAAGTGCAGCTCCTTAACTGGTTTGTGTCTCTGTTGATCCAGCCACTTAGATGTTTTTATTAGGAAGGAAGGAAAAAGTTAGCTTCAGATAAGAAAGATCTGATCTCTTTCAGATCCCTGGGTTTATGAACTACCAATCTGATTAAAAACCATACATTTCTAGTTGAAAATATTCCAAGAATAGAATTTTCAACAAAGAGAGTTCCAAAGAAAGAAAAAAGGAAGTAGAAAGGGGTAGGCAGAGAGGAGACATAAATAAGGAAAAGACAGGCTGTTGAACAGAGAAACACTATTCTAGGATAGTGGTTAAATGTGTGTGTGTGTGTGTGTGTATATATTTATATATATATATATATATATATATATATATATATATATATGTACATATACTTCATGTACTTAATAATAAATATAATATGACAAAACAGTATATAGGATGTTATTTTTTGTAATGTGTATGTCTGATGCATAAAATTATATCTCTATACACCCAAATTTCTATGCTTTATGAAGATATGTACATATGTTTTTCTCCATAAAACATTGTACAATATATAATCATAAGAAAGAGCCAGAAATGTTTGTATAAACACAGCAACAAGAGGCCAGCATGAGTGTCATTGACATAACAAAGTGTTGAAGCTGAAGTCAGGAAAACCTCAGTTAAAGTCCTATCAGTAATTTACTAACTATTCAATCTTGGGAAAGTCATCATCCAGCAGAACCATCATCAGTTTCCTTATCTAAAAATGGAGGTGATAGCAATTACTATGCAGGATTTTTGTGAGGATCACATTTGATAACATGTATTAAAATGAATATAAACACTGGATAGTATTACTAGTATTAGCCAGAATAAAGTCATTTAATGAAGAAAAAATTTTAAATACTAATAGAATGAATATTCCTGAATTGATATCATAGATTTTCTATGATTTGACATTCATCTCATATGAGATGAGGTAACTTGGAGGAAAAAAACAAACCTAAAGCACTACTTATTGCTTCTTCAAGCTATTCAGGACCCTTGGGGCACACTGTACAGTTGGAAAGCAGATTTTGATATAGTTATTCACTGAAGCATCATTTTCCATAACACAGATATATATCCAGTTAGAAAACTTTATTTTGAGACTCTTTTTTGGCCTGTAGCAATGAAAATATTTACGTTTTCTTCATTTTATATTAACCGGGAGTGTGATGCAATGGCAAGCAAGAGTCCTAGGGTTGGCATCAAGTAAGCTGAGCATAGATACTCATTTTTACACTTGCTAGCTATGGGTCAATTATATTCCAAGTCTGTAAGTGAGGTTTTTTTTTTAATGTGACAAGGGAATTCTAAGAGCCCTTCCATTCTTCCAAGGTTCAGATGGCATGGTTTGTTTGTTGGTTGCTTTGGTTTTGGCCAGGGAAATCATAGCTATGCAAATGAAACTAAAAATGGTGTAGCAGACAGCTAGCTTTCCTTGGTGTCAGGAAGACCTAGATTAAAGTTCTGCATCTGGCACATATTAGCTATCTGATCAAGGCTATGCCATATTCTCCTAGTGTGCCAAGCAATTCTCTATGCTATGTTGCAGATGAGTTATGTTATTTCTCCTTTTAGAGAGAATTTGCTCACTAGGAGGTATCACTCACAGAGACAAAAATCACAGATGTGAATCAAAAGAAATACAAATCATAGCTTGAAGTCCCATCTGTGTCTTGTCTATCCACAGATTTATCCAATGAAACCTAATCCAAAAAATATTTTTTTTAGGCACCTCCAAGTGCAAAAGGCACATTTGTCTTTGTACTTGGGCATACAGACAATATTTTAAAAACAATTCCTTCCTTCAAAGATCTTCATATCACTTTCATGTGAACAGATAATTATGTACATGATCATTTGAGAAGAGAGAGTACATCAGTAATTAGTATAGGAACAAGAACAGCTCCCCATTGGTACTATCACATGGCATCTCCCTTAAGGCTGCTAAAATCCATAACTTGAAGTTTGGTAGGTATTTTCCTCTGGGCCATGTTGGAAGTAAGGTCAGTGCAGAATGACTTGTTCTTTATGAAGCTGAGATGAATCTTTGCGATCACTACACCAGTCAAATCCTCAAATCATCCAACAATTTATTGTACTTCCTCCACTTAAATGGACACCTCTCCAGACCCCAGTTCAGACCCTTATCACCTGTACTATTGCAACAACTGCCAAATTGATATTCCTAATACAGTTCAGTCCATGTTGCTCAAATGTTTAGGAAATTTCAGGGATACCAAGTTGCTTATATATTCTTTAAATTAAAGTCTTAAGAAATTTAAAGTCCTTTGCAACCTGATTACAACCTACATTTCCAGACATTTCATATTACTCCCTCTCACACAATAACAAGTGTTATTCTCCATACATGAGATTTTATCTACCCTTAGCAGTTGTTCTAGCCCCCTTCGGATTGTCCTGTTTTATCTATTGTTATCCTTAACACTTTTCTCCAGTCTTATTCCATTCTGAACTTCAATGGTTCTAAAACTTCTATATTTGTTATTATTTACCTATTATTTTTCTGTATCCTTTCAGTTGGAGGCATGAAACACACCACCAGAGGGCCACATGAAGCCTGCAAGGCATTCCCTTAAGTGCTGTGAAACTTGATTAAATGCAATT
This sequence comes from Monodelphis domestica, assembly GCF_027887165.1. Classification (NCBI taxonomy): domain Eukaryota; kingdom Metazoa; phylum Chordata; class Mammalia; order Didelphimorphia; family Didelphidae; genus Monodelphis; species Monodelphis domestica. The sequence continues at coordinate 270,165,495 of NC_077229.1, forward strand.
GGGAAATATTTAATAAAATAAGTAAAAATTTTTAAAAAACAGCCAAAATAACTTTTAAAAACTAAGTCAATATGAGACCCTCAGGAATCCTTATTTATTGATTTGTGGCCTGTGTTTCTAATTCAGTCTGACACCACCTATCTTTGTCTTTATAATATCTAAGTATCTAAATTCTCTGTGCATCCACATTGATATTCTAAAATGATGGGTTTTTTTCTCCTCATTGGAAATGGTTCTATTTTTAGGATTTGATTTTAGAGTGATTTTTCCCCCGCTTTGAAAAGATTATCCCTCCAGAACTGCAGACCAAGAGATCCCAACCAGCACTTGTCTGAACCCTTTGCTATCAGCTTTACTGAAATCTTGGATAGGTATCTGGCTATGACCAGTTTTCCATGCCTCTATTACACAAATTCTAAGATGGAATTGTAACTCCCCTTCCACCATTTTCATTATTCCTTTTTAAAAAGCAATTTTATTGATGTGCTGTTATCTCTTATACCATCATAGTATACTCTGTAGTCCTCCTCTATACATCCCCAAAAGATATTTGCTATGAGAAATAGTATTTTTAAATAGGAAAAATAGTCTTCCTGATTTAATCTTACATTGATGAAGCCCAAAAACATATGCAACACATAACACCTATGAATTTCCCACCTCCATGAAGGAAAAAGTTGGAGGTGTCTTCACAGACATCTTCATTCAAATCCTACTTGATCTTTATGACTTTGTTACATATCATTTTAATTTTCTGGTGTGTGATTGTTCTTAATAGTTAGGCATCCAGGTATTTAGAGGCAGCTAGATGACTCAGTAGATAGCAGCACCATGCCTGAAGTCAGGATGACCTCAGTTCAAATCCATTCTTAGACACTTGCTCCACAATCCTGAGCAGGTCAATTAAATTCTATTTGCCTTAATTCACTGAAAAAGGAAATGGCAAACCACTTCAGTATCAAGAAAACCTCATGGAAAGTATTGTGTACTGTGGTCCACAAGGTCATGAAAAGTCATTCACAGTTGATCAAAAAGTTGCTGAAAATAGTTTCCTTGGTTCTGCTCACTTCAATCTGCATCAATTTATACAGATCTTTCTATCCTTCTTCGTATTCATCACATATATAATTTCTTATAGCACAATAATATTCTATTATATTTATGTGCCACAATTTATTCAACCATTTCCCATTTGATGAGCCAATTCTTCACTGTTACAAGAAGTAATGCTATAAATATTTTGGAGTACAAGGAGACTTTTTTTTCTTTTTAATACCTTCCCTGGGATATAAGCCCAGTAATAGAATCTCTAATTTAAAGGAAATCAACATTACATTAACTTTGCATGATTACAAATTGCTTTACAAAATGGTTGTGCCATTTCACAGCTCCATCAACAATGTATTAAAATTGTGCCTTTCTTTCCACAACCCTTCCAATATTGACTGTTGCTATTTTTGCCATTTTTACTAATTTGCAGAATATGAGGTGAAACTTCAGAGTTGTTTTGATTTGCATTTATATAATCAGTGATTTTGAGTATTTTTATGTGATTATGGACACTTCATTATTTTTTTGAGATATGTTCACTCAAATACTTAAAACACTTATCTTTTGAGGAATAAGTTTCCATCATTTATATAGCCGAAATAATTCTTTCTTATTGTAAGAAATAGGTCTAAGAAGAACAATGTCCTTCATTATATTCCTTACCTTTTGGAGGACAAAATTGCAATTAACAAGGGCAGGAAATTATTATTTTTTCCACTTTTGTACAGGGAAATGGATTCTTTCAACAATTCCATAGCATGCCTTTATGCCAGACTTCATATCTCTTTCCTAAATTCCTCATTTATTTCCTCTTTCTAGGTGGACCATAATATACTGAAATAGAAAGTGTTAATCTGTGTGACACTATTTCATATTGCAACTGACTGGAATGTACTCTGGCTTGTGACTAGAGATAGCTGCTGGTAGTATGGGGACACACCTGAGGGTACCTAGTTACAATGAAGGTAAAGGGACTACTACAAAGATACTGAGATACTGAGAGATGTTGCTACAGATAGATACTGATACAGGGGAATGCACTGGGGTTTGCCTACTGATGACTGATGGATCAATACTTTCCTAATGTCCTCCTCCCTTCACTCCCTCCCTTCTCCAAACCTCTCCCAATTTCTTCTTGAAGCCTTTGGCTTCCTTGCTCCCCCCTGAGTGGACTATGATATTTATGAGAAAAAAAACCCAACAACTTCTCCCTTTCTTTTCTCAGGTAAGGGGTTTATTGGGATAACAGGACAGGGAAACTGAGGAAAAAGGGATGCAGGTATCCCTAATCTATAATGAGGGAGAATTTGAGGGTTTGGGAAAGAAGTCCAGTAACAACAGTGACAGAGAGACAGTTACAGAAATGGATGGAGGACAACTGTTTAAAATCTTCTTTCTTCATCACAAAGCCACAAAGGTCTCTCACTCAGCCTAATTTCAAAAGTTCCCCCTCAAGGGGACCTCGAGGGTCCTTCAGTTTGGGACAGAAGCTATATAATAGTTCTCAGCTTCTTCCCCCTCAGCCAGCCACCAAGAAAAGTCTCTCCTTCAGCCTAGCTTTCCTCCAACTTGATCAGTCAAATCCCAGAGAGAGAGAGACAGAAAATAGTTCCTCCTTTGGTCAGTTAGCCAAAGTCAAGCCAGTCCCCCCAGGGGTCCTTCAGCCAGCTTCAGCTCCCAGAGCCAGAGAGAATAAGATCCTCCCCCTCCAGCTTCAACTTTTCTTTCCCTCCCCTCCAATCCTCTTCTGTACCTGACATGCAATTCCACTGGTTTTTACATGTGTCATTGATCAAGACCTATTTCCATATTATTAATATTTGAACTAGGGTGATCATTTAGAGTCTACATCCCCAATCATATCCCCATCAACCCATGTGATCAAGCAGTTGTTTTTCTTCTGCGTTTCTGCTCCCACAGTTCTCCCTCTGAATGCGAATAGCATTCTTTCTCATAACTCCCTCTGAATTGTTCTGGATCATTGCATCGCTGCTAGTAGAGACTCAATTACATTCAATTGTACCACAGTGTACCACTCTCTGTGAATAATGTTCTCCTGGCTGTGCTCCTTTCACTCTGTATCAATTCCTAGAGGTTGTTCCAGTTCACATGGAATTCCTCTAGTTGTATGTGTATATATATATATATATATATACATATATATATATATATATATATGTATATATATATATACATGTATACATATATATACATTTTTATGTATTTATGTATTTATGCATGCATATATCTATATACCTATTTATGTCTTGTCCTTTCATCCTATACAGTTTGTCACTGTTCCCTCTAAGTGTAATTCTTCTAGCTGCCCAGGTGATAACAACAGTTTTTGAAGGTTACCAATGACTTCTTTTCTTAGGGATACATATCATTTTAACTTAATGAGTCTCTTAAAAATTTTTTTGTTTTGTTTTTTTCTTTTTTCCCTCTTTTTTAAATTACCTTTTGATGATTCTCTTGAGTTCTGTGCTTGGACATGTAACCGTGAAAATGTAGGTTTCAAGACTATGAATTGCCAAAACTGTAAAGATAATTTTTAGTGTCTTGATTTAAATAAAAAATAAGTGGTCACCATGGGAAAAATTCCCAAAATATGAAAATACCCAAATCAGCTGGGTTTTATAGAGATTTTAATTAATACAAATGAAGGAATTAAGGAAAGGGAGAGAGAGAGAGAGTAGAGAGTAAATAGTATAAAGGGCCTAGGCCTAGGCCTGAGCCTTAAGAGAAACTAGTAAGTCTTTAATCACTCACCACAAGATTTGTCCCAAGCAAAACTGAAGTCCTTCACTGAAATCTTCAACTCCTGAATTGAGTTCAGAGACCCAGCTCCTCCAACTAACTCCAAACTCCAACTAAGTTCAGAGAGCCAACTCCTTTTAAAGAGAAATTTCTCTTATGTCACCTCCCCTAAATTTTCACATCTGTTAAAAATAGACTCGAATACAGGACTACAATCCCCACGAGCCTTTGCTCCACTTCCCCAGAATGCCTTGTAATCTCACCTGGGCCGAGATTGAGAAGGTATTTAAGCTGATTCAAAGGCTTTTGAGAGGTCTCTTGGACTTCTTTTTGGAGCAGATGTGGCTCTTTCCATAATGTAAGTGAGGTTGTGTCTAGGCCTCTCTGTGGCCTGGACACGTGTTTTCTTATCCTGTATTTTCTTTAATCCTTAACTTTTAATAAACCTCTAAAAAATATAATACTCCTTGCAGAGAGAAACTAATTTCTATCTGCCTCAGTCTCCCCAATATTCCCTAATTTTAATCTTTACACATCTACCAATCACAGTAGATGTTTTCCCCAGGACTGACCAGTCTTAGTTCACATCTTCTTTTGTTCTCACCTTAGATTATATCTTCTGAGTATTTCACATCTCTTTGATAAGCTTGCCCTTTGTAAGTTGCTTGACCTTTTAGTGATTAATTTAACCTTTATAGGTACTTATCACCCTTTTGTATTAGATCTAAAAATAGACCTAGCTTAAGGTTCTAGCTTTACTATAAGTATGAGTTAGGGACTTTTTCATTGTTCCATCAGGAGTTTACAACTTTATCTAAAGTATGCCTAAATATGGGTGGAGTAATGTTAAAACTCCCAATACATTCCTGATCAAGTACCTCCATTTGTTTAAAATGGGGAATAGCTTAACCAAATCTTCTAAGGTACAGTCTGAGCAGTTTTAAGATTCACAGATGTCAAATTTTCTATTCAGGTTTGGCCTTTTATTTGCAAATTCTTGGAATTCTTCTATTTTGTTGAATGACCATACTTTCCCCTGTAAGAATATAGTCAGTTTTGCTAGGTAGTTGATTCTTGGTTGTAGACCTAGTTCCCTTGCTTTCTGGAATATCATATGCCATGCCTTTTGGTCCTTCAGTGTGGATACAGCCAGATCCTGCATTATCCTCATTGTGGTTCCATGGTATCTGAATGACTTCTTCTTGGGAGCTTATAATATCTTTTCTTTGGTCTGATAGTTCTTGAATTTGGCTATAAAATTCCTGGGTGTTGTCAGTTGGGGATTAAGTACAGGAGGTGATCTGTGGATTCTTTCAATCTCCACATTACCCTCTTGTTCTAGAATATCAGGGCAGTTTTCTTGAATAATTTCCTGTCATATTGTGTCCAGGCTTTTTCTTTTGTCATGGTCTTCTGGTAGACCAATGATTCTTAAATTGTCTCTCCTCGAACGATTTTCTAAATCTTCTGTTTTGTGAATGAGATGCTTCATATTTTCCTCAATTTTTTTTATTCTTTTGGTTTTGTTTTATAGTGTCCTGCTGTCTTGTGAAATCACTTAATTATAGTTGTTGTATTCTGGTTCTTAAAAACTGGATTTCATCCCTGGCTTTTTGGTCATCCTTCTCTTTCTGGCCTGATTTTGTATGGAGGTCATCTTTCATCCTCTTTACCTCATCTTTCATCTCCTTTGCCCCATCTTTCACCTTCTTTGCCTCATCTTTCATCTTTGCCTCATTTTTCAGCTGATTAATTTTGGCTTTCAAGACACTGTTTTCTGTTTCCAGATGACTTATCTTGCTGTTAAATTTGTCTTCAGCCTCTGTTAATTGTGTTTTGAATTGCATTTTGAGTTCTTCCAAAGCCTCTGTCCAATTCGCTGAGATTTCTGATTTATTGTTTGCTGATCCCTCCCCCTCTGTTCCATTTGCTGTATAGAAACTATCTATTGTAATTTTTCTTCTTTTTCCATTGTGTGCTCATATCCACCCCTGCTTTGCTCCCCACATTTGTCTGTGCTGTTGTTCCTCTCTTTTTTTTGGTTTTGGGGGCTTCTGTCAGTCCCCCCTCTTGGAGCTTTGACAGAAGGTCTCTCAGTGCAGTCTTTGGGGGAGGGTCGTTGGGGATTTGAGCTTCCCTGTCCTCTGGAGGATTTTGATTGGATTAAAGTCCAGCCAGCAATGAGGAAGGGGTGTGGAGCCCGGCCTTCCCTGAGCTCTGAAGACTTTTGATAGGATTAATTTCAGCTTGGTTGGGCTAGGTGTGTGCTGAGGCCAATACCTCCTGTAAGGCTGGAGCAAATATGGAGGATCTCCACAGCTCTGGCCAGGCTGCCGGCTCTATGTTCCCTCTCTAGCTCCTTTCCTGCCCTCTGTGTTTGACACTCTGAGCTTGGCATAGCCCTGCCCACAAGTTACACCCTCCAGACCAGCACGTTTGACCACCCAGAAGTTCCCGATGCTACTGGAGTCACAGCACACTAGATGGGCGGGGAGAGGGGTCCTGGCACCTTCCTTCTGCCTCCCCCTTACTCCCAAGTGTTCTTGGATTCCGGCTTTTGGGGGTGGGGGGGCGTACCTTTTGAATTGAGTCCAGCCAGAGGGTTCCTTGGCTCTGTCTTGTTGTTAGGCTTGATTTTCAGTACCCTAGGAGCATTCTCTTTGTGATCAGTAAGGAAAGGTATTCAGAAGTCTGATGTTCTGCTCCTTCTAGGCTGCCATCTTGATTCTGCCCTCCTGTACAAAAACTTTTTTAATTTAATATAATTAAAATTATTTATTTCCCATTTTGTAATTTTTTTCTAACTTTTGCTTGGTCTTAAAATCTTTCCTTTCCCAAAGATCTGACAATTATATTATTCTGTGTTCACCTAATTTACTTATACTTTCCTTCTTTATATTAGTTATTCACCCATTCTGAGTTTATCTTAGTTTTTGGATGTGAGATGTTGATCTAAACCTAATCTCTCCCATATTGTTTTCCAATTTTACCCAGCAGTTTTTGTCAAATAGTGAATTTTGGTCCCCAAAGCTGGGATCTTTTGGTTTATCATAGACTGTCTTACTGAGGTCACTTATGCCAAGTCTATTCCACTGATCCTCCCTCCTGTGTCTTAGTCAGTAACATATTTTTTTGATGATCACTGCTTTATAGTACATTTTGAGATCTGGTACTGAAAGGCCACCTTACTTCACAACCAAGTGAGTATACAATCTGGCACACAATCATTTATCAACATACATTTTTTCCATAGAACCTAACAACAGATGTGAAGCCTAAGGAGATAGTCAACAAAACATTGTTGCTACAACAGAGATGAAGATAAATGACATGAATAGGGTGACTTGGAGGTTAGTCCCTCTTGACCTAAAGGATGACTAGTTAGGGGAATCATTGTTAATTTTGGTCAGCTTTCTCAATCAATCACAATTACTTAGGAGATGGGTAACAAAACATTTTGTAGCTAGGTACAGGGTTAGAATGGTACTTTAAGACAGACCAGTACTGGAATTTTCCTCATTTTCCAAGTTGTATATTTCTTGTGCTTGATTCAGACACATGGCAAGGCTGCTTACTTGTTATGTAACAAATCAGTGGGAGTGTGGCCTATAGACATGGGCTTGAAGGTGATTGATGTTCTTGACTTAGCTGCTTGTAATAGGAGTGAATGTAACTCTGTGGAGAGGGAAAGGAGGGGGGAAATGGGTAATAATGTTTACATTTTAACTGTGAATATAGTCTTTTAGGGTAATAATCTGGGGGATTAAGGTGGATTATATGTGTTTACCCTATAAGTGCTTGCCCTTATATTATTTCTTCTATATTGGGGAGAGAACAATAATCATAACACTTCCATTAATAGTGGAAGTTAGAAAGAGAATTCACACAGACTGGGGTGCAGTGGGTGCCTTATTTTCTGGGGGCTGTTTTGCAGTCTCCATTTCCCCAGACTGTGACTCTGTCAGACAGCAGGGGTGTGATGGCTCTCCACAAACAGTACTTTGTCCATTTTATTTGTTTTTTTTTTCAAAATACCAACTTTTAGTTTTATTTATTAATTCAATAGTTCTTTTACTTTCAATTTTATTAATTTTTTCTTTAATTTTTAGGATTTCAAATTTAGTTTTCATCTGGGGATTTCTAATTTATTGACTTTCAAGTTTTTTTTTCAATTTGCATGCCCAATTAATTGACCTCTGACCTCCCTAATTTGTTAATATATGAATTCAAGAATATAAATTTCTACAGGAGTACTGCTTTGGCTGCATCCCATAGATTTTGAAAAGAAGTCTCATCACTGTCATTTTCTTCAATGAAAATATTATTTGTTTCTATGATTTGTTCTTTAACTAACAGCTTTTGGAGAATCATATTGTTTAATTTCCAATTATGTTTTTATTTGCCTCTCCATGTACCCTTACTAATTATTATTTTTGTTACTGTATTATGATCTGAAAAGGTTACATTTATTATTTCTGCTCCTTTGCACTTGTTTGACATGTTTTTATGCCCTAGTACTATAGAGGCTAAAATTATGGTTGAGACTGAAGGTAATAATTATTTTGGTTACCAATGATTTTATTTATAAAATCCTAATGAAATACCCATCAGCTGGGAATTTAATGATGATTTAATTGATAGTGGAGGAGATTAAGGAGAAGGAAAAAGGAAAGGAGTAGGTTTTCTCCCCCCAACCCCCCACCTGGCTTGTACTGAGTGGGGAGATTAGGAGATAAGGTTTTGAAGTATGAAGGAGGAACGAGTCAGCTTGAACTCCAAAAAGGAAAGGGTTAAGCCAAGATGCCTGAACCTGAAATCAGCTCCAGGGCAAACTCACCACCAAACCCAGACAAAATAATTGCCACCACGATTGTCAGAATGCCTAGCAAGCTGCCAGCCAGAGTTGCCTCTCCAGGGAAAGAAGAAGAGAGAGGAAGTGACGTGCCTTAAATAGAAGGTTTTATGTCACTTTCCTGTGTCTCATCTGTACTAATGATAGCTTAGCTTGACTTAGGACAGCCCAGGGGAGGGGGTCTGTCTGCTTTTTCTTCATATGTCTGTTGAAGGCCATTTCCTCAGATAATTAAATCTTGAGTTTGGTGCAGACCTTTCTAATCTTGTTAAACTAAGGAGGGCGGAGAAATTCAGGGTTCCCAAAACCTGATTCTGTTAGTCCAAGTATTTGTTATTGTTATTGATTAGGAAATAGCTAAATAAAATCTTCTAAGGTACAATTTGATTAGGGTGGAATAATTTTAATAATAATAATAATTTTAATAAATTTAAAATTCATAGTACATGGTCAATTATTGTGAATGTACCAAGTGCTGCTGAAAAGATGGTGTATTCCTTTTTGTCCCTATTTATTTTTCTCCACATATATATTAACTGTAATTTTTCTAAGATTTTATTCATATCTTTTACCTCTTTCTTATTTATTTTTTGGTTTGATTTATCTAGATATGATAGAGGAAGGTTCAGGTCTCCCCTAATATAGTTTTACTGTCCATTTCCTCCTTCAACTCCACTAGTTTCTCTAGAAATTTGGATGTTATACCATTTGGTGCATATATGTTGAGTACTGATATTTCCTCATTGTCTATACTGCCTTTCATCAGGATATAATTACCTTCCCTATCTCTTTTAATAAGATCTATTTTTACTTTGGTTTTGTCAGATATCATGATTGCAACTCCTGCCTTCTTTTTCTCATTTGAAGCCCAGTAGATTTTGCTCCAGCCTTTGACCTGTGTGTCTACCTGCCTCATATGTGTTTCTTGTAAATAACATATGATAGGTTTTTGGTTTCTAATCCACTCTACTATTTGTTTTTGTTTTAATGGCTGTGTTCATCCCATTTACATTCAGAGTTATGATTGCCACTCATGTATACCCCAAAATGTTGATATCCTTTCTTAGTTCTTCCCTTTCTTCTTTCTCTATTTCCTTTTAAACCAGAGTTTTCTCTTTTTCTCTCATTCCTTAATATCTTCCCTCTATTGTAAATAAACTACCTTAAATTACATTTAATTTAGTAATTCATTTTAGGATTTAGAAATTAAATCCCTTGTGACCACCAATTTATTATTAAGACCAATAAGAAATAAATTTAACACCTTTTAATGTTTCTCTTGATTTTTGTAAATTTCTACTTAGTTCTGGTCTTTTCTTTACAAATACTTGGAAATCTTCAATTTTGTTGAATGTCCATACTTTCCTCTAGAAGTATATAGTCAGTTTTGATGGGTAGATGACCCTTAGTTGAAGGCTCAATTATCTTGCCTTTCTGAATATTATATTCCAAGTCTTGTGGTCCTTTAATGTGGAAGCTGCCAGATCTTGTATAATCCTGATAGGTGCTTTATATAAGAATTGTCTCTTTCTGGTTTCTTATAAAATTTTCTGCTTAGTTTGGGAACTCTTGAATTTGGCAATTACATTCCTTGGGGTTGTCTTTTGAGGACTTCTACTGTTTGCAGCCCTTCTCTGAGCTATCTCTGCACCCAAAGTCCGCACTCTTCTGCCTATTGGGGTCTCAAGTCTAGCTGCTCTCAGGTATAGATCGTTGGTGGTCTTAGTCAGCTGCCAAGGACCTAGAGGTGCCTCTCACTTGCTCACTGATTCTAGCTCATGCTGGCTCTGAGTCTAGCACACTGGCTCCATAGGTGGGCTGGGGGAGGGTTGATCAGCTCATGTTTTGGTGGAAGCTATTTCACCCCCTTATAGAGTGGAAATGCCCAAACCCACGTACCTTCAATGCTGTGCCCTACTGTGGAGTCCCTTATTTCATATGAATTCGGATTTTTTGGCCTTTTGAGATAGTCTATATCAGTAGGCAATGAGGAGAGGTAGACTCCTGCTTTTAAACTGCAGCCATGTTTATCTGGAAGTCCCTGGCTATATTCTTTGATATCTAGCTGTGTTTCCAAAACAAGAAATTTTCTTCCTCCCCTGATTTCTTCCTTAATTTCTTTTCTGTTTTAATCACTTTTCATTATTTTTTGAGGACTCTCAATAAATGCATTCCTAGTAGAATTTGTTAAGTCCCGACTTTCCCTGCTTAGGAGCCCTATATTTCTAGAGTTTAAGCTATGTTCCAGAAATCTAAATATCATCTCCAGATCTTAATAAGCAATTCACTTCCCAAATTTGCCTTTCTTTTTTTACACACTCAATCAACAATAGTCATGAAAATAAATAGTACCTGTGTAATAGTGCCTTAAGTTTCTTAAACAAAAGTTTGAATTCCTTAGCACTGTGTTCTAGATGCCTTCTTATAATATATTTTGTGTCCACAAAAATACTCAGAAATGGAGAACAGTCATATTTGACAAGTGCTGAGAGATTTTCCCTTATGTCTTGTATATGTACCATAAGAAGGAACTGGATCTTTCTAGTGGTATCATGTTAAGATAGTTGATTCAGGCCCTATAGTCAGAAATCTCCAAAAGTCATTGCTAATCCTTTCTCCTACAGATTTCTATCATCATTCCTTGGAATGGCCACCATTTTATCATCCTAGAAAGGTACAGATGTCTCCTCAAAAAAAAAGAGAGCTTCCTATCCTATTACTTATGCCTAAATTTCACTTTTTTTCACCAGCCCATTCAGATAATTTGTACTCCTTGTTTTTACAATAAAACCCTTCTTATTTTTAGAAAACATAAATGTTAGAAAAATGCATATGATAAAATTAACAAGATAACAGGAAACAAAAATCACATTTCATCTGATCTTATATTTCCTTCAGATAACTTTTCCTCCTGGATATATTATGGGATTTAGGTAGTGAAATTATTTTATGTATTTTGTAGTCACTATATACAATATTCCAATTCTGCTTTCTTCACTTTAAGTCACATCATATTAATCTTTAGATACTATTTTTGTATTTTTCATCTTGGTCATGCTTTGTGGTGCAATAATATTCTATTGCACACTTCAGTACATAATTTATTTCAGTGTTTTAAAAATATAGATTCTCTATAAATATTTTATAAAGGTATTTATTTCTTTGTTAGTAATATTTTTATAGCTATACTATAAACTTAATAGCTGGATCTTTGTGTTGATGGATTAGTAACTCTTATTGTACATTACTAGATTATTTTCTAAATACTTAAAATAGTTCTCAACCCGATGCAAAAAGTGATAGGTCATATGTTTCCTCATAGCTACATTTTAGCTATCTTTGTCACTTTAAGCATTATGGTATACCTCAGAGTTGTTTTTATTTGGATTTTTCTGACTACTAGAGAACTTCAACTTTTTTCAGGTCATTACTTCTGCTTTCTTCATTAAAGGATAGAACAAAAAAAGACCAATAGGAATTTAAAAATCAAATGCAGTAAGAATAAGAGAGCACAAACCTATACTCAAATCATTTGTTTCACCAGACCTAAGACAAAAACAAAAACAAATATTCCCAAGATCCTGAAAGAACTGAAGGTTTTTAGGACTGAGACACTATTGCTGCCTTTTAGACATCATGGAAAACACAACTACAGAATTGTAGAACTGAAAATGGACAAATGTGTTGATTTTCAAAGATATGAAGAACCTCAGAATCTAGAAATTATAAGTTAATAAGCATGTAATAAAAGGTTCCTGGAAAAAAATCTAGAATTATTATTAAAGAGATAGTTTCCACATTTTTAAAAAGGGAGGCTACAAATTTTTTTTTACAAAACCTTGAATTCTTGCATCAGGATAAAGTTATTCCAGGCTAGCCTCAGTAAAATTATCAAGTGTTCACTTATTATTGTGTCATATTTACATTATACTTGAATTTCAGTCAAAAATTTGATAATTTTTCTCTGAAAATCTTTTTAGAAAAGGTAGAAAGATGTGGCCCTGGTGAATTTACTACTATTAAAAGTATTTAGAACTGGTTAAATGACCAAACACAATAAAAATAATTAGTGAATCATGAATGACTTGATAAAAACTTGAAGGGAAGTTTCTAGTAGAGTGTCTAAGAAATCTCTCCTTGACCCAGTGTTGTCCAACATTTTTAGCAATAACTTTAATTAGGGTATAGATCAAATTTTCACATACAAGTCTCTAACTTTTCTAATGGAGTTATGGAATGGACTGAAACCTCATGTCTAACATAAGTTCAAGGAAAGTGTAGGTATATCAATATGGTCTATCAAAGCAAGAATAGTGTCACCTGAGCTCTTGAAGACCTTTGAGATCATATTGAATATTTCCAAAATTACCAAGCCTCAATGGTCACTACTTACTGGTTTTCTAGAATAGATTTTGTCAACAAGAATTTACTAAGTACCTACTATGTGCCAGGAACTTTGCTAAATACTAGAGACAAAAAGCAAAAAACCATCCCTTATTTCAGAAACCTCATAATCTTAGAAGAGAGACAAAATCTTGCACAAAAAAACTATAAACAAATGATATACAAGGGAAAAAATTGGAGTAGAATAAAGAGAAAAAAAGGCAGGGAAGATCAGGAAATACTTCCTCTAAAAATGGAGATTCTAACTATAACTGGAAGGAAATAAGGGAAGCAAAGAATGGGAGCATTTCAGGCATATAGAAGAGTCAAAGAAAATACCTAGTCAAGAGACAGTCTTGTTCCAGCAACAAGGCCAGGGTCACTGTATTTCAGAGCACTCAAAGTGTCAGAGTGGAGAATATTGTCAGACCTACTCTTTAAGAAGATCACTTTGACAGACAGTTGTATCAGAATTGGAAGACTTAATGCCAGGAGAGGAATCAGAAAGCTGTTATAATAGACCAAGCATGAGATGATGAAGTCCTGCACCACGATCATGGAAGAATTTAAGGAGTGAAAAGGGGAGTATATGAGAGATATTATGAAGGTAGAATCAACAGGACTTAGCAATAAATTGGATGTGGAAAAAGAAGGATAAAAGAGTGGGAAGTTAAGGATGACAACTTAGTGGTAAGACTATTTAACTAGAGAGTGGAGTCCTAAACAGTAATAGGGATGGCAGAAAGAGAAATATGAGGAAAGATAATATATTTAGTTTTGAACATGTTGATTTTAAAATATCTTTGAGACATGTTGTTTAAAATATCTTCAAAGCAATTGCAGATACAAGACTGGAGGTCATCAGGGAAATTGGGGTTGAATAAGTCATTTTGAAAATCATCTGTGCATCAATGGTAGCTGATGCCAAGAAAAACAGTATAGTGAGAAATGAAAAGGCTCAGGTTAGAGCATTGGCAGATATACAGATTTAGTGAACATGATCTATATGAAAACTTGCAAGGAAGACTGAGGAGGAGAGTTCAGACAGGTTGGAGAACTAGGAAAGATTACAGTCATGAAATCCTAGACAGAAGTGTCAAAGGCTTCAGAGAAATCAAGAAGTTGAGAATTTAGAAAAGTTCATTAGATTTGATGATTAAAGATAGTATTACTAACTTTGTAGAATACTATTTTAGTTGAAGGCAGAGATTAGAAACCAGACTACAGAGACTTAAGAAGAGAGTGAAAGGAAAACAAGTGGTAGTTTTGATGGTAGATACCTTCTCAAGAAGTTTTGCCACTAAAATGTGGAGCAACAAAGAATGAACACTAATGGGAATAGATGGATCAGGGGAGGGTTTTGTGAGAATACAAGAGACATGGGAGGATTTATAGGCAATGGGGAAGTAAAAAGAAAGTGGGGAGATTAAACATTAATGGTGAGTAGAGATGATAAAGAGGTAAATCTGTGAACGAAGACAAGATGGAATCAGGTCACTTTTATAAGGAGAAAGGCCATTTATTCATGTGAGACAGAGTTAAAGGATGAGACAGTTGAGGTAGGCATCTGAGTTATGTGAGATGAAGAAGAACAGAGAAAAGAGAACTCTTGGCAAATGTTTTTTCAATTTTTCTGTGAAATATGAGACAATGTTTTCCAGGAAGAAGTTGAAGGGAAAGAAGGTCAAAGATTAGAATAGGAATAAAAAAAATATGGAAAAGATGCTGTTGTAAGTAAGACAGTGAATGCATGAAAGAAATGTAAAAAGATTACCTTGTTGTAATCAGGTATCAGCTGGGATTAGGTGACAAATTTCTGGGGACCCAGTCAGCATGGTTCCATGATTTTCTACATTTTTTTCAGCAGTTCATGAATAGAACTGAAGGAAGCATAGAGTGGGAGTAATCCAAGACTTGGGGGAGACAGAGCAAATCATCATAAGATAAAGAAGCAAGGAACTTTCTTATTTTTACTCTTTGGTGAACTAATTCAATCCTACACTATCCTCTCTTCTTGAGTTCTGTGGGAGGTCTCCTAGTATAAGAAATAACTGGAGATAACTGATGAATGGAGAATTTTAGATGACAATTAAGTTCCAGTATGGATTTTAAATTGTAAGGCAGAGTGAAAGGTAGAATGACAATAGATTATGATTATATAGCACTTAACACAATGCCTGACACATAATAAATCACCATATAAATGTTAGCTATTATCATAAAGAGATTTCAGAAATTGTGAAAGGGGAAGAGGACTAATACTACTTTTGGAGGTGTCCTCTCTGACCTAACTATTGTAAAATTTAAATGAATATCTGATAACTCTAAGTATTATATTTTATAAAGTTTATTAATAATCACTTGAAGTAAAAAGAAGATAAACTAAAAGAAATAGAGGTTCAAACCTAATGATCTATCAAAAACTAAACCCAGGAGTATAGATTCTCCTGCCTGGCATAAAGCCCACTTTTCCAGGGGGAAAAGCTCACTGGGCGGGGTCACACACAAACTTTATCTCCAAAACATAAGGACCTAATGTGAGAAGGAACATGGGAAGCTGGGATTTAGAGCCTTGGGGAGCAGATTCTGATTACACTCCATTCACTTTGAAACAGTCTTACTCTTGAATGGTAAATTCAATTCACTACTAAGATAATGATTTAGAATAACTCAGAGTTTGCATCCATATCTTCTTCCCCAGTTCCACAATGAGATTTTTCCATTTGTTTAAAATGTCATTTATTCTTCCAGAATAAAATAAAAAATATGATGACATAGCTCCTGTCCTCAAGAAACCTAAATTCTATTGGAGATGACATATAGGATCATAGAATAGTAGGATTCAAAAATTGGAAAGAATTTAAAGAACATTAAGTCTAATTCTTATTCCAAAAAAAAAATCTTTCGTGGACAGATGTGTCAAATGCCAGTCTACTGTTCTACTGACCAGATTAAAATGTAATTGGCAAATATTTAACAAATCAAATAAAAAATAATAGAACATATATTATGTTAATATGAAAATTTTAAGTCAATATGTTGCCAATACAGATGCTTAACTATAGTTTTATGGTCCCATGTCTGTTTGAGTTGTGCAGTACTTCTTGATAATATTGAGCCCACATTAAGGACTCTAATGAGAAAGAAACCACTGCCTCCTAAAGCAGTTGTTTCCATTATTGGATGGTATTAGCTACTAGAATACAAATAACCCACATTAATTAAGTATATTAAATAGACAAATAATCATAATGAAAACTAGAATGTGACAAAGTGAATAGAACAAGCAGAAGATATTTAAAGAGAGGATGGCCACTTCAGGTTGTTGAGACTAAATAGGGTTTACAAAATTCAAGTCTTGTGTTGATGCTCATGGCCAGGAAGTCATCCCTGCTGTCAGTTGGCATCACTTTCCTCTTCTGGCCTGTGTTGGTATCTTATCTTTGGGTGTTTCCTCACAGAGTTATTATAAGTGTTAAATAAAAGAATATATGTAAAGTGATTTGCAAAACAAAGTACTATATATAAATATTAATTACTTTTTGTTTGATCAGACTGCTTTCCCAATTAGAAAGAACAAATTATATCCATTAACTTAATAAATTCTATACAATGTGAACAATACTCTCAGCCTTTTTTCCTGTTGTTAAAAAGGGGGAAAACCAATTTGCAAAGTTCAAAAGGGCATCATAAAATGATATAAACTTATAGAACTGTAAGTTTTTATTACCTCTTAGACGCAAGTTTATTTTTCAAAAGAGAGCTAGTCCCTTTGGGGAAAACTATAATAATTACTTCATGTTTCTGCATTTTTCCTTAAGCAGTAGAAATATAAATAGAATTTATTCACTCTTGACGGAACTACACAAATCATCTAAGTCAAGTTAGAAAACACCAAACGTTTATGAAAAAATTCTGTTTGGGCTGAATTTGTTTTATAGCTTAGGATACCAATTCAAAGAATTCTTCAGCTCTGATATTTTCTTTCAAGTCCTAAAACATTTTTCTGTTCATGAATTATTTGTAAATAATTCCCTAAAATATAATGTCATTTATTTTATTTATCAAATCCCCTATGTGTAAGTAGATGCATAGAGTACACATGTGCATAGCCTACAAAGGGAAATGTGGATAAGGCCTTACAAGAGTGATTTCTCTCAACCTTTTAATACCCTTAGGAAAGTAAGTAAGAGGATAAATTACATAGGAGTGCCTAAGCTTAACAGCATGGATAGTGGCAATTTTCACTTGTTGAGTCTCTTATACATCCATTGATGAAATCTCACGTGTGTCTTCCCTCAATGCTCCCATCCTCAAAAAATCTGTACTGCATTTTAAATAGGAATTACTGGCTCTAACTCCACAAGAATTTTTGAAAGAAATGTCATTACTTACATCTTATTTGTCCTATCTATGTGCTACTGTAAGTACTTTTTTCCCAATTATCTATTCTCCAACGCACAAATTATAGCCACAAATATCCTCCAAACTTGTCATCCTCACAAACCTATTATTCTCAGACAACTAAAGTTGTTTCATTTAGTGGCAACAACTTTCAAAGGGCTTAAAGTAATGCTGAGGGGAGGCTACTGAAATGGTCACCTTCCCCTCACCTCCTACCTCAACCAATCAGTTATGCACATAGGGTCAGTCAGTCAACAGGAATTCATTAAATGTATTATTATGTGCCAGACACTATACTAACTTTTGAGGATATAAAAAAGGTATAAACATAGATACTAAATTTAGAAGGAAAAGAAATCTCAGAGGCCAATTCATCCAATTCCCTCGTTTTGAATGCAATTTCATTTCATTTCAGTCCCAAATTTTTCCCTCTTTTATCCATGAAGAAGGCAAAAAATGCAAAACCCATTACAAATATGAAGTCGTGCACAATTAATTTCTGTTTTAGCCTTATTCTGAACAAAAAGAAAAAACAAAGCAAATATGATTTAATCTTCACAAGTCAATCAGAGACTTGTTTTTGAGTGTCATATTTTCTATTTGGATTTGGTCTTTTCACTTGGAATTCTATAGTCTTCTATTTCATTAAATATACATTTTTTTTTACCCACCATCAAAATTATGTTGTCCAGTACAAGGATTATTCATTGCTCTCCTGGTCTGCACTTTGTAAGTTCTTGACCTGGTTTGATTATAGAATTATATGTGGTTGACTTTCCATAGTCTTCTACTGGACTCAGTCATAGTCCACTGGGACATTCAAACACCACTGTTGACTCCCCTTTGGTTTATTATACTACAAGTTTGTTAACCTCAAGGTTAGGATTGAGTTAGGTTAGAACCTGCACTCTTGGTCTCAAAACCAAACATCTAGTTTTTAAAGAATAAAGCACTTGTGGGGGCAGTTGGGTGGCTCAGTGGATTGAGAGTTAGGCCTAGAGGTCCTGGGTTCAAATCTGACCTCAGACACTTCCCAACTGAGTGACCCTGGGCAAGTCACTTAACCCCCATTGCCTAGCCCTTACCACTCTTCTGCCTTGGAGCCAATACACAGTATTGACTCCAAGACGGAAGGTAAGGGTTTAAAAAAAAAAAGAATAAAGCATTTACTCCTTGCTCTTTACACATGTAGGATTGCTCCTTTCTGATCATTCCTCTTTGCCCTAAAACTGTGAGAAGGAACTGGGTAAAGGTAGACAAAGCTACATTCATACTTTCTCCCAGTACCAGTACAGAGATTCCATGGAATATTTTTTCTGCCCACATGTTCAATCCCTTTATCATCCTTGGGTATTTGGCTGTTCCCCACCATATCTGTTGTGCTGCTGCTATGCTGTACTCCTAGCTAGCTCCCACCCCAGTGTCCTTAGACTTCTCTTCCTAAACTTCTTTGGATTTGAACAATAGCCCATTGTGACTTTTTCTTGTATTTTCTTCTACAGTATTTGGTTTGGTGTACTTTCTAGGTCATTATGAAAGAAGTGAGGCAAAGATCCTGCCTTTCACTCTGCCATCTTGACTCCATCCCCTACTATCCTCATTTTGCATAATGAAGCTAGGGCCCAGAAATAGTGTCTTGATCAGATCACACAGGTAGTACGTGATAGGGCCAAGATTTGAACATATGTTCTTAGGCTCTGAATGTAGTGGTCTTAAGATGGACGGAGAGGGAGAGAGGGAGGGAGGCAGGGAGGGAGGGAGGGAGGAAGGAAGGAAGGAAGGAAGGAAGGAAGGAAGGAAGGAAGGAAGGAAGGAAGGAAGGAAGGAAGGGAGGGAGGAAGGAAGGAAGGGAGGGAGGGAGGAAGAGAGGGAGGAAGGAAGGGAGGGAGAGAGGGATGGATGGAGGGAGGGAGGGAGGGAGAGAGGGATGGATGGAGGGAGGGAGGGAGAAGAAAAGAGGAGGCAAAATATTTGCAATTAGCAATTCACATCATGATTTACTTATCTTTCAGTTCCCAAAGTAAATTCTGAATTGCTTAGAAAAACATTTGATAGCAATGTTATAAATCCCTTTTAAGAAGCAATTTTTAACACAAAAATGTTAATGCAACACTCATTTAGAATTTGAGGGAGCTCACAGAACAGTTCACCTACACATGTTCTTGGAAGACAATCCATATCCTCTTTTTTCTTTTGAATAAAATAAGAAATCATCAGAAATAGGATGCTAAGAAAAATCCTACAATCATATGACACAAATAGATTTTACCTCCACTCATGCTCTATGCAAATTCCCCAAACTCACTCCCCAAAAAAAGCCTGATGAGGTAAAGATAGCTAATGCTCATGTAAGGTTGAATGGCAGATGGAGAAGAGACCAAAAAAGAAGAAAGAGGAAAAAAAGAAAGCTAATCACTGAAAATTCAACTCAAGAAACTTGCCCTCTCAAAAGACACCACTAGATGTGTTTCTGGTCTGAAAGAGTATTTTTGCACTGTTCCTTCATTCCAGAAGAGAAAATGAAAAGGGCAAAAGCATTTTTAATCTGAAGAATGACATGGACTTAATATGTGACTTCCCCACAGTGGCCTTTTCACTTAATGATGTCATGGACATGGCTGATTAACAGCTCCATTATCCAAAAGGTTTATCTATAGAGAGGATGATCATCTTACAACTACATGACTTATTGCCCCATCCTCAGTGAAAAAGAGCCTCTCTGAATACCATCACAATATTCCAAGTCTTCCATAAGGGAAACAGGGCACCATTTTTCTTAGGCAGTGGCGTATTTCTGGTGGCAGCAGGGTGATTTTCCTGGTATGAGTCACAAAGTGGATGAGTCATCTGTATAATAAATGAAACAACTTTATTTCATTCAGCTTCTACTCACTTCATTATGGCAAGAAAAAGTGAAGGAAGATTTCTGTTCCCTGTCAGGATTTCCCAAAATGATCAGTCACTGATGGCATGCATGTCCCTATTATAGCCTTATGAGAATATGAAACTACAGCTTGTATTGCCAGCAACTCAGTCAGGCACCTTATTGCCAAGCACATTGGCTGCAGCAATAATTTACCTCTTCCAAATGTTTCGTTTGACAACAAAACTAAGAAATGCAGCTTTCCCAGCTAGACACTTCCAGGGTTCAGCTCCTGTCTTGCTCCTTGATGATAGTCCCTTCTAGAAATGCCTGTTTTATTTTGATTCCTCTGTGGTCCAGGGTAAACTACTGGGATGTGGACAAGTGATTCTCAGGTCACTTCCATTTTTTTATATTACAGTGGTCAAAGAACTGGTCAAATTGCTCATCTGAAAAAAGTGTAGTCAAGATGACCAAGCTAATTAAACATGTAAAAAGTATCTTGCTGTTGTCCATGGAGAACTGGAAATTTTGGGAAATTCAAAAGTAACCAATCAGTGAATTAGCATTTATTACATGCCTATTATATACCAGGAACTGTGTGTTCTAGGGATAAAAAGAAAATCTTAAGGAGTATACAGTCTAAGAGAAGAGAGAACATGAAAAATGTTATGCATAAACAGAATGTATACTGGTGAAATTGGAGATGATCTCAGCAGGAAGGCATTAAGATTGAGGAAGATTAGGAAAGAATTCTTATGGAAAATGGACTTTAGGTAAGGCAAAAAAAAATTAAGGAAGATAGGATTTAGAATTGAAGAGAGGGTTTCAAGCACAAAGAAATTTTAAAGAATAGAGTTGAAATGTTATGAGCAAGGAACAGCAAGAAGACCAATCTTATGGATTCCAGAGTAAATAAGGATGCATTGAGTTTAAGAATACTGAGAAGGTAGAAAAGGATGAGATTATAGAGAGTTTTAAAAGCCAAACAGAGGATATTATATTTGATCCTAGAGGTGATAGAGAGTCATTGGAGTTGATCAAATGGGGAGAGAAGATGATGAAATAGTCAGATTTGCCCTTTAGCAAGATCATTTGACATCTGAGTAGAGGATGGATTCAAGTGGACAGTTTTGAGACAGGAAGACTAAACAACAAGTTATTGCAATAGTTCAGGCATGAGGTGATGAGGGCCTACACCAGGGAGATGGTATCAAAGGAGAGAAAGGAGTTAAATGAGAAAAATGAAGTTATATGAACAGGATTTGGCAACTGATTCAATATAGGGGTGGGGAAGAATGTGTGTGAGGGAGAATGAGTAGTCATGAATGAATGCTAGGTTGCAAGTCTGGATAAATACGACAATGGCATTGTGCTTGAAAGTAAAAGAAAAGATAAGAAGGGAGTGTTTGGGAAAGAACAATGAGTTCAGTTTAAACTTGTTAATTTAAGACTTATATAGAATATCTACTTTGAGATGACCAATAGTTGGACATAGTTGGAGAACAAATATAGAAGTTAGGAAATTGGTTAGGGTTGGACAAATAGATCTGGGAATCATCAGCAAAAGGATGATAATTACATGATGAATTCACCAAGCAAAATAATATGGAGGGAGAAGAGAAGAGAGACCAGGAGAAAACCTTGTGGGGACACCCAAGGTTAATGGGCATGACCTGCAAAGGAAACATAGGAATGTACTGGGAGAGCCAAAAAAGAGCTGTGCCATGAAAACCTAGAAAGAAGAGAACATTAAGGAGAAAAAAGTGATTTACAGTGTAAAAGGCTTCAGAAAAATCAAGAAGAGGACTGAGGAAACAGTTATTACAATTGTCAAGTATGAAATGTTCCATATGAAGTCAAGGAAGTAAATGTGGTGAAATAAGAAAGTTTGAAACAGATAATAAGACCATGGTGTTTACAGCTGGAAAGGAATTTGGAGAGCATATTGTCTATCATTCTCTTTACAGATGAAGAAATTAAGTGATTTCTTTTCTGCAGGAGGAAAAAGAGATAGAGAGCCATATATTTTGTTAGACTAGAATATTTTCTTAAGGAAATTAAAGATAAAACAAAGAGGTGATAAGATTACCAGAAAATGATTCTAGAATTAAAAGACCTATGAGAGAACATGGATAATGATAGCACAAAACAAACAGAAGTCAATACTTTGAAATCTGGGTTTCTCCACAGCAGAATGTAAACTCTTTGGGCTTACATTTTGTTTCATTTTGTCTTTGTGTTCCTAGTTTATGGAGTATTGAGGAAGTACTAGCTTGCTGAGTCCTTTCCAAGGCTATTCATTTACCTTTTGTGTCTATCACCCAACTCTCACTTATGACTCCAACAAGCTGTAGCATACACAGTGGCCAAATCCCAGTAAAACTGTTTTTGGCAGACATGATAAACCAGGTTGAGGGTAATCAACAGGTCTCACACTCACAATTGTGTTATGGGGGTGTCTATTCCAAACATGTGAAGACCTCACCAAGCAGAATGAACAGATGGCTATAATTTGTTCCAATAGCCATGAAGACAGCCAAAGCATGAGCTGTGGTCACTTAGAGCTTGATCAGACATTGAAATTTCCAAGGTAAACCACAGCATCCTCATTCAACACCTGTCATCCTGACTCTTGTCTTGCCACTGTACTTCAAAGACTCTGGAAGATAGGGAGGCTGACAACTCTGTAACAACTCTGTCTCACTTAAATCTCACTCATATCCAAGTCAAGGCATCACCCTGTGGTGGCATTGATCCTCTTCTAAAATGAAGCATGAACAACAATATAATGAATTGTTGCTAAATATTTATTGAATTGAACAAAATTCAATTAGGTAAGAGGGAAATTGATTGTTTTCATGGTGTCCTGGAAGGTATCCTAAGCTTTCTGCAGTTTTTTTTTTTTCAAACTGGAGAGAGAAAAGCCATGGCCTACTGCCATGAGTATGTTCCACTTAGTGACTTGAAAACTAAGAATCGGTCACTAAAATAACAGAAATGAAGCAAGAAATAAGCTGTGTGTGTAGGCTGGTCATATTTTTTGACAGATGACAATCATGATTTTTTATTCCATATTTGGAACAAGTCACATTTTGATAATTAAATTCAATTTTTGCAATTGCATAGAGAACTAAAAGAGAAAATCAATTTATATTTCAAGAAATTTTATGCAAGCTGTCAAGAAATATTCACCAAATTCATAAATGCTATACAAAAAATCAAAGTTAATATAGTCGTGAATATATGAACCATGTTTGATAAATGTTTGTTAAATGAACAAATCTTTTAACAGTTACATATCAGGACATCTTTACAGCATTTATCCATAATCATTCAAACTAATTATAATATCATGTGATTGTTTTCTCCTTCAACATAATAACTTTTGAAAGTTATATACTTATTTAAATACTTCTCAGAACTGCTTTAGGATTACTTTCAGAGTTTGAGACACATTTTTAAAAAAATATTTTCAAAGATGGCAGATATTACATGCTTTGGAATAATATTAAAAACCTCCTTTTCAGTAAAACTGAAGATATTTTTAAAATAATATTTTCTAGAGTCTAAAAACCGTTTCCAGATTTGCCCCTCTTAGAATAGTTTGTCCTCTCTTGGACAAAAAGGCCTTTGGGGCCTAGATTCAGGAAGATTTGAGTTCAAATATGACCCTAAGCTCTTACTAGATATGCGAGTCTGGACAATTCACTTAACCTGTAATTCTTTCAGTTTCCTCAACTATAAAATTGGGATAATAATAGCACCTATTTCTTAGGGTTGCTTTGACTATCACATGATATAATAATTGTAAAACATTTAGCACAGTGCCAGGAAGACAGTGGATGCTAAATAAACAATCATTGTGTTCGCTTTCCATAAGAAAATGGATTAAGGGTGGAAAAACTGAACATAAAGAACCTGGTATCTTCTTTTAGTTTTGCTTTTTCCATTCCTTGAAGCATTTGGCCCATGAATTGCCCAAGGGAAGTGGTCTCTAATTCTTTAAAAAGGTAATGCCCACTTAGGTTATTCAGAAGAGATTCTCAGTATTGAGGAATCCCTTTGAATTCATGTGAAGAGTGGTCAAGGAAGGCTGTGACTATTTTTAAGTGACTATTCTGAAATGTGAACCCAAACTTTATGTTAACACATTATCTCTTCCTTGTTCAAAGAAACCTATTCGTATAGGTGGTATTTCAAGTTATCTTGAGGTTAAAGGGACATATCCATGGGCACTGCACTAATCTAGATATCTCTCTAGACAGTAAATACCTGGATTTAGAATAATGACATTTTTAAAAGACTCAAAGAAACTTGTAGAGAGTACTGTAGTAATTCTTTTTTCTTTGATAAGAGTGAGTTTTAAAGTCCAAAGTCGCAAAGAGATGTCTGGTGAATAGAGTGAACAGAGAAACAAGGAATCTCAGATTTAAAAGAGATCTTAGTAGTCATTACTTAGTCAGTGAGCATTTTTAAAGCATCTGTTATATGCTAGGCATTGTGTTAAATTCAAGTCATAATTTGAACATTAGAATATCTTCACATACAGTTTCTACTTGAAAACCCCAGTAGGAGCGAGGGGAAGCAGTTACCTCTCATGCTACTATGGAAAAGATCTAAGTGGTAGGTAGTTGTTCCTTCCATTTAACCACAAATCTTCCCCTCTTCAACTTCTTTTCATTTGTTTATTTTTTTCTACTCTTGGTTCATGAATTAATAGATTTAAAACTGGAAGAAATTTTAGAAAGCATCAAGGCCAACTTCATTTTACAAATGAGGCAACTCAGGCTTAGAGAGGCTAAATTATTTGCTCATGTTCACAAAGATGGCAAATGAAACTGTCAAGATTTAAACCAAGAGGGATAGCTGGGTGGCTCAGTGGATTGAAAGCCAGGTCTAGAGACAGGAGGTCCTGGGTTCAAATCTGACCTCAGACACTTCCCAGCTGTGTGACCCTGGGCAAGTCACTTAACCCCCATTGCCTAGCCCTTACCACTCTTTTGCCTTGGAGCCAATACACAGTATTGATTCCAAGACGGAAGGTAAGGGTTAAAAAAAAAGATTTAAACCAAGGTCTTCTGGTTGCAAATTCAGTCTTTCCATTGAACCCTGAAAAATTAGCCTTAGCTTTAAGACAAGGAATGTCCTTCAATTACTTGAAGACAGCAAGAAGGCAATCATGTGTCCTGTAAGTTTTTTGCTCTCTAAGTTAAATATCTGCAGTTTCTTTGACAGATTCTTCCTTCTCATGAGGCTTAAGGCAAAAAAGTAAAAGAAGGAGGGGGAGGAGAGAGAGAAAGAGAAAGAGTTGAAAGGTAACCTAAAGCTGTCTAGTATATGGAGTGAACTAATTAGTGTTGATTCCAAGATGGAAGGTAAAGGTTTAAAAGAAAAATTACCTGAGTTCAGCTTGATGTGTCTTTTAAGGAAGATCTTAGATTTCAGAAGCCAACTAATCTAATTGTTCTAATATACAGATGAGGAACCGCAGGATGAAAAAGTTTAAGTGAACTTGTCCTAGGTCACACAGATAGTAATAGTCAGCTATAGGAGTTGAAAAAAGTCATTGATCCTTTAGCCATTGTCTTTTTTCATTATACCATACCAGCCTCCTTTCTTTCTCTCATGATAAACATATATCTAATATGAATATGTATTAAAATTCACATTCCTCACTTTTGGGAGCCATTCAGAAATAATGTTGGAATGGGAAACACAACCCATGGGAAATTAAAGTTATAATGAGAAGAACAAGGACATTTTCCCTCTTCTCTACATGTCTATGAACATCTCAAAAGAAGAAAAAGGGTTCATCTTTTTACTTCAGACAGGTAATCTTTGGTGAATTGCAAGTGGATGAGAAGTTGGCAGGAAACAAGAGGAAAATGAAACCTTTAGTTCACAATAGCTCTGGACATTAGACAAATGGAGAAGGGAAGACAAAAATTGTAAAATAAGGGATGATACACGTCTCTTGCTGGGAAACAACATTTCAAGACTGAAGGTACACTTTCTCTTTTTATCTTAGCTGTAAACATGTCTTTCAGAGTTGGGAGCTTCCAATTCCTGATAGGTTAATTTAATGAGTGGTATGGGGTGATTCTATACTTTTGGGGTTCAGAATATGTTTAACCCTGATCTTATTTATTTTCTCTCTCTCTCTCTCTTCCATTCTTTCTCTTATTCTCTTGGTTGGAAAAAGAATTTAGAAATTTGACGTCATCATCTTCTAAACCATGATGAAAAGCACTTTTTTCTTCAAATTGATTGAGTTCTAAGCTTTTGAGGAAATAGTCTATTGAGATTTCCTTCCCTGTTAGGAGATATCTTTATAAAAAGTGAGTTGTATGCTCCTTATTTGCCTAGATCTGAGGATTTTCCACTAATTCTGGAAGCAAGTCAAGGATTATCCTTTGATAGGAAGGAAGGAAAGAAGAAAGATGAGTATTATATAATGAAAGCCAAGAAAAACAGATTTGAACTGACCATAACCAAAAAACGTGTTTCTCATTCTTCAATTTTATTCCATTATTCCTTTACCATAAAATGGGTAGAGTTCTCTTTAAATCAGTCCTCTAGAATAATAAATAGTTGATTAGAATTCTTAAATCCTAAAATATTGTAGAACTAAAAGACAAAAACAAAAAACAAAAAAAGGACAAAATAGAAATGTAAAGAATCCATTGATCACTTCTTGAAAAAGACCCCAAAAGGTTAACTGCCGGGAATATAACCAAATTCCCATACTCCCAGATCAAGGAAAAATATTTTTAAAATATTATAAAATATTAAACATTAAAAAATATTTTTAAAAATATTATAAGCAGACAAAAAGAAATTCTTTGTACAGCTGTCTTCAGAGCTGGCACGAGGCTTTCTGTTCTGCTTTCAGTTCTTCCAAAGCGATATGATAGAAGGAAAGATATATTAAATACTCCCCCAGCCCATCCTCTCATCTGTGAGTAGCACTAAGCATTCTTTTACCCCTTGGAACAGAAACTAGTTTCCCTTCTTCCCAAGTGGCTATAAGTGCTGGTGTATGCTAGTGCTCCTTCTCATTCTGCCATTGAGCCCCAGGACCATGACCTGGTTCTGTGTATGGGCAATGAAACAAGTCTTACACCCAGAGACAGCAAAAGGACCCCTGCATTCTCCTTCTAAGCAGCTGTCTTAATGCCCCCTTAATGCCTGTGGCTGAGAGTTCTGAAAGCTTTGGCTTCTACTTTAGTTGCACCCAAGAAACAAAGAATCCCCATTTGGAGTTTTCTTATTAAAGATTCTGGGATGGTTTTCCATTTTCTTCTCCAGTTCATCTTACAGGTGAGGAAACTGAGAAACAAATGTTAAATGATTTGGTACTCCTTTGATTATTTCCCATTTTTCCTGTAGATACCTTTTTTATACACATTTGTTTACTTTTTGTTTCCTTCATTTGACCTTAAGATCTTGTAGCATAGTGTAAAAGTTAAAATTAAATCTCAATATTATATTTTAAGAGATTTATAAATGATCATTAGAAATCAAGGAAGAATGAAGATACAAAATAAAGACCATGTGCCCATGGCTGGTTAGCCATTTTTAGCCACCCCCACTCACCACCATCACTTTTGATTCTACATCAGAGGGAAGAAGCCTCCAAAGCCCATAGCCTTTATCCTCTGCCTACAGGAAGTACGTAATGACAGGAAGTCAGTGGGCTCTTGGGATATGTAGTTCTTTATTAGGGTAACGGATTTTCAATCATAAAATAGGAACTGATTTTTGCCTCTTTTTTCACCCCCAGAGTTTAGTGTAGTGCCTGGTACATGGGGACTATATATATATATATATATATATATATATATATATATATATATATATATCATGCTAACACTATCCTTCGGGTTGTCTTGTCAAGGATACTGGGGTAGTTTGCCATTTCTTTCTCTTTTTTTTTCATTAAGATAAATGGATTATAAATGACTTGCCACATAGCTAATAGATATCTGAGGCCAGATTTGAATCCATGAAGATATCTTCTTGATTCCAACCCCAGTACTCTATCCAGTATAGCATCTGACTACCTTAATTATAGAATAATATTCTATTATATCTATATACCACAATTGGTTTAGCCATTCCTAAGATGATGCCCCCTACCCTGCCCTTACTTTCCAAATTTTGGCCTCCACAAAAAAAGAGTTCCTTTGTTTTTGTATGTAGAGGTACTTTTCCTTTGTAGTGTAGGCCTAGATATAGTTAGTACAGTTGTGGTAAACGGAGTGTTTGGGGGTTCCAGGAAGACTACCACACACCAGAGTGTGAGGATTCCCAAGCTCTGTTCAGGCCTTCCCATCCTGGCTTGATGTACTCCTGGCACTCAATTTTCACTCATGTCTCTAAAAAATCTATAGCACATGCAGTAGCTATACCATCTAGACAGATGAGCTAAACCTGGTTGTGGGTAATTGATGGATCAAAAACACATCAGAGAATTAAGGGATGTTTATTCAAAGAATGGGAAAGCTTTTTATAGTGGAATGAATGAATGAGAAGGATTTGTTCCAATAGCCATGAATGCAGCTGAAGCAAGATGTGGAGTGCTTAGAGCTTGGTCAGATATCAAAGGTACCAGTCAAACACTGTATCCTGGGCTATAGCTACCCATTCTGACTTTGTCTTATCCCTGGATGACTGGAAGAGAGAGTGGGGATAACAACTTTGTGTAACTCTGCCTCACTTACATCCAATTAATACATAAGTTGACATCCCTAATGATCATGTTGGTCATCTTTGGAAACAAGGGATTAACAACACCACTTTTATTTCAAAGGCCTGCATTCTGGATAAGTCAAAAGGAAAAAGTCTTATTCAGAGAGCCAGAACAACAGACACATTGCAAAAGAGTTTGGGCATTAGTGCCATTAAAGCCATTCCTAAAGATCGCATCAAGTAAAAATGCCCAGTCAACAAAGATGGACCAACGTAGTTTGAAGGCCCTCAGGGAGGATGTGGCAAAATTGGAACATTACTGCACTGGTGGTGGAATTGTGAATTGTGAATTGATCTAACCATTCTGGAAGGCAATTTGGAACTATGCTCAAAGGGCGCTAAAAGACTATCTTCCCTTTGATCCAGCCATAGCACTGCTGGGTTTGTACCCAAAGAGATGATAAGGAAAAAGACATGTACAAGAATATTCATAGTCATGCTGTTTGTGGTGGCAAGAAATTGGAAAATGAGGGGATACCCTTCGATTGGGGAATGGGTGAACAAATTGTGGTATATGTTGGTGATGGAATACTATTGTGCTCAAAGGAATAATGAACTGGAGGAATTCCATGGGTACTGGAACAACCTCCAGGAATTGATGCAGAGTGAGAGGAGCAGAACCAGGAGAACATTGTACACAGAGACTGATACACTGTGGTACAATCAAATGCAATGGACTTCTCTACTAGCAGCAATGCAATGTCCCTGAACAATTCTGAAGGACTTATGAAAAAGAGCACTATCCATATCCAGAGAAAGAACTGTGGGAGTAGAAACACAGAAGAAAAACAATTGCTTGATCACATGGGTCGATGGGGACATGACTGGGGATGTAGTCTCTAAATGATCACCCTAGTGCAAATATCAATAATATGGAAATAGGTCTTGATCGATGACTCATGTAAGACCCAGTGGAATTGCACGTTGGCCATGGGAGGGGGGTGGGAGGAGGGGAGGGAAAGAACATGAATCATGGAAGCATGGAAAAATATTCTAAATTAATCAATAAAATAAAATTTGAAGGCCTCAGGAAATCATGAGCACACAGTATGGGGAAATATGAATCAAGTTTTGCACACAGGTCATATATACTTCTCCAAGACTGTAAATCTGAATAGACCCTTTTCTGGTTTTGGTGGTGAAGGTTATTGTGGGGGAATCTGTGCCAGGCTATTCATGCAAAATTTTTTGATATAAAGAAGTCCTCTGTCACAGTTTCTCAAATTTCTTTCCTTAACTAGAGCTTGGTACTCCTGTGCCTTACATTACTCAGTGCCTTAAGCACTTGTGTTCCCAAGTCAAAAGTATTCTTGTGGTAGCTCCCAAAGAATGAGTCTAAAGATGGGATAGCAGGATAGAATTTTAATACTGTCCAAAGTCTTTCAGATTCTAGGAAGCAGTAACTGAGCTAATTGATCTTCTTGACTAGACTAATTAGTCTTTTGTCTGAGTATAATGGTTTATATAATTATATATAGGATGTCCGAAAAATCTCAGTGCAGTGTTAAATTTAATAATTTCAAAATTATAAAGGCTATAAGTTTTCAAAAAAACCATAACATTTGAAAGACCAAATGCTTAACATTTTAAAATTCCTAAATTTCTTATTAAAATTAAATATCCCCACCATGTGCAAGTCATTGCTCTAATTTTGAACTTTAAATAATTTCATCAGCTGCTGATCATAGAATGAAAGAATTGTATTTGTAATGTTAGCCTTAAAGTCATCCAAATGATGAGGTATCAGTGATACATACGTGATCATTTTGAGTGATAAATTAGTGGGAGAACGAGTCATCCAGAAACTGTTGCACAAATAGTGCATAATGACAAGGTGCATTGTTTTGTTAAAATTCAATTTTATTATTTAAAATTTATAAAGCCCAACAGGTAGAAAATAAATTGAAATAGCCAAGTTTTTGAATAATGATTTTATTAGCTTATCAAATTTATACTGGTGAAGTTATCAAAAATTAAGATTATAATAAGATTTTTGGAATATGCTACATTTTTTGCTGAAATGTTTTGGTTTTTTTTTTTGGTAAAGTCCTTAGTGGTCTATTTTGTTTTTTACCTAATCACATGCCAATAAATGCTCAATTACAGTACTTAAGTTTTTAAAATTTGAATAAAACCATCTGTTATGATAACTGCAACTTTCCAAATGTAGAGTACTTGGTACATGTAGTCTCTAAATTTTTTTATTCCTTCTTTGATTCCAAATTTTACAAAATCAAATAAAACAAGCATTTCCATATACAAAGGAAAAGAAGACCGTGCATAAATGAAATCACAAATCTCTTATAATATTTCTATATTTAGGTTGCTTTTCTTCATATCTACATATGAATTTCCAAGTTCCTAGAGCACTGAACCTAGAGTCAGGAAGTCTCGAGCTCAAATGTTCCCTAAGGTCATGTCATTTACCTCTGTCTACCTCAGTTTTCTCATTTGTAAAACAGGGGTAATGGTAACACCAACCTCATGGAGTTTGGATAATGAAATGAGATATGTGAAGAATTTAGCACAATGCCTGGCACATAGAAGGTGCTTTGTTCCCTTTTCAAGCTTCCTTTTAGTGTCCTTTTCTTTTGCATTATTGTGATAATTTTGGATGTTGTCCTTCAGGTTCATGGAAAATCTATCTTTTTTCTTCTCATTTTTATCAAGTATACCCAGAAATATGAAAAATCAGTCTCAAAGATTTTATAGAGATGAAAAATAGGCATATGGATCAGCCGTTACTGATATAATCTTAGTTGCCTTTTGGGGATAATAGAACTGTCTGTACTTTTTTATACTGTTTTATAAGGTTCTCCTTCATGAGATAGTTTGAAAGTTTGAGTGTCTTAAAATTATTTTGCCTCCAGCATAGATTTGCTCCCGGTGCACTTGGTCTGGTCCTATTACTCTTCATGATTTCATTGTATAAGTATCATTTCCATTTCCTCATGGAGCAGGCGCATCAGGGATTAAAGTATTAGAGTCCAAATGTGACAATTTTCCTGACATAAGCAAGAAGATATTTCTTAAGAAATACTGTCATATATGTTCTCATTTTCTTTTGTTTTGTCTAAAAATGCTCTGGAAATGAACTGATTTAGTTGAGTATTTTGCCAAATATTTTACAGGTATATTTTCCTCTCAGTTGCTTTTTTTCCATTTTGTGAGATAATTTTGATAGTATGTTACAATCATATATCATATAATTTTGCCAAGGGTCATAAATGTACAATAAATCAATATTCATCTTAGTGACCTATAACTCTATACTTGACAACAAGACTGTGTATTTCCTAATTAAGGTATCATTTGAAGGAAGTTGGGATTTTTGTAATTTTTTTATGTTATCTTATTCATCCCCTATCCTTACAGTGAAGATGCTAAATTTCGAAGTATATTTTGTATTTTGTTGGAAGATATAATCGGTTTCCTTGTTAACATTATTTATTATTTCTTTATTGTCTCTTTATTCTCTGCAATAAATGTTGGTATATAATTTGCAATTATCTTCCTCCTATTTTTTGTGTTGATGCCTATCATCTAATCAAGACTTGATGACCAAGAATCCCAGAAAATGATATTTCCTTTTAGTACAAAATAAAAACCAGTTTTGGTAGCGATTTAGTTTACTTCATGAGGAATAACTAATGAGCCATAACCTTACTATGGTTTTAGTTGTTATTGCTATTGTTTTTAATGTCTTCTGATTTTACTTATAGTGAGAATGTAGATATTTGTGGTGGTTAATATTTTTAAATTTTGGATACTATAAAGAGATATAACTTGTAGAATACTGACAATTAAATTAATATTTATGTAGGAGGTATGTGATTTTTAGTAACCTACATCCTACTTTATACTATCTTTCTCTAGGATTATAAGAATTGGAACATAAAATCATTTAGAAGCTAGAGATGATCTTCAAAGTATTTGGTCAATTGACTCATTTTAGAGTTGGGGAAACTGAGGCCCAAAGGTTAAATGAATTGCCCAAAATAACACTGGAAGTTAGCAGCAGAGGCTACACAGTACTGTGTCATTCTATACTTTTCTTCAAGTATTTTAACCACATCTAAAAAATTCATCACCTGATGAACAGCTTCCTAATGATGAGTCTCTTCATACATATCTAAGTGGATCCACTGAGAGAAGAAACCATCTATCACTAATATCATACGCTAAGCCTTCCAGATTCCAAAGTTCTTGTTTTTGTTTAGCTGCATGGCCTTCAAGAATTCAGGATCACCTTCACACCATGAGAAGGCATCAGAGCAAGATGTTTGTAATATTTATCAGTCTAGTACTCCTGTTATTAGACTTGTCACTAGACTGTCACAAGAATTGGGTAAATCTACTAGGATCTATTCTTTTGAAATAAAAAATGTTGGAAAATAATATTTTGGATGACTTTCGTGTATAATGGGTGTCATATTGCCTTCTCAGTGGATAGGGGTGGGGTGATATGGAAGGAGAGAATTTTAAACTCAACATTTTAAAAACAAGTTCTGGAATGACTTCTGATTAATAAATCTATAAAAGCTTGGAGTTTTCCTTTCTGAATTCATGTAAAACTTACGTTTAATAATTTCTTTTAGAATTGTACAAGATAGACATCACACTCATTAGACTGATTTGAGGTATCTAATATTTTGATTTTGAAAATCAGTGTATTTGCTTGTCTCTAGTGTTTCAGGACATCATAATATTCACATTATCTACCATCCTTCAAAGTGCATGACAGAATTTCCAAAATCACATCTCCAAGTTCTTTAAATATGCTAAGAAATGATTTGTCAGTAATACAAGCCTCGAATTCACTGATGGAGTTCAAGTTCTTGTCTTACTACATTCTTCCTTATCCTGAAATGTGATTCTTTCATGTCCATTTTGATTCCCTATCCTGCCCAACCCTAGGATTTAGAGAAATCAAATGCAAAATAGGATCAATAATCAAACACTTGGAAATGGAGGGACACTTATAGACTATCACTTTGACTCATTTTGTAGATGTGGAAACTGAGGCCCAGAAAGGTTGTGATTGTTCAAGGTCACACAGTGTAACCTCCTGTAGTTACATCTTAAAATTCTCGTGGGTGGACACCTGAGAAGGAGATTGGAAACTGAGGGAAAATGAATAGAGGAGAGAAAGAGAGAGACAAAGGAATAAAGACTCAGAGACAAGAAGTTAAAAACTCTGGGCTACATGTTGCCATCCTCCCCTGTTGGAATGAGAGAGGGCTCCACAAACTTTTATTGGAGAGTTTAGGAATGTGGAGTGGGAGGTAACTAATGGACATGTGACATGGCATAGGCTTTAACATTGGCTCAATTGACAATCACGTAATCAAAAGAGGAGGAGGTTAATCAAACATGTGACTTGGAAAGGAATGTGGTCTAATAAGGTGTGAGCTAGGACCCTGTGGCAAATAATGCCCTACCCAGGAATTCTTTTTGTCCTTTGGACTGAAGATTTGGCAATATGTTAATCAATAAGTAACATGGCCATGAGTCTGGTAAATGAATACATAGGATACAATATCAATACATGAATAATACTTCCATGATGCTAATATACCTGGTATGCTACACACAGGATGTAAGTTTCTAGGGTAAGATTTGAATCCATCATCTCTGGATGATAGTCCTGATTTTTTTTTGTTACCCATAAACAATAATCTCTCCTCTTTGCCAAGCAGCACTATTTTCTTTCTCTTAGCTCCAGTATAGATTTAATTAAACTTTTTTTCCAAATTGGTCCTTGTATTTTTCTCACTATTCTTATATACTAGGGACAATATTTTGTTTATGCTACATTCTCCCTTATTGTATCTTTTTATTTTGAGCTTTTCAACCAAGCTATGTGACACAGTGAATAGAATACCAGATCTGAAGTCAAAAAAATCCATCCTTCTGAATTCAAATCTTGCCTCAGAGGTTTATTAACTATTCGACCCTGGGCAAGTCATTTAAATCTGTTTGCCTCAGGTTCCTCATCTGTAAAATGAGCTAGAGAAGGAAATGGCAATCCACTCCTGTATCTTTGTCAAGAAAAACCTAAGTGGGGTTACTAATAGTTGGACAGACCCAAAAAACATTAATCATGCAAGTGACCTATCCAGATACATTACTTTCTTTAGACCTCTCCTTTTCTTTCACATTAGGATCATATAAAATTATAATATCAAAATGTCAGAGAACTGACCATATAATTATTTAACTGACACTCTTTTTTGTGGGGAGGCCTCATTGATCATAAATTATCATTTTTAAGAAAGGTATTGCAAAATTTTATGACATGCTCAATTTTGGTGGAGTGGGGTTTAAAGAACATATCAAGATAGTTGGTATCTCCCTCTGCAATACATCTTGTCTATGAATTTTGTCTTATACACTAAGTGGTTACCATTAATATTTACTATTTGATTGAGAGTTTTGTTTTTGTTTTATGTCATCATTTTTCCTCTTTTCTCTCTACTCATCCTTACTCAACTATGGCCAGTATGGCTCCATACTTAGGATCCTGTATGTACTTGAAAGAGTATACATTCTTAATATATAGTGCTATTCCTCAAGTGATTAGTTGTTTTATGGATCAGTATTTCTTTTGAAATACTTTTATATTGTTGACATGAGTCTTATCTAACATGCCTGAAGAATATTTATGAGATAGTCACATTAAAATTTCAAGTCTTGATTATTATTATTATTATTTCTGTTCATTGGTTTATGGATATATCAAGACAAAAATAATTTTCTAGAGCACTTAGTTCTCCTGATATTGAGTAGGCATTTGCTTCAATTTCATTTTTATTTTTTGTCATCACATGAGCATCTTTCTTCATCTGACCCATCTTCCACCTTAAATTTCTATTTAAATCCCATGAGATTAAATTAGTGAATTTTGACAGGATCCCATCATTTAAGTTTTTAAAGTACTAACTCATCAAATCAAATCCTATTGTTTGATATATATCCATAGTCAAATGTTTACTCCCTATAAATGTCTCTCTGTCATCCAGAATGATGTCCTCAGTTAGAAAAAGTAAACATATCATCTGTTATCAAGGGTCTTTTAGGTTCCTACCTAGTCATTATAATTCTTTACCCTCTTTCTTCATTTAATGAATGTTTCCATGAAGAGACATTAACTGATAGTCTATAAGATCTGGAGATACCACTATTCTGCCTTCATATAAATTAGCGTGATATAATGGTCTTGAAATCAGATGATCTGAATTTAAATCCAGGTTCAGCTATTTGCTGATTCTGTGACTTCAGGGAAATAATTTAACCTCTATGAGTTGTAATTTCTTCATCTGCAAAATGAATGGGTTGTAATGGACCTCATCTCGTATGTTGCTTCCAAATATAAATACCTATATCTAGAAAGAGACACTATAAACTGAGCTGTTAAATCCTTATTCAGTTATTTATTTGAAATTAAATGCTTAAAAACCCTACATTATAACATGAAAATAAATATCACAAGGTATAAGATTATCCAAGAATAGATAACTTATTCCTAACTATTACCTTCTTTCTAAGGATAATATATAGCAATATTTTTCTTCCTTCTTTCAGATTTTACCTTTGAAATAAAGCCATATTCACTAGTAACCAAGTCTCAAGGGAAAGAAATCAATGGCTATTTTTTTATTTAACTTACCAAGCTCTACTTTAGGATAGATTTCCCCCCAGGGAGGATGGAAGGTCAAAGATGTTGCTCTCCATCTTTTTCTCAGAGGTATGTCTATAGTCTGGCTAGCTGACATACATAATCCCCTTAAATCAAATATTCCCATTCCTGACCCTCTGAGTACCACCTGATTTCAAAATTCATCTTCCTATCTTTTATTGGTAAAATGCTTCTTAAACACATTTACTTCTCTTTAAAACACAGAATATAGTGATTAACATAAGAAGCATTTTCCCAATTGGTAATTGCAGCTTAATGTGATTTAATGAAGACTAATATAAAATAATTACAAAAAGGGATGATGCCCAGCCCTCAACACAGCACAAATTCAATAATAAAAATTCAAACTGAAAATATTAGTAAAATACTATTGATTTTTTTGTGAATACTATAGTGGTCAATGGGCATTAATAAATAGATGATATATGGGAAAAAATTAAAAGATGCATTATTTTTTTTTCAAAAATATGTTGCCAGGTTAAAAGAAATTACCAGAAAAATAAAGTCTCTACTCACAGATTCTTAATTATCTGTTACTTTTTATTGTTCTCTCTATTGTTGATGATGGTACTTCAAAACCTTGATCTGCGTTTTTTCTGACACAAGTTTTCTCTCCATTGATGCAGATGGTGACTCATCTGTGCTTGTCCATCCTGTCCATCTCTTGTCCATGTGTTCACGAAAATCTGTTTGTGTGATTAAGTGTGTGGAGTGGTTTAACCAATGTACTGGCAATATTTCTCTAGTTCTCTGGGCTATCGCATGGATACTGATGAAATATAAAGATATCCACAAATTAGCCATTAGTCACACTATATAATATGTTCATTTTTCTTTTATTAATATATCCATTTTCCTCTTTTATATTGCTTCTTTCAATAATTTTAACTAATTATCTATTCATGTATATCATCAGATTTCCTTGGCCCTTTGAGTGACCTGAAATTCTAATTCTTCAGACTATGGCATTGCAAGATTCAGTATCATATAAGATTATTAAGGGAATATCGATGTTTGTTTTCTTTTAATAATTCATTGTTTCAGGGAGAAGGTCAGAGTAATTAAAAAGCCTTTCATAATTTCCCAAAGGCATACTCGCCTGTCTTTTCTCTATTGTTCAGTTCTTGGCCCAGCTCACAGTCTCTGTCCAATATATGATCAAATGGATGAGGATGTTTCTTTTATTTTACTTCCCAAACAAGAATTGTATGGGCTCCTATGAAAAACACCTTAAATATCCTTTAATCATTTTTTTTGTCTAATGTATCCCTTTGGAAATCTGATGTAGTCAATTAGCATTTTTTAATTGCTGATCAGGTGCCAAGCACTATGCTTAAGTACTAGAGATACAAAAAAAAGGTAAAAGTCAGTCCCTGCCCTCAAGGAGCTCACAATCTAATTTATAAATATAAAATCTATCCTTGGAGCTCCATTGTCCCCAAGTTAATAATAGCTTCTCTGGCCCTATTTCCTCATTTATAGATGTAAAATAGACCTTGTAGTTTATAGGTAATGTGCTCACACAAGTAGTAATAGAATCAAGATTTGAATTTGTCTTTTGTCTCCAAATCTAGTCCTTTTGACTGTGCTCATACTACTAGACAGAATGAAACTCCACACATGCATAAAAGAAGTTTCAGATGACAGGAATTACCACATGCCAGCCACTGCAAATGTTCTTCCTTTTACTCCCCACATCCTGTCAACAATAGTTATTGATTCCTCCATGCCTTGGACTCTGGCCCAACTTCTCTCTCTTCTCTCTTGTGGCCCCTAGAATTTCCTTTATCAGTAAGTAGCCTCACTTTCTTTCTGAATTCATCCTCGCCCCAAAAGCATTTTGCAACCCTGACCCTGGTTCTCACCAGTATGAAGCCACTGTCCTGGTCATATTATTGTATGCCAACTTATTGTATTTAGTTTCTATTTATTATGGGGAACATGATGTATATCTATTAATTGACTTGTATCACGACGGGTGTTTTTCTAACATGATAATAGTTAATTTTGGATTATCTTTGCTAAGAGAAGGAAGAAGTGGTATGAATAATCCTCAAATAGCAAAGGATCTCAAAATAACTTGTATGTCATTATACCAAGTATGGGAATTTTGTAGGCTCAAACTCTCCTTCCGTATTTCATTTTATCACATTGACTTTTATTTAAAAACAGGCAACAGTGTCCTAATCGGTCTCTTTTCC
This sequence comes from Monodelphis domestica, assembly GCF_027887165.1. Classification (NCBI taxonomy): domain Eukaryota; kingdom Metazoa; phylum Chordata; class Mammalia; order Didelphimorphia; family Didelphidae; genus Monodelphis; species Monodelphis domestica. The sequence goes on from NC_077229.1 coordinate 270,204,461, forward strand.
AGAAGTCTTTCCCCACTCTCCTAATGAAGTAATTTTCTTTAATGATAGATCTGATCATTCACTTCTTATTGTCTCGCCTCTACAAAGAAATTCCTCTTTCAGCTTTGAAAACCCTACGCAAAACTGGCCACAACCTATTTTTGCAGCTTCACCGTACATCACTTCCCCTCCTACACTCTGCAATCAAGCCAAAATGGCATTCTCTTCATTTCTCACATGTAACACTCCATCTGCTTTTGCGATGCTTTTGGTCCTGGCCATTCCCCATGCCCAGAAAGCTCTTTCTTGTCACTCACACCACATGGTTTCTCCTTTAAAGAATTAGCTCAAGCATAAGATTCACATAGGCTTTCTTGATCACTGCAACTGCTAGACCTCATAGACTAGACTGTATTAAACTACTTTATAATTGATAGTATTGATCCACTTTATATTCATTTTGTATCTTGCTATAATCTCCCCTATAATCTCCACTTGAGCAGCAAAGAACTGGAAAGAAAATAGATGACCACTGATTTGGGAATACCAGAAGTCGTATTCAATGCATCCTTGAAGATATATACATAGATATGGACAGAAATAATAATTGACATAGTACCTATCATATTATAGGCACTAATAAATGTTTATTCATTGAATGGCCAAGCCAGTTGTGCTAGACATAATTCAATATTACTGAGCTACAAGAAACAACATGCATAATGAACAGCCACATAAAATGATATAAGTGAAAATAGAATTAGAAAAAACAATATACCAATGACTATAATAATGTAAATAGAAAGAAAGCCATAAAAACTGAAACCTGAATGATGCCAAATTATAATGACCAAATGAGCATCCCTAAACATCTATAAAAATGCCTTATCCTTCTCCTTTATAAAAAGTAGGCAATGATTAGCTTAGGACAGTATATATGGTCAGATTTCTTTTTGACATGTTTGGTTTTGTGGAACATTTTTAGCCTTGTTTTATTTCTTCATAATTTATCATAAAGGAAGGAGTAAAGAAAAAAAATACTGGAAAATGTAAGACATATAAAAAATATATCAGTGTAGATGTATTTTTACAAAATAATATTTCTTGAGAGGATAAACTATTTAATTTTATGTATTTATATTCTCTATGCCTAGCATAGTGCCTGATACATGGTAGACAATGTAATTATAAATAATTACCATTTACAAAGCATTTTAAGGTTTGTAAAATTCTTTACATATTTTTATCTTCCCTTATCCACATAACAACCCTGGGAGATAGATGCTATTGTTAGCTCCATTTTGCAGATGAGGAACCAAGGAAGGTCTAGAACTCAAGTGACATGTCCAGTGTTATAGAACTAGTAAATGAGGTAGTATTAGAACTCAGCAACTTCCAGACTCCAGGGTCAGAGTTGTTTACATTATGACACCTAGCTGGCCAATCTGTTTCAGCTAAGCTGGCCTTCCTGACTTACAATTAAAAGTCAATAATTTTTTTTTGTACTTAGTTCACATTTCTCAGAGTGAAAAACTCATTTAAATAAGTAAGATTAGAACTGTTGTAATCATAGAGTATCTTTTTATTTTTATTCAGTCTTTTAATTGGTCATTAATTTTGTTCCCTTTTCTAACTAGTCATTGATGTGAATACACCAAAGTAGCTCATTCTGGAATATCACCAGTTCAATAGTCATTTCTTTTATAAATGCTAAGCAAGTTGATTTCATTTTTGTAATGTTTAGTATTCACTCTGCTGACTGTATTCAGTCTCTATTCTTTGTATTAAAAAAATAATCCTGATATATAGGTATGAAGCCTTTGAATAATCTTTTAAATTTTTGTATGTATACACACATATAGTATTCATGAAATTGTTTCTTAATTCATTCTGTCAAGAATCTATGATTTACTGGATTTTTAATACATTCACATCATAGAGTTATATTTGTTATGGTTAGATTTTCTTTCTTTTACTTCTTTTGTAATTTTCTTTATTCCCTCTCTCTATTTTAGTGCTTTGTCCCAAAGAATAGTATTTCTTGTACATCAATTTGATAGTACTCTATATTTTTCTGTTATATGATTAATTCACTGATCTACTCTTCCTCTGTTTTATTGATATAATCATTTAAAGATATTATTTTTCCCCTAATTAATGCTTTGGCTATATGCCATGAATATTGGTAGATTGTTTCTTCATTGTCATTCTCTTTAGTGAAACTGTTGATTGTATGATTGTTCTTTGACCTGTTCATTCTTTAGGACAAGATTATTTAGTTTTCAATTAATGTTTAGTCTTTCTTTTGTCCTTTGTTTAATGCAATTTTTATTGCATTATGATCTGAAAAAGATGTGTTCAGTATTTCTGATTTGGGGCATTTAGGTATAAAGTTTTTATGACCTATTATGTAGTCTATTTTTATGAAAGTGCCATGTACTGCTGAGAAAAAAAAAAGATGTATTGTTTTCTATTACCATTCGGTTTTGTCCAGAGGTCTATTATAGCTAACTTTTCTAAAATTCTATTCACTCCTTAACTCTTTTATTTTTTGGTTGGATTCTCTAATTCTGAGAGGGAAAGGTTGAGGTCCTCCACTAGTATACTTTATTATTTTCTCCTTTAATTTAGGAATTTTGATATTATGCCATTTTGTGTGTATATATTTAGTACTGATATTACTTTATTGGCTATGATACATTTTTATCACAATGTAATTTCCTTATCTCTTTTAACTAGATTACTTTTTTACTTTTTTAAGGCAGAAGAGTGGTAAGGGCTAGGCAATGGAGGTTTCGTGACTTGCCCAGGGTCACATAGCTGGGAAGTATCTGAGGCCAGCCCATGTGATTCTCCTGAGTGTCGAATTTGCTCATCAAATTTTCTTTTCAGCTCTGGTCTTTTTATCAGAAATATTTGAATGTCCTCTATTTCATTAAATATTCATTTTTTACCTGGAAATTATGTTCATTTTCACTGGGGAACTCATTATATTTGTAATTTTAGTTCCTTTGTCTTGCAGAATATTATATTCTGTACCCTCTGGTCCTTTAATGTAGAATCTTCTATATCCTGTGCAATTCTGATTGTGACTCCACAACGTGTGAATTGTTGTTTTTCCTTTTCTGAGTATTTGAAATATTTTCTCCTTGTCCTGGGAGTTCTTGAATTTGTCTATATAGTGGTAGGAATTTTTAATTTGGGATTTATTTCAGGGGAGTCATTGGTGGATTCTTTTTATTTAAATTTCCCCTTCTTTTTCAACACATGTTACTCTGTTCTAATAGGCTTTCCCACCATTTTTGTTTACATTTACCTATTTACTTATTTCTGTCTGTCTGTCTCTCTCATTCTTTCTATCTCTGGCTCTGCCTCTGTTTCTCTCTAGATTTCTGTCTCTCTCAGGGAAGAAATATTTCTTCATAATACTTAATCTGACTATTGTTAAATGGAATTGTGCGTTAGATTTATGGTTGGACTGAATATTAAATTTGTGGTTGTCAGCGATTTAATTTCTAAATCCCAAAAATGAATTACTAAAGTAAAATGGAATTACTGGTAGTTTATTTTCAATAGAGGGAAGATCTTAAGGAAGAGAGAAAAGGGGGGAGAGAGGTAGAGAGGTAGAGAAGAGAGAGAGAGGAAGAGGGGGAGAGAGGGGGAGAGAGAGAGAGAGAGAGAGAGAGAGACAAAGACAGAGACAGAGACAGAGAGACAGAGAGAGACAGAGAGTGTGCAAAAGCAAGAACGAGCGCTTCCTCAGCCAGGTAGAAATTCTAAGCCCCAGCCAGGGGAAAAGAGTCTCAAGAAAATGGACCTTTCTTGGAGGTTCACACCTCCAGAAAGGCAAGGAAACTAAGTCAACCTTTCCACTCACCATGGTGACCATCTAAAAGGAAAGCAGTCTGAGGTCTCCTGCATAAGTTCCTCCAGGGGTCCAGTTCCATAGCCAAGTGCCTCACTCTAAATATGAGTGTCAGTTTTCCAGTTTCTCCTTAAGTGTCTGTCTTCCAGTCTCTCTTCCAAATGACTCTTCTTCATTCTTGATATATTTTGTGTTCCTCTGTTTCCTCTATTTAAAGATCTTTTTCTCTTGTGTAACCTCCCCTAAATTTTATGTCTACCAATCACAGCAGACGCTCCTCTCCAGGACTGCCCACTCTTTCACAGGTGAATCACAGACCTCCCACTCAATGCATGAAATGGGTGTTCACATCTTTTTGTGGTTAGTTTGCACCTTTTTGTAGGTAGTTAGTTCATACCTTCTTGTGGTTAAAATGGTTAGATCTACTTTACATACTGAGTTAACACTTTGGGGATTAAAATCTAAAAAGAAACCAGGGATTACAATCTTATCTTCACTATAAAGGAAGAGCTAAGTACCTTCATTGTTAGAATCAGAAGATAGCCATATCCAGTCTTCACATGTGGTACACATCATATCTCTCTCACACAGATATATACACACATAAACAGAAATAATGTTGACAATTCATTTATTGTCTATCAGCCTCAGTTGTTTCAGATATAAAATGAAGACAAAAATAGCACCTACCTTCAAGAGTTGTTGTGGATAGCAAAATAATACACATAAAATGCTAACACTTTATAAACCTTAAAACATTTTATATTAGTTATGTATATATGTACATATGTATGCATGTATGTCCCTCTTATGAGCCCATTTCCCTTACTACTTAAATGATTGTTATAAAATCTTACCTAGTTTATCACAACCAACTACCAATCCTTTGTTTATTATAACATTTTTATCACCATTTCCCCAGAAACTTTCCTATACTTGACACTTCATTATTTGTCTTCCCTTTTAATCTCATTTTCAATTCTACTTGCCTTTCATTTTTTCTAATGAAGAAATTTATTATTTCTTTAATGGTCTTCACTAAGATAGAAATTTACTATCATATCAATAATAAAATTGAACTTCTACAATGCCATTTCTCTATTATTACATTTGTCACAGAGTCTGGTACACCCCTAAGCTACCTAAAATGGTGTTGTCCATTTGGGAAGTGCTATGGGCCTTCTTCTGTGAAATAAAATTGGTGGATGCATTCATTTTGTGTTGGCCTAACATATTTGGGAGCATTGTCTTTTTATTAACTGTATAGCCAGAACCATATGTTTCAAGTCTATCCAAATAAACACAGCTGCTTTTTTTGGTGTGTGTGTGTGCATTCAAGGTTGAAGCACTTGTTCATTCGTGGTCAGTGGCATTATGTGGTATAAGTGAAGGAAGGGTCTGAAACCACATCTTACTCAATTTAGGCCATATGATTCCAAGAAATAAACTTGGAATTTTGACTTTCATTTGAACTTTTCAGTTTTAGTTTCAGGGATTAAAATGTATTAATTTGGAGTCTGAGTCATGGGAATTTTGGGGCCCAAGATTCCAGGTTAGATATGATAGGCAGTCTATTAGGAAAACTCTCAAAGATCAGCATAACTGATCCTAATTCAATGGGGTCTTGAACTTGAACTTAATGGAAATAAAGCTATAGAACAACAATGGCAAACCCTTTAAAGACTATGTGCCATGCCCTATCCCTCCCCAGAAAGTTAGTGCCCCACCCCATTCCAGAAAGGAGAGAGAGGAAGCTCTCCCCTTAGTCTGCTGGATAGAGAGGTGGGTGAAGTGAAAAAAATGTCCTCAGGAATGGTGGAGAAAGGGAAGGCAGCAGATTGGCCACAGTTCCTCTGCCTTTCTAGAAATTAACTCTGACAGACAATGGTGCACATGTCCACAGAGAGGGTTCCGTGTGCTCTCTTTGGCACATGTGCTATAGATTTGCCACCATAGTTATAGAGGAATGAAACTAAACTGGTAACCTAATCTTCACATCTCAGAGACTAGATGGCATAGGTGGAGATTGTACTCCCTGAGATCTTAAGTATGTGTATTCTAGGGGGAGGAAGAAATATTTGGAAATTCATAGCTTTTTTTTTAATCAAAATGTCTAAAAAATTCACTTCTTTTTATCATGTTATTATAGTCCATTTATCCTTTACAATATAATACTTGTTCATTGTTTCCTGGTTTCTCTGAGTTTTTACTCATTTTTCCCTTTTGTATTTATGTGATCTTCTGTTTTCTTATCTATAAGATAAGATCTGTTTTCTTATCTATAGATGAGTCAGATTTTTTAACCCTGGGGTTAAATTTTTTAGCCACCCCCCCTTTTTTTTTTTTACTTTTGTTTGTTTGTTTGTTTGTTTTTAATTCACCCTCATTTGTTTCTGATTTCCCTCCTTCTTTGGGTTGCCTTCCTTTCAGTCAAAAAATAAAAAAGATGTCCCTTGTATCTAGATACCCTTAATATAGATTTCCAATGCCTTTTCCCTTAGACTGTTCTACTCTGGTTGACATTGACTCTCCTTTTTGTTCTTGCTTTCCATCAAAAATTTAGGTAGAATTTCTGTTTCCTATTTCTTGTGGGATGATTGAGAGATAATGGGAGATAATTGGCATGGATTCCCACAGTGGGTCTCTGAATTACTTGTGCTACAACTATCTAGTGATTGGAGTGGGTTAGATGTTAGAGTAACTCAAAGGGAACTCTAAGTATTTAAATTGATCCCATTTATTGAAGTTATATACAGTTTTAGATTCCTCCTCTCCTCTTCTTTCTTCTTCAGTATCTGTTGCATAATTCTTGAAGTATTTGAACTATCGAAAATCTGCATTACTACTGACTTTGAACAGACATAATTCTCCCCCATGTTTACTCATGCACTTAGTATCAAGTATCAAGACTTGCACTGGCTAATTTGGAGGACTTTGTGAACAGAAATGTGTTATCTTAGAATTTTTCTACTTCTCTCTTAAAAGAAATGAATCTGCAACAGAACTGACCACATTGATATACAAGTTGAAATAATAATTATGGTATCTATTTGTATTCATCAGAAGAATGCAAGTAGAGACTGCTAAGTGTCCTATAAAATTATGCTTTTATTTACCTTTGGGTTTACAATAAACTATATTTTGATCATTCTTTTATTATGCTTAGACAGAAAGGCTCCCAGAAAGTTATTACCATGTCTTCTGTTTCCATTTATATTAAGAATTTCAAACTAGTTATGACTCAGGTTCTATATTAGGAAAATGGTTATACATTTAAAGTATCAGCAAATCAATTAATAAATGTACATGCTCAATTCCATATCAGCAAGCATTTAAGAGCTCTCCATGTGTTTATAAAAGGTGCATAACTTCTTATTCAGAAAACTCTCTTAATATTTTCTAATTTCCTGCTACCTTCAGCAGTGAAATAATCTTAACAAGACTTATATACATAGATATGAATACTGGTACAGCCTAATAACTCAAAATATGAGTATTTTGCATCTCATTTAATTTTTTCAAGTTTAGTAGTAAATTTAAAAGTATATAGTTTTTTGGATTTCTAGAATTTTGTAAATAAAACAATGCCCTTTGCTATTGAATAGTCAATAGATTTTTACCTCAAAAATAATTTTAAAAATTATCTGGGTACCCTCCCTCCAAAGAAATTTGATGTGTGCCTATGTTTATATCCATTTTCTACTTTAATCTGTTTCATGAGACATCACCACCAAAGAATCTGTTACATAGTGATCAAGCAAGGGAACTTCTTTATACATAACTAAGGTGATACTCATACAATAGTCAGTTTGTCTTTAAGAGGTAGGACTATTCATAGAACCTGATAGAACCTATTTTTCCTTCATAAAAATTAAAAGAATTAAGGGCCACTTCTTTAATTCCAAGATATATAAAGTGAGGACAGTGGAATGGTAGCCCATTAGTACCTTATATATTCTTTCCATATTTTCATCTGTTCTTCCCTTTTATAAGTAAGCTCTCTGAGAGTATGGATTGCTTTCTTAATTGAGATGATATCCCCAGAGTGTAGAACAGTGTCTAGAACATTCCAAGCACTTAACAAATACTTGTTAATTAATTCATTTATTACATTTTATCTCAATTAAAACCTATGAGCAAAAAAATGTTGTTCACTCTTTTAAGTTTTTATCCATGTCACATTTCATAGCAAGGACCTGATCTCAGTCAACATTTGTATCTTTTGAAATATTTAAAGAATTGATGTAATCTTGGTGGGGGAAAGGGATTAATATTGAAAAATAATCCCTCAAAATACAAAACTTTAACTCATTTAATTTACAAATTGCTTCTTTTACAAATATTATCCAGGGCTCAGTCTTGTATTAAAATACATATAATAGAACTCCATCTATCCGGTCCCCACCCATCTGGATCCCAAATGCATTTAAATAACTCTTACCATATGTTCATCTGTCTTAGTTAAGGACATGAGGAAGATGATGAGCTTAGTTTTCCATTTGTTAAGTTTAAGATGGAAATGTAAATTAAAGATTGTATGGACAATTGATGGGAGATATTTTAGTAATAGATTATAAAAAAAGTAAAATAATAAAGAAAGAATATAAACAAGGGAGAAGGAAGCAAATTGAAAAATAAAGTGATAGCAACAGAAAGCATAATAGAGTACACTGGGAAGTATGTCTTACATGTTCATAGTTTGTAGCACTAATACAGAACATTATAGATGATCCATAAATACCTATTGTTAAATTCATGATTAATCTATTCAAGAAAGTTTAATGGGATCACAATCTGATCCCAGTGTAATACTAGGATCCTCTGAAAAGATACCTCTCTGGAGAAAGAGGGTTAAAATAGGGCTATAAATTTAATGCACAGTAGATTAATTATTAAGGATCCCAAGTTTCAACACAATGGAGATATGAAGGATTCAAAAGGCAGGGTATATGTAAAGGACACAAAAATGGCTTCGTGGAGGATGGGAGGGTGAATGTGAATTACCCTCACAAAATTCTCTCACTCTATACATGACTTGTAAAGGACATTATCATAAGAGATGTGTGTCACATCAGGAAAGCCTAACATGGTAGGTAAGAGAATACCCACAGTTGGTTGAGAAGGTTGAGTATGATGGTCAATATAAGATTTCTCTCAACCCAATCTTTACCCTTCACCCTGATGCTGGCAAGGGAACCAAAGGCAAAGATTTTAGGGAAACTCATCATAATTCCAGACAACCAATGACAAATCATGCTATCTACTTCTTCACAGACTGGTAATGGAACAAGGATTTAGAATGAAATGTACATTTTTAGACTTGGTCAGTGTGGGAATTCAATCTCCTTGATAATACATATGTGTTATAGGAGATTTGGTTGGGTTTTTTCTTTTTTTACTTTTTTCCCCAATAGGATGGATGGGAGGAAGAGAAAATTTATTTTTGTTCATTGAAAAAATAATTTAATTTTTTTAAAAAGAATCATGGTCAGAAAAATGCTTGGTGAAAAAAGAAATTACTTAAAAGACTTGGATATGAAGAAGAAAAATGTAGCAAAATTCCAAATGGAAGGAAGGATATATGGATCAAGAGGAGTTGGAAATTAAAAAGAAAAAGAATGGAGGATATGGAAGAAGGAAGGAATAAAAAGTAAGAGGAGGGTTCTCACTCTCATATTCAAAATGTTCAAAACTGATGAAGAATAGAATTATTGTTAAAATTAATATAAGGCCAAATATCTGAAATGAGACTCACTCAAGTTCTGTTGAACATTCATTATCCAATAGCACAAGTAAAATTACTTGAACCTTCTGAGCCTTGTTTATCCTCTCTTTATGCTATAAAAATACCTGCTGCTGCCTGCTCTGGTTTTGCCAATGAATGTATATATGCTTTAAAGTGCTTGGAGATTCTCAGGAACATATGCTCCAGCTAAAGAAAGAACAGCTTCTGTTTCCTCTTCTGATCAAATCTTTATGACAATGTGTTCATTTTTCTCTGTTCTTGCCCTGCTTATGTGAGCCGATTATCTATTTAGATCTACCTTGAGCTACAATCAAGGTCATCTTTGTAAGCAAAAGGATCCAGTAAGCACATGCACTTCAGGTTGTGAGAGTCATCCTGCCCACTTTTGCTGTCCACTTCCTCTGAAGTTACCACCCATAGATATATTAGAGATATATGACTAGATTATATGTGGATACATAAATATGATTTGTCTACCAAAACCTACTGCTAAGATTCTGGTTAACTGAGATGGAAAAGGAGAGATCTCTAGATTCCATTGGTACAAATTACTCTAACCCAACTAAAGCTAAATACTATCCCTAGCAACTGATAATATAAACTCCACTAGATGTTGCAAGTCAAAATACAGATCAAAACATACCATTCTTTATTTTATCCATCAATTTTTCTCCATGTAAGAGATATATGTCTTCTTTTACAACATAACAAATAGGTAAATGTGTGTATAAAATTTAAATTACTATCCAATAACTCCAAGTATTATATTTTATAAAGTTTATTAATAATCACTTGAAGTAGAAGAAATAAAAGAATAAAATTAGAAAGCCTAAGTAAAAAACCCCTGGGTAAAATTCTCCTGCCTCACTCTTATACAACCTCTACAACCACCTTCCCAGGAAAAGATAGAGAGGGCAGAGCTACATCCACAACTTTATCTTGAAAGCTTAATCACATAATGTGAGAATGAAAATGGGAAGCTGGGAAAGAGAGTTCTAGGAATCAAATTCTAATTACACAGCCCCTCCCCCCCCTGCCCCATGATTCCATTGAGAAATGAGCATGTAGAAATCTCCCAGATTTACATGCCTAGTTTCCTCAATGAATCATTACACATAACCAATTTATATCTCTAAAGATCTTTAACTAGAGCTACATATAATATTTTACTTTCTAATGGGAAATTACACCAATTTGGGGATGACAGAGAGCAAAAGCAATGGTAGGTAGGCTCATTGACAAAAAAAAATTGGGGTCAATCCTCTTTGGCATAACATTCAAAATAAATGTGTTAAAACCCCCATAGTTCAATTCACTACATCCCAAAGAGTCATTCTGGATCTTTTGGTGCAGTATGTGGTTTCTGCAGGTTTCTTTATGGCACCTTCTCCAAAAAGTTCACTTTCTCAAATCAGGGAGGTAGCAAGTTTCTTATCCTAAAATTACTCTCAAACAAAAAAAAATTTTTATAAATCTAGAATTTGATGACAATAATACAACCCCCCTCTGAGGAGGATCTGTCTGGAGGACCCAACACATGTGTCACATCAGGATCATTATGTATTTACATTCTTTTTGTCATACCTCTGGGATCTCTCATAGTGAGGGAGAATTCCTTCCTGAACATAGTGTGGAGGAATCCTATATTGGATGTATTGTAGAGATTGAGCAGTCCAGAATAGCAAAGAGGTATAGGGAGATGATTCTCTGCTCACAATTACAAGGACCAGTGCATCCAGGAACAGGAGGAAGAAAAGAAAATCTAAAACTGGGAGTTGTTTGAGATAGGTAATACACTGCTCTTTCATAGAGTGGGCCATGCTTGCAATTCTACTTCCTGTTTGGAAGAGTAACCTTCCTTTCCCTTCCCCCTAGGGGTATAATGCCAGGTAGCAGCTTGCTTCCCCTGCCATGTGGACATGGTAAAAGCCCTTTAGGGGGCTAATTATTGCCTAAGGGAAACACACCCAGGCAACAAACACATCCAAGGCAAGTAGGGAGCAAGCACTCAGCTATTGGCAATATAAGGGAAAGAGGGATTTATATTTGCCAAGCCATTGAAGAGAGGCTTCATGCAGTGGTGGTGGTGGCAAAAGCAGCAGTGGCAGCAAGAGCTGTGGGAGTGGCAGGAGCAATGGCTTTGCAAGGACCACCCAGGCAGGGAGGCAGGATCTGCAGAAGCAGCTCTGAAGAAAGTTCCCTAGAGGGGGGCTAAAAGCTATGGCAGGAGAAATATGGTTTATTTTCAAACTAATCTACGCAGAGAGAATTAAGGGTTTTGAACCCCACTTCTAGTCACCATAAATATAAATTTTAAATTACTATCCAATAACTCTAAGTATTATATTTTATAAAGTTTATTACTAATCACTTGAAGTCGGAGAAATAAAATAATAAAATTAAAAAGCCTAAGTAAAAAACACATGGATAAAATTCTCCTGCTTGACTCTTACCCAATATATACCAATATACCAATATGTATATATATGTATATACATATATGTTAATTATCTGATTCTTCATGTGACAGGACCAAAGGACATTCTAGACCCACTGAGGCAAGTAGCCAAAAAAAGACATATTTGCAGATGTCTCTCAGACCTTAAAAGGACCCATCACATCTTGCAACACCACAAATCATTGTCAGAAGACACCTGACAGGAAACTCCAGATAGGAGACTTCTTTAATTGGACTAGAACATCCTGATCAGTTCCTCTTGATAATCCTCATAATAAAACTTTGGGTTGTATCTCCTGCACAAATGGCATTCATGTATATAACCTGACAGAACTAAAACCTTTGTAGTTCAAAAAAGTTTTGGTAGTTTGTGATAAGAGGCCAAAGAGAACTTTGTAGATTAGCCATATCATAGAATTGTATACTCCCCTTGTCCTTGCAGCTGCATCTCTCCCTGATTACCTTGATGAATTGTATGTTACTATTCTGAGTACTTATTCCTTAATTACTTGAGCACAAAATCTCTATATGTACTGGACTCGACCATGAATAAATCAGAATTGTGTCACTGTACTTTCCTCTTGGTCCCAATCATTTCAGTCACATTAAGACTCTCATGCCTCATTTTCCCTGCTCTCTCTCTCTCTGTGTATTTCTCTCCCCCTCTATCTTGGGCTTCTCTCTGCTGGCTTCAGAGAACTTGTAACCTGCTCTCAATCTGCAGGCCTTTCTTCTCTTTCACTGTGGGGGTTCATGCTCTTCCGCAACATCAGCGGCTACCCCAGACGCTGACATTCATGACCCCATTTGGAATTTTCTTAGTTAAGATACTGGAGTGGTTTGCAATTTCCTTCTCCAGTTCATTTAAAAGAAAAGGAACTGAGGCAGACAGGGTTACATGAATTCCTCAAGGTCACACAGCTAATAAAATGTTTGAGGCCAAATTTGAACTCAGGAAGATGAATCTTCCTCATACCAGAGCCAGTACTTTAATGCACAGCAATGCCTAGCTGTCCTATAGATGTAGACAGATGCTTAAAGCACTGAAAGCTTAAGAGACTTACCAAGGGGCATCTAACCCTATGTGGCAAGGTCTTTATAGTTTCTAAAGAAATATCTTTGTCCAGGTATTTAATTCCACCCCTAGACTATCCAATGGAAGTACTTTTTGGTCCTATGACCTCTTCCTCAGATTGGTGATTCCTCTGATGATTTCCATTTTAAAGAGGAGACCAAGACCAGTATTGTGTACTCAATCTTTTATAAACTCCACTCCTACTCCATCAATAGCAAAATCAACAAAAATCAGATGACAATCTCAATAGATACAGAAAAAGCCTTGGATAAAATACATCTATTCCTTTAAAAAAGACTAGAAAGCATGGGAATTAATGGGGTTTTCCTTAAAATAATAAGTAGTATATGTCTAAAACCATCAGCAAGCATTATCTGTAGTGTAGTTAAAACAGGTGCCTTCTCAATAAGATCAGGAGTGGAGCAAGGATGACTGTTATTATCATTACTATTCAATATTATACTAGAAATGCTAGCTAAAGCAGTAAGAGAAGAAAAAGGAATTGAAGGAATTAGAATTGGCAATGAGGAAATAAACTATCATTCTTTGCAGATATGATGATATACTTAGGGAATTCTAAAGATTCAACTAAAAAACTAGCTGAAATGATTAACAACTTTAGTGAAGTTATGTTATAAAATAAATCCACATAAATCATCAGCATTTATTTATATTACGGATGAAATCAAAACAATCTGGTACTGGCTAAGAAACAGAGTGGCAGATTAGTGGAGCAGATTAATTATACAATACATAGTAGTAAATGATGATAGTTATTTCATGTTTGATAAGACCAAAGATCCAAGGTTTTGGGACAAGAAATCACAAGATAAATGCTTCTGGGAAAATTGGAAAAAAGCAAGGCAGAGCCTTGGAATAGACCAACATTTTTCACTCTATAGTAAGATAAGGTTAAAGTGGATGCATGATTTAAACATAAAACATACTACCATTAGCAAATTACAGAAGCATAGAATAGTCTACCTGTCAAGTCTATGGATAATGGAAGGATATATAACCAAACAATAGAAAGAAAGCATTATAGGATGTGAAATGGATAACTTTGATTACTTTAAACTAAAAAGGTTTTGCACAAACAAAACCAGTGCAACCAAGATTAGAAGAAAAGGCAAAAACGGGGGGGGGGGAGTTATTGAAAATATCTCTGATAAAGATTTATTTATCAACCATATTGAGGACTGAATCAAATTTTAAAGAATATAACTCATTGATGGGAGGTACTGGGTTCAAACACTTCCAAGCTGCATGACCCTGGGCAAATCACTTAACCCCCAATTGCCTAGCCCTTACTGCTTTTCTGCCTTGTAACCAATGCACAGTATTGATTCTAAGATGGAAGGTAAGGGTTTTAAAAAAAAACATATTTTGCTCATAAGCCAGTCATGTGTATATGAAGGGATTCAGCACAATAGCAAATTCTGTGTAGACTCCTGAAAGAAAAATATTATTAAACATGCTTTTAATAAGATCTAATAGATTATATCCAATTCATATAGTATAATTTAATTAGAGGAGAATAATAAAGCACCCAAACAACATAGGAAAAAAAGAATATAACTCATTCCCCAAATGGCAACTGGTCTAAGAATATGTATAAGCAGTTTTTAGATGAGGAAATCAAAGCTATCCAAAGCCATATGAAAAATGAACTTCCAGGTAAGCATGGTGGCAGTCTAGATGCAGGAAACTTCCTCTCCTCAGACCCACCGATATAGACTACTTCAAAAGACCCAAAATACCATTTTCATAAGAATGAAGGGACTCTACATAGGGTGAAACATTGAAGGTTTGTGGGATTTGGGCATTTCCACACTATAAAGGGGTGAAAAAGCTCCCACCCAAACGTGAGTTGATCTACCCTCCCCTACCCTACCTTCAGAGACAGAGTCAGAGCCAGTGCGCACCAGAATCAGCGAGTGAGCAAGGGGCACCGCTAGAGCAAGCAAGGGGTACCTCTAAGTCCTTGGGAGATGACTAAGAACACCAAAGACCTACCCCTGAGAGCAATTATACCTGAAACCCCGGTGGGTGGGTAGGGGAGACCAAACCATGGGCACTCAGAGCCAGCATGCACCAGAATCAGCTAGTAAGTGAGGAGCACCTCTGGAGTGAGTAAGGGGCCCCTCTAGGTCTTCGGAGTTGACTAAGACCACCAAGGACCTAACCCTGAGAGTAGTTACAACCAAAATCCCAGTGGGCGGGGGAGTGCAACCATGGGTGCCCCCTGGGAAGGTAGCGCAGCTGCAGAGATTTGAGAGCTTGCCTCAAGCAAAATCCTTCCTCCTTAACTCCATACACAGAGACCCTGACCAGCTCACTCAGGTTTCTATCTAAAAAGGAAAGGTAAATTTTCCACAGTAATTGCACACAGGAGCCCCAAACTCCTTCCAAAAAAAAAAGCAAAAAAAAAAGTCAGTGATCCTCAAAAATTTTTATGGAGGAAAAACCCAGGCTACAGAGGATATACAGGAAGAAATTCAAACAAAAACAAAACTTTCTAAAAAATGGAAATTGTCCACAAGCTCTGGAAGAATTTAAATTGGAGCTTATCAAAAAGATGGAAGCCTTCTGGAAGATAAGTGGGAAATGGTTCAAAAAGAAAATTAAAAAATTATAGCAGAAAACCAAAAAAATTATAGCTGAAAAATCAAAAGCAGAAAACCAGACCTTAAGGACCAGAATTGAGCAACTGGAAACCAATGATCTTGCAAAAAAGCAAGAATTAATAAAGCAAAGTTAAAAGACTGACAAAATAGAAGAAAACATAAACTATCTCACTGACAAGGTGACAGATCAGGAAAATGGAGGAAGGAGAGACAATTTGAGAATCATTGGTATGCCTGAAAAGCCAGAAATAAACAGAAATCTTGACATCATACTACAAGAAATCATCCAAGAAAACTGCCCTGATGTTCTTGAACAAGGGGGGGAAAATAGACATTGAAAGAGTTTATAGAACACCCTCTACACTAAATCCCCAAAAGACAACTCCCAGGAATGTAATTGCCAAATTCTAGAGCCTTCAACCTAAGGAGAAAATTCTACAAAACGCCAAAAAGAGACAATTCAGATACCAAGGAGCACCAATCAGGATCATACTAAATAACCTCAAGGCCTGGAACATGATATTCAGAAAGGCAAGAGAGCTGGATCTTCAACCAAGAATCACCTATCCATCAAAACTGACTATATACTTCCATGGGAAAGTATGGGCATTCAACAAAATAGAATACTTCCAAGTATTTATAAAGAAAAGACCAGAACTCAGTGGAAAGTTTGATATCAAAACACAAAGATCAAGAGAAACATGAAAAGGTAAATCAGAAAAAGAGGGAAAAGGAAAAAAATGATTTTTTAATTCAAACTTCTTTAAGGGATACAACTAGATCAAATTATATATATATATATATATATATATATATATATATATATGGGGGAAATGTTATTTTTAACTCTCAAAAACTGTATTCATTATAATAGTAATTAAAAGAATAACTCATAGGAAAATATTGGGGCATTAAGGCCTATAAGATGATATGCAAAAAAAGAAAAAGGGTGGGGGGGGGGGAATAGAAGAGGGTACCAAGAGATACTTGAAGAAATAAAATACATAGAATAATCTTCTTCACACAAAGATATAAATGGGAAGAGGAGGGGAAGAATACTCTTATAAGAAGGAGAGGAAGAGAGTGCTAATAGATAATATTTAAACCTTACTCTCAGAAAAATCAACTCTAAGAGGGAAGAGCATCTATACCCATTGGGATCTTGAATTCTATCTTATCCTACAGGGTAAAGGAGAAGGTAAAACTAAGGAGGGGAGGGGGTAAGGAGTACAAAAAGGGAGGGAACTTAACAGACCCTAAAAAAAAGAGGGATCAAAAAGGGAGGGATCTGAAAGGGAAGCATATCAAGGGAGGGGATTAGAGGGAGTGGTTAAAAGTAAACCACTGGTTTAAAAGGATATAGCAAAAGAAGAATGGACAGAATTAGGAGAGGATATCAAAATGCTAAAGAATTCACAAGTGACAATCATAACTTTGAATGTGAATGGGATGAATTCACCCATAAAACATAGATGAATAGGAGAGTGGATTAGAATACAAAACCCTACCATATGTTGTCTACAAGAAACACACATGAGGCAGGTAGATACTCACAAGGTCAGAATTAAAGGTTGGAGCAAGACCTATTGGGCCTCAACTGATAGAAAGAAGGCAGGAGTTGCAATCATGATATCTGACAAAGCCAAAATGAAAATAGACCTGATTAAAAGGGATAGGGAAGGTAAATATACCCTGATAAAAGGGAGTATAGATGGTGAGGTAATATCACTAATCATCATGTGTGCACAAAATGGCATAGCACCCAAAGTTCTAATGGAAAAACTGGTAGAATTGAAGGAGGAAATAGATAGTAAAACTATACTAGTGGGAGACCTGAGATATCAAATTTAGATAAATCAAATTAAAAAATAAATAAGAAAGAGTTAAAAGAGTTGAATGAAAACTTAGAAAAATTAGAGTTAATAGATATATGGAGAAAAATAAATTGGGACAAAAAGGAATATATCTTTTCAGCAGCACATGGCACATTCACAAAGATATACTATACTATATACTATAAACTATATATATATATATATATGTATAAATATATATATATACTATATACATATACTAGGTCATAAAAACATGGAATACAAATTCAGAAAAGCAGAAATAATAAATGCAACCTTTTCATATCATGAGGCAATAAAAATAATGATCAGTATCTGTACATGGAGAGCCAAATCAAAAATTAATTAGAAATTAAACTATATGATTCTCCAAAATCAGTTAGAGAACAAATTAGTTAGAGAACAAATCATAGAAACAATTAATAATTTCATTGGGACATCCTTTCAAAATCTATGGGATGCAGCCAAAGTAGTACTCAGGGGAAAATTTATATCCTTGATTTCATATATTAACAAAATAGGGAGGGCAGAGGTCAATGATTTGGACATGCAAATCAAAAAACTTGAAAGCAAATTAAAAATCCCCAGAAGAAAACTAAATTAGAGATCCTAAAAATTAAGGGAGAAATTAATAAAATCAAAAGTGATAGAACTATTGAACTAATAAATAAGAATAGAAGTTGGTATTTTGAAAAAACAAACAAAATAGACAAAGTACTGGTCAATCTAATAAAAAAAGGAAAGAAGAAAATCAAATTAACAGTATCATAGATGAAAAAGGAGAACTCATCTCCAATGATGAGGAAATTAAGGCAATTATTAAAAGGTGATATGGATAAATATTTACAAAAATATAAATTGCCTAGATTAACAGAATAAAAAAGAGAATTCCTAAATAATCCCATATTAGAAAAAGAAATTGAACAGACCATCAAAGAACTCCCTAAGAAAAAATCCCAGGGCCTGATGGGTTCACAAGTGAATTCTATCATACATTCAAAGAATAGTTAATCCCAATACTATACAAACTATTTGACATAATAAGCAAAGAGGGAGTTATACCAAATTCCTTTTATGACACAAACATGGTACTGATCCCAAAGCCAGTCAGGTCAAAAATGGAGAAAGAAAACTATAAACCAATCTCCTTAATGAACATATATGCAAAAATCTTAAATAGGATACTAGCAAAAAGACTCCAGCAAGTGATCAGGAATGTTATTCACTATGATCATATGGGATTTATACCAGGAATGCAAGGATGGTTTAATATAAGGAAAACCATCCACATAATTGACCATATCAACAAGCAAACCAACAAAAATCACATGATTATCTCAATAGATGTAGAAAAAGCCTTTGACAAAATACAACACTCATTCCTACTAAAAACACTAGAAAGTATAGGAATAGAAGGGTCTTTTCTAAAAATAATAAACAGTATCTATCTAAGACCATCAGCCAACATCATCTGCAATGAGAATAAACTAAAAACCTTCCCATTAAGATCAGGAATGAAACAAGAATGCCCATTATCACCTTTATTAATCAACTTTGCACTAGAAACACTATCAGTAGCAATTAGAGAAGAAAAAGAAATTGAAGGTATTAAAATTGTCAGTGAAGAGACAAAGTTCTTTGTGGATGATAGGATGGTCTACTTAAAGAATCCTAGAGAATCAACTAAAAAGCTAGTGGAAATAATCAACAACTTTAGCAAAGTTGCAGGATACAAAATAAACCCACATAATTCATCAGCATTTCTCTATATCTCCAACCCATCTCAGCAGCAGAAATTAGATAGCGAAATTCCATTCAAAATCACCCTAGACAATATAAAATACTTAGGAATCTATCTGCCAAGACAAACACAAGAATCGTATGAAAACAACTATAAAACACTTTCCACACAACTAAAACTAGATCTGAGCAATTGGAAAAACATTAACTGCTCACGAGTAGGACGAGCTAAAATAAAAAAAATAAATAACTATCTTACCCAAACTTATCTATTTATTTGTGCCATACCCATCGAACTTCCAAAAAACTTTTTTAATGTATTAGAAAAAAAAAAACATAACAAAGTTCATTTGGAAGAACAAAGATCAAGGATATTCAGGGAAATAATGAAAAAAAAATACAAAGGAAGGTGACCTTGCAGTACCAAATCTCAAACTACACATAAAGCAGTGTTCATCAAAACAATTTGGTACTGGCTAAGAGACAGAAAGGAGGATCAGTTGAATAGATTTGGAGTACGTGACCTTAGCAAGACAGCCTATGACAAGCCCAAAGAGCCCAACTTTGGGGACAAAAATCCACTATTTGATAAAAATATGCTGGAAAAATTGAAAGACAGTATGGGAGAGATTGGCTTGGATCAAGACCTCACACCCTACACCAAGATAAACTCAGAATGGGTGAATGACTTGAACATAAAGAAAGAAACTATAACTAAGCTATGTGAACACAGAATAGTATACATGTCAGACCTTTGGGAAGGGAAAGATTTTAAAACCAAGCAAGACTTAGAAAGAGTCACAAAATGTAAAATAAATAATTTTGACTAAATCAAATTAAAAAGGTTTTGTGCAAACAAAACCAATGCAACCAAAATCAGAAGGGAAATGACAAATTGGGAAACAATCTTCATAACAAAAACCTCTGACAAAAGTTAATTACTCATATTTACAAAGAGCTAAATCAATTGTACAAAAAATCAAGCCATTCTCCAATTGATAAATGGGCAAGGGACATGAATAGGTAATTTTCAGTCAAAGAAATCAAAACCATTAATAAGCACATGAAAAAGTGCTCTACATCTCTTATAATCAGAGAGATGCAAATCAAAACAACTCTGAGGTATCACCTCACACCTAGCAGATTGGCTAACATGACAGCTATGGAAAGTAATGAATGCTGGAGGGGGTGCGGCAAAGTAGGGACACTAATTCATTGCTGGTGGAGTTGTGAACTGATCCAACCATTCTGGAGGGCAATTTGGAACTATGCCCAAAGGGTGATAAAAGACTGTTTGCCCTTTGATCCAGCCACAGCACTGCCAGGTTTGTACCCCAAAGAGATCATAAGGAAAAAGACATGTATAAGAACATTCATAGCTGCTCTCTTTGTGGTGGCAAGAAATTGGAAAATGAGAGGATGCCCTTCAATTGGGGAATGGCTGAACAAATTGTGGTATATGTTGGTGATGGAATACTAATGTGCTCAAAGGAATAATAAAGTAGAGGAATTCCATGGAGACTGGAACAACCTCCAGGAAGTGATGCAAAACAAAAGGAGTAGAACCAGGAGAACATTGTACACAGAGACTGATATACTGTGGTACAATCGAATGTAATGGACTACTCCATTAGTGGCAATGCAGTGATCCTTAAGAACCCAGAGGGATGTATGAGAAAGAACACTATCTACATTCAGAGGAAAAACTGTGGTAGTAAAAACACCAAAGAAAAAACATCTGCTTTATTACATGGGTCGAGGGGGATATGATTGGGGATGTAGACTCTGAATGAACATCCTAGTGCAAATACCAACAATATGAAAATGGATTCTGATCAAAGACTCATGTAATACCCAGTGGAATTTTGTGGTGGCTACGGGAGGAGAGGGGAGGAGGCAGGGGAGGGAGGAAATGAAGATGATTTTTGTAACCAGGGAATAATGTTCAAACTGACCAAATTTTAAAAAATTAATAAAAATTTAAAAAAATGAAAAATGCTCTAAATCACTATTGATTAGAGCAATGCAAATTAAAATAATTCTGAGATATATTGGTTAACATGTCACATAAGGAAAATGACAAATGCTCTGCTGAAAGGGAAATGGAAATATTAGAACATTAATGTATTTTTAGTAGAGTGGTGAATTGGTCCAAACATTCTGAAGAAAAATTTGGAACTATGCCCCTAAAGGCTTAAAACTGTGCATACTCTTTAATCCAGAAATACCACTATTTGGTCTATATCCTAAAGAGATTTTTAAAAAGAGAAAGGACTCATTTGTACAAAAATATTTAGTGTAGCTCATTTTTTGTAATGGCAAAGAATTAGAAACTGAAGGGATGTCCATCAATTGGAGAATGACTCAATAAGTTGTGATATATGGTTGTAAAGGAATACTATTTTGCAATAAGAAATTACAATAATGATTTAAGAAAAACCTGGAAAGACCTACATGAAATGATGCAAAATGAAGTGAATGCAACCAGGAGAACGTTGTACACAGTAACAGCATTATTATCTGATGAACATTTATGAATGATTTAACTATTCATAGCAATGCAGTGATCCAAGAAAATCCTCAGGGACTCATGATGAAAAACTTCATCTGTCTCCAGAGAAAGAACTAAAGGAGTCTGAATGCAACAGAGATATACTTATATTTCACTTTCTTTCTTCACTTTTGTTTTCTCAAGTCCTTTTTCACAAAATACCTAATATGGAAAGATGTTTTGCACTATTACACATGTAAAATCTGTATCAGATTGCTAGCCAACTCAAGGGTCGGAAATGGTAGGAAGGGACAGAAGGCAAGAATTTGACTCAAACTTTAAAGTAAAAACAATAAAGGTTGAAAGACTGTTTTTTTCATGTGGATAAGGAAAAAAATAAAATATTTTTAAAAAGCTCCATCCATGACTTTTCCATATTGAATGCCTTTATCTCTTCCTTCCTTCCTTCCTGAATTTTTAATCCCTTTTTACTTGTCTTCCTCCATTAGAATGTAATGTCCTCTGGAATTATCTTTCTTTATATTTATTTTCCAATATTTATTAGTGTCTGACATATAATGGGTGTTTAATAAATGCTTATTGATTTGGTTCAGAGGCCAGTTCTCCATTCACTATGCCTACTACCTCTCTTACAGAAATTTTGAAGGAAAAAAAAGAAATCAAGATTCAGGTAGAATGGAACATAGCCAACATAATGTCATAATTTATAATAATGTTGATAAATCTCCATCATAAAGTGAAGGATCACTTCACTCCACACTCAATGACCTTGGAATTGATATGTATCATGTGCCCCGTAGGTGATACACAATGGGAATAATGTCAAACAAATGCAATAGATGTTCAGTTCAAATGCCCTTTTATGAAGAATAATAATCTTAAGGTCACCTAAGGAATTCCGAACCATAGCATTTAGATAGTCTTTGCAAAGGAACTTGGTCTTGAAAGTCTCAGAAAAAAGCATGAGATCAGGGTAAGGACTAGTGGAGCAAAAGAAAAAAAGAAAACAGAGGAAAAGAAGTATGTGTGTATGTGTATGTATACACACATATGTGTGTATAATGGAGGAACATATGTACGTATAACATGGAAGAAAAGTTTATATATAACATTATGTAAAATAATTATATATAATCAGAGGATTAGAACACTATATGAGAGCCAGTTCTTTTATGATAAACATAGTTGTATTGAGTTTGAAGCAAGGGAGACAAAACTACTCTTTCAAAGAGCCACATAAATGGAAAATAAAGCATTATTTGTTTAGATTATAAGGATACAAGCCACTCTGCTTCTCTAGGATGGCTTGAGAGATTAAACAAAAATGAATTTAGTAGAGGTCCTAGGATCCTGATTTTGAACTAGAAAGGTTCATCTAGAGCAGCAGTTCCCATTTAGTGGTTAATATACCTATAAGGGGTTCAAAAATATGATCCGAGAGGTTTTTACTAAAAATTCCATAATGGTGCCTTAAGCAGGAAATAATTGCTTAATTATGTTAAAAATGAATTTTTTCCTCAATCACAATAAGCAAGTACTTGTGTGAAGCATTATAAACTTCTTTCCGCAGTTATCTGAAGCTATCATGATCATGAACACAATGATTTTAGCATTTATGCAGTAATTACATTCAATTCTGACGGCTTTTGATGAAGCTCATTGTGTTCTTACAGCTTTTCAACTTATCAGCATATTGTTTCCCAATCGTCACTGAGATTCAGCTTTCCAGTTCAAACCAAATCCCAACAGATGGTCAGACATTCATGCACACTCTCATTTGTGTTCTGCACTCTGAACCAGAGTATCTCCTTCAGTTTCCTCTGACACCATTTAATTATACTTCATCTGCTATGTTATCACATGGCTGAGTTGTTAAGAATATTTGTCTTTTTCCAGGGCAAATGTCAGACAATTAGAAAACCATGATCACTGAATAAGTATATTATGAGCCATCTTGAAACTATCATAGGCAATCATAAGCCTTCTGTCGATAGAGCCTCTCACTATAGTATTAACACAATTTTCAAATTTAAATGTATCTTCCATTTATATCACTCTTCTTCTATATGATGGATTTTAAAATGAACGCTTCAGCAATATTGGTTAGTAATTCAGTAGAGTTATGAGACTGTAGCCAGTATGCCAATGGTAGAAAAGAAGAAAGTTAGCTCTAAAAGAGATTTTTCTTTACAAAGATTAGTTTATACATAAACAATAATTTTTAAAAGAAGCAGTACATTCAATTATATTTTATGCATATTTATCATTTAATACAGGACTTCATTATCTAGTAGAAAAGTAGATATTTTATACTATAACTATTCCTTTCACTAATTGATCAAATGATTGAAATTTTTAAAAAGAATTTCCTTCTCTCAGCAAAAAAAAAAAACAAAAACATATAAAGTACCATTTTCTTTTAAATTTTTTCAATTTTTATTGATTAATTTAGAAAATTTTTCCATGGTTACATGATTAATGTTCTTTCCCTTCTCTTCTCCCTATTCCCTCCCAGAGCTGATGAGCAAGTTTTTAGTCAAATATTGCAAATCTTTGTTCAAATAAGAACGTCCAACATCAAAATTAAGTTTATATGTGATTATTATTGTCAACCTTAGGACCAACCAACAATTAAGTTACTCTAATAAACCAATTGGAATGAAGATGTTTCTTTTCATTGAGAGGTCACACACCCACACCTCTGAAGATTGAATAGATCATAACCTGAGTAGAAAAAGATTACAGCTTTTAAAGTGTTTTAAGTAAATGGGAAGGGGAACTCTGACTGAGCAACATGGAAAAAACTCCTTCCAAGCACAAGAGATGCTCATCAGCATAAACTCTTACTTACTGTGTGACCTGATAATGTGACTTGCTGTTATATGCAGAGACTTGTTGACCTTTAAATGTTTTTGTACAGAACTTCCCATCAGATTAATGCTGATATTCCAAAGCAGTTCCAAATATCACAAAGTCATTAGAAACTTGTTTACCCTTGACATTATATTATGTTAAACTTCTTCCAAGGTGTGACATTTCATTTAAAATTATATTCAATTAAATTTGTAAAATGAATAACTTAATATGAAGTCTTGCAGATATTATAAGTATATTAGATATTGCCTCATTGCTTCTCTCAATTCTTGTAGAATTTCACACATAAAATATTCATGATTATTTTATAATCAGAATTTTAAATTTCATCTACTTTTCATAATTATTGTTAAAATATGAATTTTTATTTATAACTAACAAAGATAAGTCTGATTTGAATTTGGGGGAAGCAAAAGTTAATATTAAAGTTACTACAGGTAATTACTGAATAAATGTAAAATAACATTATGAATATTATGTTAAATTACCCTGCTTTTTATACCATTTTTATCTTATTGAAATAGGGTAATGGAACAAAAAAAGTTGAGAAACACTGAGCTAGTATAACCTTTTAAACTGAAACCAAGACAGGTAAAGGGACTTCCCTGATGTAATACAAGTAAAAAGACAATATCCAATTCTAGGACCACCTACTAAAGATCATGGCCCTTGGTTCTATACCTTAACGTAAGGCAGGAACATTTTTAGGTGTGAAATTATGGAATCTCAGAATAAAAAGAGACATCATAGGTCATTCAGATAAAATTTTACCAATGAAAAATTTTGATATATATTATCTCTACTAACCACTATTCCAGCCTTCCCTAGAAGAACTGCAGTAGAGGGAATTCCTATAGCATATAATTCCATTTGTTATTAGTAGAAATTAACAAATCATATTAAAATAATATTATATTACTTAATAAATATATCAATATAATAGAATAATGAACTCTTAATGAATTAATAGAAAAATTATCATATTCAAACTTTTGCCAAACACCTTATCAAATCTTTTGTCAAATCCTGAGGATACATTTTAATAGATTTTGATTGCCAAACAGGAATTTTGTATTTTCTTTGAGGTAACAGGAGATACTGAGAAATTTTGATGAGAAGAATGCTGTGGTCAGACCTCTTTGCTGTGGTCAGACCTTTGTATTAACAAGATTATTTTGTCAGCTTGTAGAGAATGTTTTGGAAAAGAGAAATGGCAGTTATGGAGAACTGTGTTATCTATCTTGTAGAGCTATCTCAATCATCCAAGTGAAAAGAGAAATTTATCTAAATTAAACGGGTGGCCATATGAGTGGAGAGAAAGAGCTGGCTAGGACAGATGTTTTGGAGACACTATTAATAAGATTGGAAAATTGGTTAATTATGGAGGGATGAGGGAAAGATAAAGATGAACCTGAAGCCATGAATATGTTTTAGGAAAGATAATGGTAGGAAATTTTAAAGAATAGGTTGTTTTTAGCAGTATTTTAGATATTTTGAGTTCACAGAATTAATGAAATAACTAAGTAGATGTTTACATTAGGCAGCTGGTAACATGAGGCTGATATGACATATATATTAAGTTCAAAACTCATCTTTAATATAAAAGATCATTGAACTAAACAGTTGTATCTTGGGATACAACCATGTTGACAAAGGTTTGGCATAGGTGCCCAGGTATGTAGGAGGTGACTGCTCCATTCCCCCTCTCCACAGCACCCAAATACATTTTTCACATGCCCTGACCCTCTGTTCAACAGTCCAATGTGAGCACTTTCTCCTGCCACTGTCTGGGGTAACAAGGAGGGGAGGCGCTAAGTCTTTCACAACTGATCATCTTTACAATATTGGTATTACTGAGTACAATGATCTGATTATGCTCACTTCATTTTGTATAAGTTCATATATGTCTTCCTAGATTTTTCTGAAACCATGCTGTTCATTTCTGACAACACAATAGTAGTTCATTACAATCATATAAGACAATGTTGTTTCTTAAGTTATTCTCAATAGATGGTATTCTCTTGGATTCGATTTCTTGGCCACCCCAAAAAGGGCTGCAGTAAGCATTTTTGTACATATAGGGCCTTTTCCTTTTCTTTTGAACTCTTTCAAATACAGACCTAATAATAATATTGCCCTGTCAAAGGGTATACAAGGTTTTATACCTTTGGGTATAATTACAAATTGTTCTCCAAAATGGTTGGACCAATTGACAGCTCCACTAACAGTGATTTTTCCACATCCCCGCCAACATTTGTCATTTCTCTTTTCTGTCATGCAGCCAATCTGCCAGGTATAAAGTGGTACCTCAGAGTTGTTTTAATCTGCATTTCTCTTATCTAAAGTGATTTAGATAATTTTTCATATGGCTTTAAATAGTTTTGATTTCTTCATCTGAAAAGTGCTTTTTCACATCCTTTAACCATTTATCAACTTGGGAATTGCTCTTATTTGTATACATTTGGTTCATTTCACCATATATTTGAGAAATAAGACCTTTCTTAGAGAAATGATGTGGAAAAATTCCCCCAATTTCTTGCAGTCTTTCTAATATTGACTGCATTAGTTTTGTGTGTGCAAAACCTTTTTAATTTCATGTAATCAAAATATACATATTAATTCTCATGACCCTATCTCTTTTTTGTTCATAAATGATTCCTTTGCTGATACATCTAATAGATCCATTTTACATGCTGCCATATAACCCTTAATATCTAAATCATTTCTCCATTTTGGGTTTATCTTGGCAAATCTTGTGAGATGTTCTTTCCCTAATTTCTGCCAAACTGCTTTCTAGTTTTCAAAACAATTAAAATTAAAATTTTATTTTATAAAAATTTATATTTATAAAAAAAACAAAAATTAAAAATAACTTTTTTTCTTAATGAAACTATGTTCTATTTCTTTGTTTTTTGCTTCCTTTTAATGATGTTCACAAACTACCTTTTTAAAAAAAAATCTAGAATTTTGAAAGAAATCAAAGTCAAGATCATTAAACAGTATACTAATAAGCCCAATCTTCTTCCTGATACTTATGTGTTATAATGGTGGCATTCAGAAAGATAGCTAGGACATTTTTTTCCAGTTGTTCTGTTTTGTCCAATTCTTCATTACCCCAAGGTATAGTGGTATAAATGGAAAAGACAGGTTTGAGTGAAGGTGGCAAGGACCCAGGCCCACTAAATACTCAGTACATATAAGTTCTCCAGGAGAGATTGAATTCATACCTAGAGCTCTGTAACCTCACTTCAA
Organism: Monodelphis domestica; assembly: GCF_027887165.1. Classification (NCBI taxonomy): domain Eukaryota; kingdom Metazoa; phylum Chordata; class Mammalia; order Didelphimorphia; family Didelphidae; genus Monodelphis; species Monodelphis domestica. The sequence continues at coordinate 270,232,442 of NC_077229.1, forward strand.
GACTGAAGGAAATGAAGCAAAGAGAAAAAAACATGGAACATGTATCCATCTTCCAACTTTTGAGTCACAGGAAACACAGAACTTCTAGTACTTTGGAAATCATGAGGTTCAGTCTAGTAGAAAAAGTTGAGAAAAATGAATTCTCAATGAATCTTTAATTTTTGGTGGTTTTGGTTGCTGTCTTTAATCAAAGAGAACCAAAATGGCATTACTGGCAGTTTTTTCACCCTCAAATAAATTGTTTTTAAATGAGATAGACTTGCACAAAGTTGTCAGCTTCAATATCTTTTCAAAAGTTATCTAACTCCAGTAAAAAGACAAAATTTTAAGAATGACTGGCAATGGCCTGGCATATGTAGTAGATGGCCTTAACTTCTTTGCTGTCTACCCAGGATCTGGTAGACAACCACTTAACTCACCAAAGGGGCTTAAGGTCTATTAGTTCATCTTAACCTGGTTTAGCCTGCCTGCTAAGACAGTTTGCTGGAGTGTGGCAGCTGTGCATGCTATAGCTTCTTGGAGCCACAGTAAGAGCTGGGTGGATACCAAAGCAGAAAAGCAGTCCCGAAAAGGGCTCAGCAAACCCTCAAACTAGAAGTAGTACTCTTCCTTACATATCCATAAATAGGTAAGAACATAAACTGAGTAGGTGTCTACTTATTGGGTTAAAATGCAATTGGGAAATTTTAAATAAAATTTTAAAATTATAAAAATGACATTAATTTACCAAATCAATATGTTTTCTTCCATTTGAATTTTACATTGCTGCTACAGTGGACGGCTAAAGACAAGCTGAGAATAATTTTTGTGGGGTGTGATCACAAGTCAATAAGAGCAGAACAAAATACTCTGTACTGAGTGAAAACCTGATATAAGATAGCATTAATTCTGCTGGACTCAGTAGTATGCCTTCTTCTAGCATTGTTCAGTAACATGTGAATTACACAAGAAAGGATGACTGATAGCCTAAAGTTAAGTTTGTAATGTGTAAGCACAAGCACACACATGGGATTAAAGATTAGAGGATGTTATACTATGATCAGGTTGAGTGTATGCCAGGAATGTAGGGATGCAACTTTGTTGTGGCTAATTAAAGCAGAGTTGATTGGTGCTTTGAAGCAAGAGAGATTGTCCAGAACAAAAGATTCCAAGACCAGAAGACCTCCATGTTTTCAAGCCTTGCTCTAGGCCAAGATAGATGCCTTCTCTGGCCAGAATTAAAGAGAACAGGAAATCATCCATGTTGGAGTAGGAACCTTTTTATTAGTGGAGAGGAAGAAAAGAGATACCTGTTTAGAACCAGAGAAACTCAAATTAATTTTGCATTTATATTTTTAAATATTTATTCAATTCAAACTTTGTCATGTAAATAGTGAAAAAAATGATTTGTTTTCATTTCAAGATGCTAGTCCCTAAAACACCTGATTATGTGTAATTAGAGAAACAAAAAGTTGACTATTCATAAAATGTGTAAATAGGTTTTTTCCTCATTTCCTAAAGTGCGAATAGGAATGATTTTTTGTCAGTATCTCATATCCTTTGTGAAGATAAGTCAGAATTTTCAGTAAAATATAAGCAACAGTCATGATTATTAGCACATTTGAAACATTTAATTTGGGAGTATATTTTGGGAATAACTCACATGGGCTTCCAATTTTCAGACAACACCAAAAAAAGGTGGGTTTGATGGCATTATAGGAATAGTGTTGGGCATAGGGGACCTGCTGCTTAATCTTGACTTTCACTAACTAGCTTGGTGACCATTTTGTAGAAGAGCAAAAATAAAACCATTTAACTCCAAAATAAAGCAATTGAATTCTATGATCTCAAAGGCCCCTTCTATCTCTATAGTTCAATGATTTTCTATGACTTTTTTTAAAAAGCAACTCACAAAATATACAGTATCCAAATGGAAAAATCAATAAAAGAAAAAGACCTTATAAAACTCAGTTATGCATTGCCCTCTTTCACTGCAGGCCATATCTATAAGCCTGAAAAATCAGGAAAAGAGGCTCAGCTGCTCCTATAGTTTAGTAGGTCTTTTAGACCACTAGGGCCAATAAATTGGACACAATCAATTGTGAAGACAGCTGGAAAAAGAAAAAAAAAAGCAACTGAGCATGCTGTGGACAGATTGGTTAGCACACTATGTCCACACTTTCATATTCTTTGTCTTCTTTTATGTTTCTACTTCTTGAGTTCAGACAAACCAAAATAACAGTCATTGAATTATTTTTCTTTTTAAAATTGAGTTGTTAATATTAAACAAATCACGGAAATGGGAAGAAACACTAAAATTATATATATTTTACATCATGGGAAACAACTAAATAAATTATGGTACATGAAAGTAATAGAATCATAATACTAAACTATAAGAAGCAATGTGTATAGCAATTGAGAAGATGAATTGTCGGTAGAGTTTAAAGTTTTCTCACTCTCCTAAACTCCCCCACCCCCAGAAAGACCCAAAAATAACTCCATAAATTCACAATTTAAAGTGACAAAAACAGATCGGACTCTGGAGGGTAGCTGAACAACCAAGGAAAACTAGGGAGAAAGGTTCTACCTTTTTAATTCCACCACTGTGGACCCAAGGGGCAGGAACAACAACAGCAGCAGATGGATTCTATAAAACAGAATCCCAAGAGGGCAGGATTAGCAACATCACCTTGTTTGCTGAGACTTGGAAGCCTGGATCCCCAAGGATACCACAGGAATCTGAATTCCCAGTCAGAGGACCCTGGAAGCAGTTCTGTTTGCTGTAGCCTCAGCTCAAAAGACCCCCTCACTGGTCCACAGCTGGGGTATGAAGGAAAGAACACCTCTGAGTCTGCGGGCACCAGGGCCAAAGGGCAGGAACTGAAGTCTCATTACTGACAAAGGAGAAACTTTGGAGAACCAAAGAAAGCTGACAGGACACCTGTTCTTCCAGAACTGCTAATGGGAGAGTAGGATTGAGGACTGAATGAGTACAGGTGAGTGTAATTGCTGAGGCATTGAAGCCCCATCAGCTGTGGTCACTCCCAGGAGAATGGATTCTGTGGTTGTTACCACAAGGGTAGGCAGACTGGCTTCTTGCAGTTGCACTAGGAGAACTCCTTGTGGGCACTGGTTGGAGCACCTGAGATTAATCACAGATTGGGTCTTGAGCAGAGGACTGGCAGTACATCTGACTATGGGTTATAGAAACTGCAACAACTGAATAGCACCTCGGAAAAAATAAACACACTCACAAAAAAATCCTGAAACCCAAGATAACATGCATCAACACAATAGGAACACTTAGAAAAATGCCAATAATTAAGTCTATTGTCCTGGCTTCTAAAATTTTAAATAAATCAAAATGATCAAGCACAGGAAGAAGAATCTAGCTACTGATCACCATTATGAGGACAGAGCAAGTCTTGGCTCCAACTCAGAGGACTGTGAAACAAAAACACCTACTTCAAAAACAGCAAAGAAATATAATAAATGGCCAAAAGCTCCAAAAAGAGCTTTGGAAGAGATTTAAAAAGAACCCAAAGCCAAATGAGAGAGATAGAGGGGGAAAATGAAAAAAAAAACAATGAAGGAAATCCAAAAAATTATGAAAGATCCCCAAATGGAGAAAGAGATTCAGAAATTTATAAAAGAAAATAATGTAGTAAGAGCTAGAATTGGAAAAGAATCATTTCCAAAGACAAAAAGAAATAAGGCAAAATCAAAAGAATAAAATTATAGAAGATAATATTAAATATCTTATCACAAAATAACTGAAATGAAAAATAGATCAAAGAAATAAAATATAAGAATAGTTAGCCTTCCAGGAAGTTACAATCAGAAAGAGTTTAGACAACATATTCCAAGAAATCATCAAGGAAAACTGCCCATAAATTTTAGAAACTGAGGGTAAAATAAAAATGGAAAAAAAAATCCATCAATCATTACCTCAGAGACCAAAAGATGAAAATGCACAGGAACATCATTTCTAAGTTCCACAGCCAACAGATTAAGAAGAAAGTACTTCAAGCAACAAGAAAACAATTTTTAAAAATATTGTGGAGCTCCAGTCAGAATAACACAAGAATTAGCAGCCACAACATTAAAAGAATTCAGGACATGAAACACAGCATTTCACAGAGCAAAAGAACTAGGCTTACACTAAGAATAATATATTCAGCAAAGATGAGCATAATTATAAAATAAAAATGTATATTTAATGACCTAAAGGAGTTTCAATTATTCCTGGAGTAAAATTCAGAATGCAGCAGTAAATCTGTTTTATTAGAAACATACAATAGTAACAAAAGACTAATCACAAGTAAGAGGTCAAATTGTTTGATTCTGGTATGGGAAAATGTCATCTATGCCCCTTAGAATGGCATAATTGCCTGGGTATTTTGAACGGGCAGGTATGGATGGTATACTAGAGCTCAAGTTAATGGAATGGAATGGAATGAGCTGAAATGGCAGTGGAATACACTAGGAAGAGGCAGAGGGGAATGGCTATTTCATATGCAAGGAAGAATGAGTGGGGCAACTGCTAAGGAAAAGAGGGCAAGAGGGTGGAGGGCTGGAAGTATTGGAGCCCAATTCTCATCAGACTTGCAATAAAGAGAGAACAACATACATAATTAGAAGGGTGAATTTTTTTAAATGTACAAACAAGAAGGAAAGGGGATGGGAAAAGGGAGGGTCTGGAAAAAGAAAGGAGGACAAAGAGATGAGAAAAGGGAAGAAAAGACGGATACCTAGAGGGGGATACATATCAAGAGGTACAGGGGTAAGGTGAAAGGATAAGGGAATCAAGAAATTAGAGGGCACAGCTGGGGAATATGGAAGGGATTTTGGGAAAGGTATATAGAATAAGAAATAAAAAGTATGAGATAAGGGAGTAATGTTTTGAAAGGTGGGAGAATTTGGAACTAGGAGAGTAATGGGAGAGGATAAGGGAAGATTTGGGAGAAGGAATGTGAATATGAGAGGTATCAGTCAAATTTGGACATCTCAGGAGGGAAACAGAAGAAAGGAAGGAGACAGAGAGGAGGAATGGAGTATATGGAAATGTACAACTAGTGTAATAATGAGGGGGATTTAAAATGGGAAGGAACCAGTGAACAGCTGTTTTGGGGGACTGAGTTCTGTGTGACACTTTCTCTTTCTTTCCACTGAGCTAAGCAGCCACTAATGGAGTTGGTTAGTCAGTCAGACTAGCTGGTAAGTCTACTCCCCACAGCTTTCCTTCTAAAATTGATGGATGAAAATTCCCCTTCTATTACATAAACTCTGAATTGATTCTATTATAATTCAAAGTATCTAATTTATTTTGAAAGGAAGGGAAAGGGCAGAGGGAAAAGAGGAAGGTCTCTACTATTTCTTTCCTATGGCAATTTTTGAGGGCTTGACTAAAACTCTCTCTAGGGAATATGGCTCTGAATTCCCCTAAGGGAAAAAAAAATATATATATATATATATAGTCTCTATTCCAAAGGTTGTCTTCAGTCGGGCATGAAGAACTTCATTCAGTTCAGTTCAGGCAAAGAGATTTGAGATGAGTACTTCTCCCATTCAGCTCCCTCAGAGTCCTAGATAAGAAGAACTAATCTTTCTGGCTCCAACTGCCCTTGAATCTTCATGGAACTCTCCCATCCCCCACAGATCCTATGAAGGTTCCATTTGCCCCTCCTGAAGCATCTTCTTCAAATTTCATATGGTCTATGCTTTTGGCCATTCCCTTATTCACACTAGTAACTATGACATTGAATGTAATGGGACGGATTCATATATGGGAAGAAAATAGAAAGCAAAAAGGACCAAAAACCGGGACCAGACAATGTATGGTTTATAAGAAACACATTGAGAATGACAGACAAGCATAGTGAAAATGAGGAGCTGGAGCAGAATATATTATGCCTCTCTGATCCAGAGAAGGCAAAGGTAGCAGTCATGATTTCTGATAGAGTCAAGGGTTAAAGTGGATATAATCGGAAGGGATGGACAGGGTAACTATATTATGGTAGTGGTGGGGTTTATGATGGATAATGAAGCATTATCAGTAATGAACTTCTATGTACCAAGTGTTATAGCACTCTGATTTTTAAAGGAAAAACTAAATGAAATACAAAGGAAATAAATAACAAGGAAATAATACTGGACTTTAGTTTTCCCCTCTTGGGACTAGATACATTTAACAACAATAACAACAACAAAAATAGAAAGAAATTAAGGAAATAAATAGAACCTTAGAGAGGATAAATAAAATGAGACATCTGGAGACACACACACATACACACACATCTGCATGAGGTTAGTAGTAGATCGAAAATTGAGCATATCCATAATCCAAGCATAGTGTGTGGTGGGACAACAATGGCTTAGAGAACAGAAATGATCTTCAAAAATCTTACCTTGAAACTCATCATACTCTGGTGGGAATCCTATATCTCTGAGGGCTTGTGGCACTGGAAGGAGAGCTCCACTCAGTGTGACCAAGCTGGAAAGACTTATTTTGGAAGGACTTTGGTCCTGGCAACAGAGAGTATCTGCTGCCTAAGGATTAATTTAGCAAAATATGGTCTTGGTGGTAGTATATATTAATTGAGAACCAGATAGGCTAAAGTGATCAAATTAAATGCTGATAGGAACATGAAGAAACAGGCCTAATATTACATTCCTAGAGTAGCTATGAATATATATATATATATTTTAGGAAAAATGTAAAATTACACATTGAATTGTAAAGCTGTCCATGATCATTGACATAAAGATCCCATTACTAGAGTTAAACACTAAGAAGCATTACTGAGAAAGTAAAAAGCTATGTATGTATGAAAATATTCATAGAAGCTTTGTTTGTAATAACAAAATAACAGGAAATAATATAAATGCAATGAATTGGAAAAATGCGTGAATACTTTGTGATATCTGAATATAATTGATTGTTTTATGTTATTGAAATGACAAATGTTGGAAACATAAAGAAAATAAGGGAAATATAAGAAGAGATGAAAAAGGAAGAAAAGAAAGTAAGAATAATATATATCATGATTAACTTTTTTAAAAATAGTCACAAAATCAAGGGAAAAAAGTATTGAAGAAAATCAAGTCCAAAGGGAACTCAAAAGCAGAGGAAATTTATATTAGCACAAATGTGTAATTTACATATTTTAAATAAATTGTAAACAATGTAGAGTTTGTGGGTTTGTACACAATTCTTTTATGCATTTGGTTAGTTAAATGTTTTTAGTGATGGTTGCTAAGTATATAATGGGTATGACAAATACAGAGAAGCATGGAAAATATATAAATTATACAAAGTGAAATAAGCAGTTCCAGGAAAACTATACGTGTGTGTATATTCTTTTTTCATCCATTCACAAAGCCACCAACAATATATTAATGTCCTATTTTTTCCATAGTCCCTCCAATGTTTAAATTTTCCCTTTTCTCATGTTAGTCAATCTGATAGGTTTGAGGTGGTACCCCAGAGTTGTTTTAATTTGTATTTCTCTAATTAATAATGATTGGCAGCATTTTTATATGACTAAAGATAGCTTTAATTTCTTCATCTGAGAATTACCTGTTCATATCCTTTGAACATTTGTCATTTTGGAAATGTTTTGCATTCTTAAAAATTTGACTCAGTTCTCTATATAGTTGAGAAATGAAACCTTTGTCAGATACACTTGCTAAAATTAATTTTTCCTAGCTTTTTTTGCCTTTCAATCTTGGTTGCATTGATTTTGTTTGTGCAAAACCTTTTGAATTTAGTGTAGTCAAAGTTATATATTTTACATGTCTTAATATTCTTTATGTCTTATTTTTACTTAAATTCTTTCCTTAGCTATAGATCTGACAGACAAATTATTTTGTGCTCCCCTAATTTGTTTATGGTGTCACCTTTATTTCTATATAACATATACATTTTGTTTTTACTTTGACATATGGTATGAAGTGTGTTCCAAGCCTAATTTCTCACATACAGTTTTCTAATTTTCCCAGAAGTTTTTGTCAAATAGTGAATTCTTCTCCTAGAAGCTTAGATCTTTTGACTGGCCAAAGACTAAGTTACTATGGTCATTTAGCATTACTTGTTGAGTGCCTAATATAGTCTTAGCCCCCCATTCCATTTACCCAGTAACAAATTGTTTTGATACTTGCTTTATTATAATATAGTTTGAAACCCAGTATAGATAAGCCACTTTCTTTCATATTTTCCTCATTAATTCTCTTGATAGTCTGTCTTTTATTCTTTCAGTTGAATTAATGTAAATTCTCAAAAAATGAAACTGCAAGATTTTACTGGGCAAGTTCCTCCCCAAAGAAGAATTCTTCACTAGTTCCTTTTACAGATGTTAAAAATCCAGAGTTATGTAACAACATTATAAACAGCATCAGAATTTTTATATATTAATTTGTTTTATGAGTTTTTTTTCCTCAAATTATATATTTTTTATTCTTTTTTATAAAGAAAGACTTTTTGGAGATGAGGGATTATTATGGAAAAATAAATACTAAAATATATATTTTAAACATTGCACTTTTTTAACTTTTTAATTTTTATTTAATTTAATTTATTTATTTTTATATTTATATTTTTATATTATATATTACATATATAATATATATTATTTTATTTATTATTTATCTATTTTATTTTATTTTTAACTTTTTAATTTTAAACGTACTTTATTTCCTAACTATACAAATGTACAGGCTTAGAAATATACTCTCATATAAATCCTGGCATGCCAGTATAGAAGATGAAAAAAAGAAGATTTGAAATGCCTGAACATTCTTGACATAAAAAGAATGTCTTGATATTTTTTCCACTCATATTGATTTTTGTCCTTTTCTGCCTGTCACACTTCAAACGACCAATAGAGAAAAATTCAGATAAGTCAAGTTGTCTTTTCCAGTGACATTAGAAAATGATTTAATAAGAAAAGTATGGGGAAGTATGATAACGGTGTCAGACTCTTGGATTCTTTCCTTTTTAAGGTCTTCCCTTGAGTTCCTCTGAAACTACCTTTTTTGTTTGTTTGTTTGTTTAACTTATGATGTGGTTTCACTGTGAAGAGCACTCTTGGTGAGGAAGTTTCTACCAGGGCGGACTGATATCTGTCCTACAATTGATTGTTTACTTTTCTGGAGCACTAAGAATTGAAGTAATTCAGTCTAAAGTTTTACAGACAGTATTAGCAGGAATATATTATCACCCTTAAATCTCACTTGGTCTAAAAAATAGATACAAATATTTTAATTACACATGCACCTTAAATGAATACATTATTGTCTAGCAATCTTGGAAACACTTAATTTGGCTTTAGCCTATTGCATCCTATCATTTGTACATGGTTTGGACCTTGAAGTCTCCCTTATTGTGCACAGAGAGCTGGGAATGTAAGAAAATTAAGAAGAGTTTTGATTTCTTGGCACTTACTCTTAGAATAACAAAAATGCATAATAATTATGGAAAATGTCTCCCAAGTGACCAACAGTTCATTTCTTTCCTAAACCCCATGACCCCTCCAGATATTGGATTATTCTGGCCCCAAGAACAATAACTCATGAGTTTAAGAGGCAAAAATTCTGGATGAATAAATGATCCTGAGACTCACAATAGAAGAAATAACAGATGACAGAAATAGACTGAATTGAAATATTGGTGTTTTTCTTGCTTTCTAATCACTGGTTGAGGCCTTCTAACCTTCTCTGGTAACAACTAAGTCAACACAGAGCAGGGTGAATGGATTTAGAGTCTGAAGTAGCAAACAACTGATCTGTCATTGAAGGTCTGCTGTCCCTTTTGTTGTTGTTGTTATTCATTTTGTTTTGTTTTCTCTTGTGTTTTCAAGGCAGTTGACCACATCACAAAGTAAATTTTGGAAGTGTTATAAAATACTTGCAGCTGGAATAAATGCCTATTGAACCCTATTATAAGTTGTTCCCAGTGGGCCTTAGATTTTTTTCTGCTTTGGTTACTAGGATTTCCAGATGAGCAAAAAAAGAGAAAAGAAAAGAAAGAAATATCAATTGTTGAGCTCCAAATCCTTCCCCAGATTGCAAAAAACTCAGTCAGTGGTACCCAGACATGAGAGCTCATTTATTTCAAATTTCTGAATTAATTCCAATTCAGAGACTAAATTAATAACCTCTCCTGAGCTATTAGTGTTGCCATTACATAATAGCATAAAGAAGGCCCCATTCTCGACACTCAATGGTAAGCAGATTATATTAATTCCAATTCAAGGTACATGACTGGAACTGTTCCTCACTAAGTCTACATCCATTCATAATATTTGTCATTATCTTATTTAATTAATTGCCTGGTTAATTACTACAGTATCATTTAACCAACTGTTAAATTAAGTTCAGTTGAGATCATAAAGACCAATGAAATTTATACTATCGCAAAATAAGAATGAAACTGCAAAGCAAATATTTTTAAACCTCCTAGTCTACTATTGGCTCTCAGGTAGTGGTAACTCATGAAAACTGCTTTTGATATATAACTTAGATATTGAAATACATACATATATATACATATATACACTTAGCTTGAGAATAGCTTTTTATTTTGAATTTTAGTTTAATTGGCATGGCTAAATAGAAATGTTTGCTATTTGTCTAGGTTTCATCTTGACTAGATGAACTCTAATTCTTTTCAAGAACATTCATCAGTAGTTTTTAAAAATTTGATATCTCTTAAAGGATTTAATGAAGAAACTGTTAATACACAAATTGTTTAGGGTGAATCATTTCAATATGAATCATGTAGTTTGCTTGTTAGGGGTGGGAAGGTGTGCATAGATTCAAAACAGGTATCAACGGAAGAGAGAATTGAACAGAACTTCAAATAAATAAAATTTTAGGCCATTAAGATGAAGTTACAAACTGGAGATAAAATGTGTCCTCAGACACTTAATGGCTCTGTGAACCTGGGCAAGTCACTTACCTCTATTTGCCTCAGTTTCTTCATCTGTAAAATAAAGATAATAATAACACCTACCTCCCAGGCATGTAGTGGGATAAAATGAGATAATATTGGTAAAGAACTACATGTATCTTAAATTGCTAAATAAATAATGTCATCATTATTATTATTAAATTGAGAATAAAATTATTGTTCAAAAGGTTTTTTTTCCTAATGTTCAGAAACAAGTGAAGAAGCTTATTGGGAACAGGAAAAAAAGAAGAAAAAGTAGCTAGAAATGAGCCAGGGGAAATATTTGAAAAGAGAAGGGAATAAGAGAAAGCAAGACAGAGTAGACTAAAAAGAAAAATAAAGGGAAAGAGGAAAGTCCTTAGACTATGAGAAATAAAGGTAGAGGACATTTGTAGAGGGCAATAAATCAACAGAAGTACTATACCATTAATTTAAAAGTTTGGTCACACTCTTTTACAGATGAAATTTTTTATCGTTGGGATGAAATCCACTCAAATGCCAATTACATGGGTTAAAAGAGACAGAGCCTGGCAGTTTTTGTTTTTTAACATGAACTCAGAGATGGATGCAATGAGGCCCATTTTAGTAAAAGAGATTGGTTCCTTTGGTTTTCCTTGACACCAAACTTAATTTCATACCAATAACAATGCTTAGCTCATACCACTTTCTGAGAGAGTTTGAAGCTTTACCTAAAAGGATTTCCAAGTTTCATTAGACATATATATTTATATATATGAACTGCATTATAATAATTAATTAATGTAGTTGCAGCTTTTCTCCTGGTGAAAATAAAATAAATAAATGACATTAGACAGGAGATGTTAAAATGCCTTTTATTGTTTCTTTTCTGGACTTCTGACCATGGATGTTTTTTCTCTTAGATCTCTGATTTAAAGCAGCTAAGAGATATAGGTTTTTGTTGACCATCTTGGTATTCTTTGTTTCACAAAACAGATATATTCTAGCAAAGTAAGAACTGAAAGAAATTATTTGAATTGAATTCTCCTTTCCCCTATACCTTCTGTTTTAATAACCCCAAGAAGCAAGTATATTTTGCCTCAGTACAGTATATCTGAATTTTATATCATATATTCCTGACTTTTCATTCATTTGACCATTATATTCACAGAGTGTAAAGCCTTCTCTTTTTTTTCTTTTATTTTGTTGTACAAACTTACCTTCTTGTTTCTGTTTCTATGAAGCCTCTCATCTCCTGTCTATGAGTTTTTGCATAAGCTGCCCTGCATGCCCCAAATCCATCGATAATTAAGTACTTACTATGTGCCAGAAAATATGACAACATGGAGTCCTGTGGTTATATTCTAATAGATTTGATATAAAATGGATTGTTTTCCTAATAAATGTGGTTTTTTAAAAAGCCGTAAAAGAAGATGAGGAAACTGAGGCAAATAGTTAAATGATTTGCCCAGGGTCACACAGGTAGGAACTCTTTGAGGCCAAATTGAATTCAGAGCTTCCTCACTCTAGACTCATTGCTTTATCAACTGTGCTACCCAGTTACTTTAAATATGAAAGACAGAGATAGGGTGTCTTGCAAGGCAAAAGAATAACCAGAGGAACTGCATTGTAGAGAGCATGCAGAGAAGTAGTGTTAGAAGACTAAAAAGATAGGTAGGTATCAGTGACAAATAGAAAAGTATATATTTTATCTTAGAGGTAATAAATGTTAGTGAAGTTGACTGAGCAGGGAGAGAGGGACACAGTCATTTTCAAGCTCTTGGCAAATGACTTTGGCAGCTTAGTGGAGGGTTGTATTAGAAGGCAGAGATACTTGAGATAGGGAGACCAATTAATTGGAAGGTTATTGTAATAGTCTAGGTAGGAGAGGTTGATGGCCTGAACTGGGGTTATGGTTATGTAAATAGAGAAATTCTGGTGGAAAGGAGAGATGCTGTGAAGGTAGAAAGAACAAGATTTGGCAAAGGATTGTATATATAAGATGAATGAAAGTGGGAACTTTAGGATAACCCCAAGGTTTTGAGCCTGGGTGATAGAGTGGATGTTGGTATCCAAGGCAGTCCTAGGGAACTAGAAAGAAAATATTTGTGTATTGGAAGTAAATATCCTTCCTAGCCCCCAATATCTCCCCTGCTCAACCAATTCTCTACAGAGTTGCTAAAACATTTATTAAAGCATAGATCTGTCCATGTCATTTAGGCAGCTAAATAGTGCAATGGATAGAGCACTAGGATTAAAATAAGGAAGAAATCTTCATGAGTTCAAATCTGACCTCAGGCACTTATAAACTGTGTGACCCTCAGCAAATCACTTATTATTGTTTGCCTCCATTTCCTTATCTGTAAAATAACCTGGATAAGGAATGGCAAACTGCTCTACTATCTTTGCCTAGAAAGTCCCAGAAGTCAATGTCACTACCCTAATCCATGAATTCTAGTGACGGTGTTAACTCGTAAGATCAATTGTTACTTCCTTTTTCTCTTATCCTTGTAAATTTTTGCATGTGAAATTTACCCAATAACTCTATAATAGGAGTATTAGTCTGATAACACAGGCTTGTAATTTAGAAATTACTACAGATCTAAAGATATATGTATATGTAAAATTTTTTCTAAAACAGTTGTGATCAAAAAAGTGTGGAGATCAGTATTTTAGAGCATTTCCTAGACACTTAAATGAATTTCACAGGAGCACATTTCCAATGTAAAACCTAGACACCTCAATTTTATGCCTGCCCTTTGAGAAACCCCAGTACCAGGCACACCTGTTTTAGGCTGACCTATAGACCTTAAACTATTTGGGGACCCTAGTGTAGGTGGGATAAGTGGACATTGTAATGTTGTGGATGAGAGATGGGAAAAGCCTGGAGCAGTGCTGGCTCACCTAGGACTGCAGAACTGTCAATCAAGGAGGACATTCTAAAATAGAATGAGGACCAGGAAGGACCATTGAAGAAGGAACAGCCAAGCTGAGGTAATTGGTCTCTTGCCCTGGCGATAGAAGGAGGAAGGACAGAAAAGTCCTGCTCTCTGGTTTCTCCCAACAATATTCAAGTGACTGAATCTTCAAACCTGTCAGTCAGTTTCCCAAAACTTAGATTCTATTCCACCATCCTTCAATTTAGGAATAATTTTAGGATTAGGGAAACCTCAAACCCTCTCTCCCCTCAACTCCCCTACTTTCCCCTTCTCCTAAATAAACCCCTTTTGTTTAAAGTTATTAAAGGGAGAGTTATCTGTCTGTTATAACAAGATACTCACTCAAAGCAGATTTCCAGTGATAACTATAGAACTAATTTGACTGGGGAAGGGAGGAGGAAGGTAGGAAAGGGAGGAAGTGGGCAGATCTGATCTTTAATTCATCATCTCCCTCTCAGAGTAATTTCCTAATACAACATAGTCAAAATGTTGAGTGCCTTTATTTATCTTAGAAGCTTCTCCAATTGTATTAAAGTTCCCTCTCAGGAAGTCTAGCTCTTAGTTTGACCCTTTCATTTGTATTTGTTATTGTTGACTGTTCCCTGATACCCCTGAGGCTGTCTGCAGACCTCTTTATAGCCTGTTTGCAGTTTGTCTATGCAGTCTTGCCATACCTAATTCTCCAAAGGGTATGAGACCCACAAGTTCTGTCCCTCTTCATAGCTGGCATCTAGTGCAGGGCCTTCTCCCAGGGATACATCCCCAGAGTCTGCAGGGTATATGCCCTGTGTAGATCTTGGTGCTCCACTCTGTGTGGTGGCTGAATATTGGACCTATTGCTATCCTGATTAAAGACTTAGTTTTTCTGACTATCTTAATAGTTCTTTGTTTTTTTCAAGTTAATAGTGTCAAAAGTAGGGCTTTAACTCAGGTCTTCTAGACTGTAGTAAGACTTGCTCTTCATTTTCTAAACCGTTTTATCAGGGTTTACACACATACACATACATACATACATATAATGAAAAAATATATAGTATAACCATAAAAATTGGTTTGCAGTGAAAAAAAATTTTAATCACTTCAATTAAATACAGGTATTTTATTCATTATGATAGATTATTTCATAATAGAAAATTGCCTTATAAATTTTAATTATTATAACATGTGCATGACAGTTCTTGAAATTACAAATCTAAGCTTTCTCAAATTATGTATCTTATTGAAATATAAGCTATAAATTTATAATCATCCTGAGAGCAAAAATAGTATATTTTCTGTAGGGCAAATAGAGTTTCAGCTGGAATGCCATGGTTACATTTTATTTGTTTCTGTTTTATTGTTTATTCTGTTTTTATTTATTTATTTAGGCTACTTTCCCATGGTTACATGATTCATGTTCTTTCCCTCCACTCTCCAGTAGCAAATGAGAAATTCTACTAGGTTTTACATGTGTCATTGATCAAGACCAATTTTCTTATTGTTAATATTTGCACTAGGGTGATCATTTAGAGTCTTCATCCCAAGTCATGTCCCCATCTAACCATGTGATCAAGGAAATGTTTTTCTTGATATGGATAGTGTTCTTTCTCATAAGTCCTTCAGAAAAGTCCTGGATCATTGCATTGATACTAGTAGAGAAGTCCATTACATTTGATTGTGCCACAGTGTATCCGTCTCTGTGTTCAATATTCACCTAGTTCTGCTCCTTTCACTCTGCATCACTTCCTGGAGGTCATTCCAGTCTCCATGGAATTCCTCCACTTTATTATTACTTTGAGCACAATAGTATTCCATCACCAACAGATACCACAATTTGTTCAGCCATTCCTCAGTTGAAGGGCATCCCCTCATTTTCAAATTTTTGCCACCACAAAGAGCGAGACTATAAATATTTTTGTACAAGTCTTTTTCCTTATTATCTCTTTGGGGTACAAACCCAACAGTGGTATTGCTGGATCAAAGGGCAGGCACACTTTTAAATCCCTTTGGGCATAATTCCAAATTGTCCTCTAGAATGGTTGGACCAATTCGCAACTATGGTTACATTTTAATAAATACAGTATAATTTGTTTTTACTTTGCTAATAGGGTATTGTTAGGGGTAAAACTTATGGTTGGATTGAATATATATATTTTTAGTTGGTCACCAGGGATTTAAATTCTAAATCCCAATGAAATACTCAAGTCAGAATGGAATTTTATGGTGGCTTATTTACAATAGAAGGAAGAAAATAAGGATGAGAGAGAGAGGAAGAGAGGAAAAAAGGAAGGATAGCTGCCCCAGCCTGATCTGAACCTGGCAGGAGTTCAGGCCTCAGCCAAGGGGCCTTTCCAGAGGCTGTTGCTTCTGGAAAAAAAGCCAAGGAAAGGGGATTGTCACTCACCATGTGACAGTCTGAGGGAAGCAGTCTGTGGTCTCATGCTGGAGCTCCTCCAAGGTCAAGTTCCACTGCCAAGTTCCTCTCACATGAAGTGATGCAAAATATAAAGGCAATTCTTTACCTCACTTTCTGTGTCTCACATGTACCAATGGTGGCTTAAATTTGGCTTTGGAAAGCTCAGGGGGTCAGTCAGTTGTTTCTGATTTGTCACTTGCTAGCACACATGTATCATAGACCTTCCTCCCCCACACTTAATCCTTAAGTGGGGGTGTATATATTCGTGGTTGCTAAAATTCTAAAGACTAAGCAGGGTGGAGTAAATCTAAAATTCACAGTATAAAATGTGTTGGTTTACTATGGACTGATTCATTTCATATATGATACTTCATTTATCCTCTTAAAACTCTATTAGTTAAGCAGAATATATATTATTAAGAGAATTTAAATAATATGCTCAAAATTAAATCATTAATATATTATTCTTCATATAATAGAATCAAAGAATTTGTGATTGAGAAGGGACTATATTTGTCATTTAATCTAACTCAGACATGAAAGGAATTGTCTCTATGTGTGTACAAGGGAATGACTAGAAGCAAAGAAAATCTGAATTTGATGAAATGCATCAGAAGATGAGCAGATGAAACCCCACAAGACCTGGGGGGATGGGATGGAATTCCACACAGGCTCAAAAGCAATTGGAAGAAAAGACCAAAGTTCTTCTTGTCTTGGGCTCTTTGGACCTGGGAGGGAGACTACTTGGCTGTTAAGATATGCAAATCTCGCAATCCTTTTATCTGAGTAGAAGAAAGAACATTTCATGTCTCAACTGGTGGCAATCTTTGCAATAAAGACTCTCTTTTTCCCCTTAGTGGTACCCAGAGTTTATTTCTGGAGAAGTTTTCCTGGTTCAAACCCTCAAGAGCTATATAGGGAAGATACCTTAGGGATTTCCCTCTTCCCCAATCCTTTCATTATCCTTTCAACCTTTATATCCAAATAAATTTAGACATCTTGATTTATAATAGAACTTGAGTCAGAGTCCATGTGTTTGGAGGGGAAGTTCAAAATTCATCATTTCAAGAAGAAGGCTGAGAGAAAGTCTGATTTACCCTTTAGTCTAGTCAGACTGACTCCATTAGTAAACATCTCAGCTTGGGGAAAAGGAAGGAAGTAAGGAAGGAAGAAAGGAAAGAGAAAGGAAGGAAGGAAGGAAGGAAGGAAGGAAGGAAGGAAGGAAGGAAGGAAGGAAGGAAGGAAGGAAGGAAGGAAGGAAGGAAGGAAGGAAGGAAAGAACTAAGGAACGAAGGAACGAAGGAACGAAGGAAGGAACGAAGGAACAAAGGAACGAAGGAAGGAAGGAAGTGTCACATTGTATTCAATCCCCAAATAGCTGAATATTGGTTCCTCTTCTTTAAAGTCTCCCTTATTAATGCAATTTTGGCAGCCCAGGAAAAAGCCAGAATTCATCACAGGCAACTGAAAGGAGGGTTGTCAGTTGTAACCCCTAAACAAGGGTAGCCATTTTGAGGGGTCAAGGATAGAGGTGTTTTTGAGATAACCACACAATGTTGCAAATATTTTTCTGGCCTTCTGTGCTCATGGTATTAGTTATATACTGGACATATTGTGTCATTTTCAACACTGTGTTAAATTTAATTGTGGTTGGACTCTGAATATTTAATTTGGTGATTGCCAGGGATTAAATTTCTAAATCCCAAAATGAATTACTAAAGTAAATGGAATTTATGGTGTTTTATTTACAATAGAGGGAAGATATTAAGGAAGAGAGAAAAGGGGAGAGAGATAGAGTTTTGGCTTCCTCTGATACCAATTAGAAATTCTAAGCACCAGCCAGGGTAAAAGAGTCTCAAGACAATGGGCATTTCCTGGAGGCTTCATGCCTCCAGAAAGGTGGGTCACTAAGTCAGCCTTTCACTCACCAATGGTGACTGTCTAAAAGGAAAGCAGTCTGAGGTCTCCTGCACGAGCTCCTCCAGGGTTGAGTTCCTCTTCCAGTCCTTCCTCAAGTGTCTTTCCTCCAGTCCAACTCCAAGTCAGAGTTCTTTCATCCCAAATCCATTCCATGGTCCTCTTTTTAAATATCTTTTTCTCTTGTGTCACCTCCCCTAAATTTCACATCTACCAATCACAGCAGATGCTCTGCTCTAGGACTGCCCAGAAGGAAATTAGTCGATTCTAATTCTTTACCCATAATCATACACGTGGGTCACATACCTCCCACCTCATGATTAAATGGGAGATTTACACCCTTGGTGATCAGATCTAACATGGGCAGATCTTCCCACTCAACTTCAAGTACTATACTTACATTTCTGGGAATTAAATCAACAAATAGACAGAGGATTACAATTCAATCTTCATAATCAAGAAAGACCTTCATTGTTAAAATCAGGGGAGAGCTAAATTCAATCTTCACAACTGTAATGTCTGTAATGATGGATACAGTGGAACTTATAGCAAATATCATGTAGTTTATAACTATGATACTATTCTCCAACTCAGTAGTTTGGCAGGTGGTAAGCCAAATCTACATGATCCTTATGGCTACCATTAAAGCCCTATCTTATCTGAAGTCTGTTTTGAGGATGCTGTCACCAAGAAAGTCTGTACAAATACTAGCTTTCGATAGCAAATTGGAAGACCTTGTAAAGAAAATGTCTAACGACTATTTGACAAACAAAGATAAGAACAATGTTAGAGAGATGGGGACTAGTGAAACAAATACAGATAAGGTTGAGAACAAAGTTAATTAAGGAAATGGCAAAGACAAAACCAATGACACTATGGTTCTGGAAAATGTTTCTGGCAATACTTAGGACAGTAGCAAACTGGACAAGACAACAACAGAAGCCACAGGGATTCATAAAATCATGCCTCTCCATGACATGGCATGACTCACTGATGGATCTGGCATTTTGCTCACAAAGGTGCACAAGTCTTTTACCACCCAAGACTTGGAGTTGCTGAAAAAACAATTTCCAAAATTCATCTCTGAACCTTAAAAATGCTTAGAAAAGCTGAAAAGGCCATTCAAAGTTTATGAGCCCGATTTTGAAGATACTGACTTAATTATGGGAGACGTTTTTAGTCCCCATGAACATAGATAATTTGTAGGAAAGACCAGGAAGGATGAGAACTTGACTGACTGGTCTAGGGCACTCAAATGTGAGGATTTTGATTTTGCCAGACTGGCTAATTTCACATACCTCAAAAGATGCAGGGAAGACCTACTGTAAGCAATTAGATCATTTTGCTTTAGACCAAATGCTTGGAGCAAGTTTGACAGGATGGTCCAAGAAAAAAATGAATACCCTGCTAGTTACATTGATAAACTAACTTAAAATATAGAAACAATAATGGGAATTATCCAGTACTCACAAGAATCAGTGGCCCATAGCTGTAGGCAGTTTCTGAAGGGATGTAATATGCAGTTGAAAAATGTCTTTAGGAATTTCTTCCCTAAGTATGACTCCATCTCAATCTCTGAACTTAGGGACACAGCCACATACCCCCATGAAAATCAGAAAGAGCAGGAAAGAGAGAAAGATGAGCTAAAAAAGTAACTGCAAAACACCAAAGACACATTGAGGCAAAAAGAAATTGAAGAGGTGAAAAACTTAAACACCATTAAGACATACGCTATACCTACTTACCAAAATCAAAGGGATAATAATATATAATAATATAATCTTCAGGCCTTTCATTGGATTTTGTTCAGTGACATGTAATCCTATGTCAGGTGTTGTTAACTCAGGTTTTATGTCTTGGTTTGACCCTATTTCAGTAATATCTATATTTCCCAATCATTTTCCTCGCTGATTCCCAATAATATGCTTTATATCTGTGTTCTGTGATGCCAAATTTGATTCTTGTGAGTTTACTGCTTCTTGAGGATCTGCTATGATGTTACTGGAATACACCAGTTCTACCATAATTTTTTAACTTGGCTATTAAGATACCCAAATCTCTCAATCCTTTTATTTTATTTTAAAGTCCCCCTTCCTAATACATATGTGACTTATGATCATCCCCAACTTTTTTAATACTTGAAAGAAGGGGGAATCTACTACCTCTGGTGGCAACCCATTCTTCTTTTGAACAGTTTTCATTGTTAGGAATTTTGGCTAATGTTAATCTAAATCACATCTGAATTTGTTATTGTATTTTCCCTATAACTCCTTGTTCTATCCTGAGTCCAAACAAAATAATTCCTGCTACATATTTAGCCCTTCAAAGGCCTGAAGACAGCTGTCATGATTTTCCTCCTTACTCTTCTTTAGTCCAAACATATTTTCTTTAATTGACCCTCACAAGACTTAGATTCAAAGTCCTTTGCCATCCTGTAGTTTTAGAGCACAGCTAGAATAAGGACATAGGTCTTCTCATAGGCCAATCATTTTCCCATGACAGAACTTCTACTTGGTCCAATATCTGTATCTTCTGACTTCATATATACACCCATACAAATGGGCACTGGTTTAGAGGATAATTCAGAAATCACAGAAATTCACTATTAATTGGCTCATACTCTAGTATTCATCTGCTCAAAGTTCCAAAGAACATTCTAATGTAAGGATAATTTTAGGGTTGTGACCTAATCTAAATTAATTTTGATTGCCAGGGAATATCCCAAATAAAATACCCAAGTCAATTTGGAAATTTATGGTGGTTGAATTAATATAGAGGGAAAGAATTAAGGAGAAGCAAGAGGGAAAGGTATAGAATTTCTCCCACCTGGCCTATACCAGGGAGAGTTCAAAATCCTCTGCCACAAGGTCTTTGAAGATTAGAGGCTTTTTCTAAGAGGATGGTTTTTGGAAGGTAAAGGATGACAGAATCAACTTTAACTCCAAGAGAGCTCAGAGAAGACGCCTCACCAGAACTATGTTACTAGGCTTCTTCCAGTATGGTATCAAGGAAAACTCACTACTAACCTGGACAATAGCTGCCACTATTCCTAGATGCCGAAAGGCACAACACACTGCCACCAGCCACCTCTCCACCACCAAAGAGGCCAGAGAGAGGAAGTGACGTGAAATATATAGACTGTTTTTACATCACTTTCCTGAATCTTACATGAACCAATGGTAGCTTAAGCTTGACTTAAGACAACACAGGGGTCTGTCAGTTAGTTTTGATTTGTCATTTGCTAGCACATGTCTTTCATAGGCCATCCTCCTAAATACTTAATCCTTAAGTATGGGTGTAGACACTCCTGTATTTGTTAGACTAAGTAGGGTGGAGTAATCTAAAATTCACACTAAGGACAGGTTGGTAGCATTTCATGACATTAATTCTCATGTATCTGCATAATAAACATGTGGCTAATGCAAATATTATAGCTTCTTAGAGACATAATAATAATTTGTTCTAATAGTCATGAAAAGCAAAGTTGCAGCATATAAAATAAACCCACTTAAACTATCAGCATTTCTCTATACTATCAATAAAGCCCAACAACAAGAGATAGAAAGAGAAATCCCATTTAAAGCATGTGTATAAAGCACCGTGAAATCTTCATTGCAAGACAAACCCAGGAACTATGTGATCACAACTATTAAACATTTTTCACATGAATAAAGTCAGAACTAAATAATAAGAAAAACATTAAATGCTCATGAGTAGACTGAGACAGTATAATAAAATAGTAATTGTTCCTAAATTATTTATTCAATGCCAAATCAACCAAATGAACCAAAACTTATTTCATAGAGTTAGAAAAAATAACAATATACTTCTTTTGGAGGAACAAAAAGACCTAGAATATCAAGAGAATTAATGAAAAAAATTAGAAAGTAGCTTCATTGTACTGGATCTGAAATGATGTTATAAAGTAGTAATCATGAAACCAATCTGGTACTAGTTAAGAAACAGGGTTGGAACAATGGAATAGATTAGGCAATCAATACACAATGGTAAATGACCATAGTAACCTAATATTTAACATACCCAAAGAACTAAGCTTTTGAAAGAACTCACTATTTGACAAAAACTGCAGGTAAAACTGGAAAAGAATATAGCAAAAATTAGACATAGACAGACATCACATGCCATATAATAAAGTAAAGTCAAAATGCATATATGATTTAGAAATAAAAGGTGATGAGATAAATTATGTGGGGGCACAAACTAGTTTACTTGTTAGAGCTTTGGATAAGGGAAGAATTTAGGTCTAAACAAGTCATAGTGCATATTATGAGAGGTAAAATAGCTAACTGTGACTACCTCAATCTAAAAGATTTTGCACAAATAAAATCAATTCAACCAAGATTAAAAGCAAACAAAAAAGTAGAAAACTTCTTTACAGCAAATATTTCTGATGAAAGCTTCATTTCTGAACATAAAGAGAACTGAGTCAAATTTATAAAAATAAAAAGCATTCCTCGATTGATAAATGATCAAAGGATATGAACAGGCAATTTTCAGATAAAGAAATTAAATTATCTATAGTCATATGAAAAATGCTTTAAATAACTATAATTAAAGAAATGCAATTTAAAATAACTTTGATGTATCAATGGTCATGAAATCAGCAGAAGAGGGAACTGTGAAATGCTTAGAGCTTGGTCAGACATTGAAGACACCAAGATCATACACTAGATCTGGGGCTATCACCAGTCATCTTGACTATTGCCATGCCTTTGGACTTCAATCTGGAAGAGAGAATGAGACTGTTGACTTTGTTCAACTCTGCCTCATTTAAATCTGATTAAGGTTCAAGTCACCTATAATACAACATCATAATGCCATTTGCCCTTTTCAAGTACAAAGAATGAACAACAATAAGAAATTGAACAATAGAGCACCTTTAAAATTGTGCACTTACTCCAGGACAAGATGGAGTCACAAGTGAATTTTATTAAAAATTCAGAGAATAATTCCAATATTATTTAAACTATTTGAAAAATAAAGAATGCTTCTAGATTCCTTTTATGATATAAATATGGTACTGATACCTAAAACCAGGAAAAGCTAAAATGGAGAAAGAAAACTGTAGACCAATTTTCCTAACTAATATTGATGCAAAACTTTCAATAAAGTGCTAACAAGGAGCTTATAGCATTATATCAAAAGGATCACACATCATGACCAAGTAGGTTTCATACAAGGAATTCAGGGTTGGTTCAATATTTGGAAAACTATCAGTATAATTTAACATATTAATTAGAAAACCAACAAAAGTCATATGATTATCTCAATCAATACAGAAAAATAACCTTTTTAACAAAATATAACACCTAATTCTTACAAAAACACTAGAAAACATTGGAATAAATGGAACACTCCTTAAAGTGACAAAGGGCGTCTATATAAAATATGAGAACTAGTTAGAGGACTTCCAGGCTAAGATGGCCACAGAGTAGGAGCAAGAGGAGCAAAGGGAGTCTACCATAGGGTACAGCTTTGAAGGTAGGTAGAGTTGAGGCATTTTCACACTATTTGGGAGTAAAATTACTCCTATCAAAGCGAGAGCTGATTATACCCCCCCACACTCAAACTACAGTGCCAGAGCCAGAGCCAGAAAGGGGCAATCTCTAGGTTTTCAGGGGGCTGGCTGAGGTCACCAAAGACTTAACCATGAGGGCAGTGAGACTTGAGACACCAAGAGGCTGAGGAATGCTAAGCTTGGGCATAGAGATAGGGTAGAGAGGGACTGCTCACAGCAGACACCACAAAGACTGAAAAATAGCCTCAGGGAAAAAAACACTCTGTTCAATCTGATCAATACAGAGATAGCTGCCTACCTTCCTCACTCAGACTTCTACCTGAGAAGGGAAGGAAAAAACTAACATATCAATGCCACCAACACCCGAGAACTATAATCTACAACTACCTTTATAACTTCAATGGAGAAAAACAGTGGACTATAGAGGAGACAGAAGAGAGAAATAAGCAAGCAAAAACATCCAAACTTTCCAAAAAAGTGAAAATTGTACACAAGCTCTCCAAGAACTCAAATTGGAGTTCAAGAACAAAATAGGAAAAATAGAAGAAAATTGACAAGAAAAGTGGGAAATAGTTCAAAGAGAAAATAACAGTTTAAAAGACAAAATCTCCCACTTGGAAAAAAAAAAGCCCCAAAATCACAAATTGGAGAACAGAATTGACCTGATGGAAGCCATGAAGAGCCGGATAGACCAAACTAAAAAGGAAAATCAAAACATTTTAGCTCAAGGGGGAACCTGGCTAGCTCAATGGATTGAGAGCCAGGTCTAGAGATGGGAGGTCCTAGGTTCAAATCTGGCCTCAGACACTTCCTAGCTGTGTGACCCTGATCAAGTCACTTGACCTCCATTGCCTAGCCCTTACCACTCTTCTGCCTTGGAACCAATACACAGTATTGTTATGGGAGTATGGGCTATGGGAGAGGGAAAGTTGGTGGGAGGGGGGGAGGGGAGGAAAAGAAAATGATCTTTGTTTCCAGTGAATAATGTTTGGAAATGACCAAATAAAATAATGTTTAATAATGTTTAAAAAGAAAAGAAAAGAACGAAAAGAAAGAGGTACACAATTTGGGCCATATAATTTTGGATAATGTATGTTGAAAATTGTTATGTGTTATTGGGAAAATAAAATAGCTTTTAAGTGAAAGAAAAAAATGGGGTGGGGGGGGGAAGATGGCTCTAAGAGAAACTTGAAGGAAGAAGAAAAATAGGATAAATTATACCACATAAAAAGGTGCATGAAGGGCAGGGGAATAATACTATCATACAAAGTAGAGGAAGAGAGTGCCAATCGGTAATATATAAACCTTCGCTCAGTGGAATCATTTCTGAGAGGGAAGAACATCTAGATCCATTGAGATATCTAATTCTATCTTACCCTTTAGGGAAGTTGAAAGGGAAAAACCAAGGGTGGAGTGGGGCAGGGAGTACCAAAATGGAAAGAAAGAGAAAGGGTAGGGAATTTCATAGACCCTGAAGAAAAATAAGAGGGGAATAAGAAGGGAGGGGTTGGAAAGGAAGTGAAATAAGTGTGGGGATAAGGGGGATTGATTAAAAGCAAAATACTGGTGTGGAAGGCAAGAGTGAAAGAAGGAAGGGCAGGACTAGGAGAGGAAATCAAAATGATGGGGAATACATAGGTGGTAATCATAACTTTGAATGTGAATGGGATGAACTCACCCATAAAATGGAAGCAAATAGCAGAGTGGACTAGAAACCAAAGTCCTATCATATGTTATATACAAGAAACACACATGAGATAGGTAGACACACATAGGGTAAAGGTAAGAGGCTAGAGCAAAAATCTATTGGGCATCACCTGAGAAAAAGAAGGTAGGGATTGCAATCTTGATATCAGACAAAGCCAAAGTAAAAATAGATTGGATTTAAAGAGATATGGAAGGTAATTACTTCCTGATAAAAGGCAGTATAGACAATGAGGAAATAGCAGTACTCAACATGTATGCACCAAATTGCATAGCATCCAAATTTTTAAAGGAGAAACTACTGGAGTTTAAGGAGGGACATTAATAGGCAATTTTCAGATAAAAAAGTAAAATCTATCAATAAGCATATGAAAAAGTATTCTAAGTCTCTTGTAATTAGAGAAATGAAAATCAAAACACCTCTGAGGTATCACCAAACATCTAGTAGATTGGCTAATATGACAACAAAGGAAAGTAATAAATGTTCAAGGGGATGTAGCAAAATTGGGACACTAATGCATTGCTGGTGAAATTGTGAATTGATCTACCCATTCTTGAAGGCAACTTGGAATTATGCCCAAAGGGCTTTAAAAGACTGCTTGCCCTTTGATCCAGTCATACCACTGCTGGGTTTATACCTCAAGTAGATAATAAGGAAAAAGACTTGTACAAAAATATTTATGGCCAGGCTCTTGTGGAGGCAAAAATTTGGAAAATGAGGGGATGTCCTTCAATTGGGGAATGGCTGAACATATTGTGATATCTGTTCCTGACGGAATGCAATTGTGCTAAAAGGAATAATGAACTGGAGGAATTCCATGTGAACTGGAATGACTTCCAGGAATTGATGCAGAGTGAAAGGAGCAGAACCAGGAGAACATTGTACAGAGACTGATACACTGTGGCACAATGGAACATAAAGGACTTCTCTACTAGCAGCAATGCAATGATCCACGAAAATTCTGAGGGACTTATAAGAAAGAACACTATCCACATCCAGGGAAAGAACTGTGGGAGTAGAAACACAGAAGAAAAACATTTGCTTGATTATATTCTTTGATGGGGACATGAATTGGAATGTAGACTCTAAAGGATCAACCTAATGCAAATATTAAAAATAAGAAAATTGGTCTTGATCAGTGACGCATGTAAAATCCAGTGTAATTGTTCATTGGCTATGGGACAGAGGTTGGAGGAGGGGAGAGAAAGAACATGAATCATATAACCATGGGAAAATATTCTAAATTAATTAATTAAATAAATAAACTTAATTCAAAAATAAAATATGAGAACTTGTTTTTCATATACTGTATTATTTCTTATATATTAGGTAGAATTACTGTGCATTCGTCTGTCTCGGATCTGGGTCAGAGAAACCATCCAGTATACTGCTTTTTGAATTTTCTTTGTCCTTTGGAATCTCAGTGAATATTTTTCTTTTTTAGCAGAATTTGTTTAATAATTTACAATGACAAGGAATCTTTTCTTGCTTAAGTGTTTCCCAGGGGTGGATAGGTTAAGGAATCACCTCTTAGTTAGGTATCATGAATTAACAATGTCTTAGGATGACCAAAGGAGGGACTAAATAATGATCCCCTAAAAATATATTCATCAGGCTACCTGACCCAGTTCAAGTTTTCCCTAGTTTTTTAGAAAAAAAAAAAACCATGGAGACTGACATCATTTTTATCAATTATGAAGGTAACCTAACCAACAAACCTGATATAATCAATAAATGTATATTCTTACTCAAAAAACTCTTGAGATAACTTTAATTGCAATAAAAACCATCAGTAAGCATTATCCATAATGGAGATAAATCATTTTCAGTAAGATCAAGGGTAAAGTAAGAATGCCCATTATCACCACTACTATTTAATATGGCACTAAAAGTGCTAGTTATTAGGACTAAAAGTAGAAAAAGAAATTGAAAGAATTTAAATAGGCAATAAGGAAATTATATCACTCTTTGCAGATGATATAATAGTATACATTATATCAACCAAACTAATAGAAACAAATAACAACTTTAGCAAAGTTGTAGGATACAAAATAAACTTGCATAAATCATCAGCATTTCTATTTATCACCCATAAAGGCCAAAGTAAAAGACAGAAAAGGGAATTTCATTTAAGAATTTCTTACCATGACAATACTGTAACAATACAAAATATCTGGCTATATACCTATGAAAACAAACCCAGCAACTATATGAAATAATTAAAACACTTTTCATGCAAATAAAGTAAAACTTAAATACTTAGGAAAACATTAATTGCTCATGGATAGGCTGAGCCAATATAGAAAAATAATAATCCTATATAAATCACTTCATCTATTCACTGCTTTACCAATTAAATTAGCCCAAAATTATTTCATAGTGCTAGAGAAATATTATCATAATTCACCTGGAAGAACAAAATATCGAGAATATAAAAAGAATTAATTAAAAAACTTTGAAGGAAGAGTACCAGATCTCTAACCATATTATAAAGCATTAATCATTAAAACCATCTGATTCGTGTTGAGAAATAGAGAAGCGTATCAATGGAATAGGTTAGGAAATCAACACACAGTAGTTAGTAAACATAGTAACCTAGTATTCAATAAATCCAAAGATCCAAGCTTCTAAGGGAAGAACTCATGATCTGACAAAAACTGCTGGGAAAACTGAAAAATAGACTTAGAGCAACTAGGCTTAGACCAACATCTCATTTCACACACTAAGGTAAAATCAAAATGGATAATTGACCTAAAAAATAAAGTATGATACCACAGACAAACTAAAGGAATATGGAATAATTTATCTGTCAGATTTATGGATAAGGGAAGAATTTGTAACCAAACAATACACAGAGAACAATATGAAAAGTGAAATGGATAATTTTAATTATATTAAAAATAAGAGGTTTTATAAAAGAAAACCAATGTGTTCATAATTAGAAGGGAAACAACAAATTTTGGGGGGAAATTTATAGCAATTGTCTCTGACAAAGACCTCCTTTCTCAAATACATAGAGAACTGAATGAAATTTATAAGAAGATAAAGCATTC
The DNA here is from genome assembly GCF_027887165.1 of Monodelphis domestica. NCBI lineage: Eukaryota > Metazoa > Chordata > Mammalia > Didelphimorphia > Didelphidae > Monodelphis > Monodelphis domestica. Next base: position 270,260,878 of record NC_077229.1, read on the forward strand.
CCTAAATGAGAAATAGTCAAAGGGTATAAAAAGGCAGTTCTCAGAGAAAGAAATTAAGACTGTAGTTATATGAAAAAAATATTCCATATCACTTTTGATTAGAAAAATATAAATTAAAACAACTCTGAAATACCATCTCACACTTACCAGACTAGCTAACAGGACCAAAAAGGAAAATGATAAATGTTGGAGTAGTTGTGGGGAAAATTGAGACACTACACTATGAACTATTCTGGAGAGATTATAGATAGGCTCACACTCAAAGGCCATAAAACTATGCAAACCCTTTGACCCAACCATATTACTATTAGTACTATACCCAAAAGATATCAGAAATAGAGGGAAAGGACCAACTTGTAGAAAAATATTTTGAGCAGCAATTCTATAGTGGCAAAGATTTGGAAACTAAGGGGTTATGCATCAGAGAAATAAATGAACAAGTTGTGGTATATGATCATAATGGAATACTATCATGCCATAAGAAATGACAAATAAGGTATGTTCAGAAAAACCTAAAAAGACTAAAATGAATTGATGCAAAGTAAAGTGCACAAAACCAGGATAACACTGTATATAAGATCATAAATAGTGTACAATGATCAACTATGAAGGATTAAACTATTATCAGCAAAGCAAGTTTCCAAAATAAATCTAAGAGATTCACGAGGAAAAATACTATCCACACCAAAGAAAGAATTGTTGGAATCTGATTACAGATCAAAGCATGCTATTTTTAACTCTATTTTTACATTATATTTTTACGTTATAAAATTGTATATGTGATATGTGTCTTCTTTGAAGGCATGAGGAATATGGAAATATATATATATATGTATATATATATATATATATATTGTGTGACAGTCTTTGTATATAGCAAACCATATACTTCCTGGGGAGGGAGAAAGAAGGAAAGGAAAGAATCTGAATTGCAAAATGTCAGAAAAAAATTGTCAAAAAAAGTTTCTTTAAAAAAACACATTTATTTCTACATACAATTGAAAAAATTAAAAAGTTTAAAAAGAATTGTACAAGCAGATCCTTAGAAAATTTATCTAAAAAAATTCCATAAGCTTTTCAGAGCTTCTTATTGTAAGAACTCAACACCTGAACCCCTATTCCTTTTCTTGGCGTCTTTTTTTTTTTAAGAAGTTTTAAAGGAGAAAGTTTCATTTTGACTTTGAAAATAGCCCATACTCTGAATTTGCAATTTAACTGTACCTTCTGATTGAATTAAGAACAAGTCCTGGAGCTTATTTGTACAAGGGAGAGGCATGCACACTCTGGGAGGATGCCAGAAGCCTCCTGACTCCCTGGGACCAGGAAAATACTTGCCTCCTGTTCCCCATTACTGATTCCTGACATCTGGAAGTCTGGTCTCTGATCCTGAGTGAGGTCAGAGTCAGCCATGTCCTAGGGAGTCAGAAAAGTGATATCACTGAAAGATATAAATGTTTTATCTGGAAAGGAAATAGGCCTTTTTGGCCTCAGTCTCACACAGAGAGAAGGTTATGAGGAGAGCACTGGCATGCCCATAGTATAACTGCACAGCTGCCTTGGGGAGAGGCAGCGAGGAGAATGTCAGCAGGTGATTGCTGGCTAGGGGAGTTCTAGCATGCGTTCAGAACTTTCCAATAGATTATGCCAGTGAGCCTGAGGTCTGGCTGAGAAGGTGGGATGACCACCTGTGGGAGTAGGCTTGTGAAAGAAACAGCTGGCCACGTAAGGCTACTGCCTTTTCTTTCTCTTATCTGCTTTAAAAAAAATAGTTAATAAATCCATATAAAGATATAGTTGCTGGAGAATTTTAATTTTAACATTACCAATTTGCCTTCTATGTCTTCAGGTTGAATCCTATAATAATAATCCACTGATTTTCTTCCATTCATTTTTAATGCACCTTCATCAACTTGATTGTCAGCTTGCTGGTGCAGCTTGTGGTTGGTGTGGGAAGAGGCTCACATGAGCAGTTTGCTAGGACAGTGTAGATACTGTGGGTTTTTTAAAAAGGCTGTGGCTGGGGAACTTCATTTCCCAGCATTCTTTACTCTTCCTGGGGGGCCCCTGTCTTGCTTTCCTGTGTTGTGCCCTGGCGTGGGTTTGTTTATAAATGTTGCTATAACCCACGCTGCCGGGCTTTGGGGGCTTTTGCTTTAGCTCGAGCATGGCAGGTGTGGATCTCTGGCTCTTTGCTCTGCACACTTGGCTGAAGGAATCACTTTCTCTCTCACTTTGTTGTTATTCAATCCTGTAAATTTAAATACTTGGAGTATTCATTCATTTTTAGTCTTGCAATACCTTTTAATAACAGGTGAAAAGCATATCTCCTATTTTGCTGGAGATTAAGCCACATGGGGAGGGGGAGGGGGGAGCAAGTCCAACTACCATTGGATTTTGATTCTGCAATGACTACAGACAGAATTCCAGGTATACTGCCCTTCCAGGGACAGCTGAGAGCTTGTGAATCAAATGTGGTAATCATCTCCTTTGCATGTACGGGCACGTTTTCAGCTATAGAGCATGGAGTCTGTACAAATGAATGTATTGATCCTTTCACAATTGGGCTACTGACCAATTTAGAACCAGATTTATGGAATGTTAAGTGCAGCAGTTGTAAGATCAGTGATATAATTAAGGGGGCTGTTAAGTGTTAGAAGGGAAACAAGATGGTACTGTTTCAGATAAAGAGAAAAAAAAACCTCTATCAAGTGCCAATGATTGTGTTGTCTATGTAGATGCCAGCCTTCTTAATGGCTTTTAGATGCTCCCCATTTACCACTGTTACTGTCTGATGAGCTGCATAATGAAGAAAGCCCAAGGAAATCATCTTAAATAGGCTCCTTCCCTTTCAAAATATAGTTCACAGCCTAGCATATCTTAGAAATATATAGGTATGGTGTATATATAAATAAGATATATTTAGTATATCCTGGTGATTTTTCACTACCTTTCAATAAAATGTGATGGCAAAGTGCTGAAAGAACAATGTGCAGGAAAACTTAATCTAGGCCACTGACAAAGTGACAGCCATATAAGAGCGTCATTAGGTAAAAGACTGATGTTGATGTGACCAATTAAACAGGTGCTATATAAGGGTCACTTCTGTTCCTTTTTGACTTTCAAATTCAACCAAACTCATGGAATCACATTTCAGTACAGTAGCTTTTCATTCACTTTTGCTCCCATTATCATTTCATCAACTAAGTCTTTTTTTTTAATCTGTAGTTTTTAGCCTATGGATTTTTAGATATGCATTAGATGATTAAGTGGTCATTTTATCCTCTTCCTCCCTCAACACATGTCACTCCACTCCTGGCCCTGATAAAATTTGGTGGAAGTGTTACAAGCAGCATCATATAAGACTGATTGGTTTCTTCAATGTTCTATTTTTTTCTTTTCTTCTATCCAAATCTATCTCCCATTGTATTTCAAGCTTTTTAAAATTTATGTCTTTTAAAGGATTATTACTGTATAGAAAAGAATATTTTTCTCAACTATGTGGAGCAAGTCAAGAATCATATTTGAGATCTTTAAGGCTTAAAGACCCAAATATGACTAGCAGTTTTAATTGAATTCCTGGTTCAGTGGCAGATTAAAAAAAGTCTACTGCTAACACTCTTGTGGGGAAAAAAAAAGCATTGTCTCTGTGTACAGAACTGGAGCATTAGATGATTTTTAAGGCAAATTAAATAAGCAAGCAAGTACATGAATAAATGAGCAAATAAGAAAATTTACCAATGGGTATATTCTCAATCAATTGCCCTTTGTCTTCAATAACCATCCATGTACTTCCCAAACTAAAAGATTCTTTCTTGGCCATTGCTCTGATGTATCTATCTCTATCTCTGTATCTATCATCTTTATATCTATCACTAGATCTAAATATAAATAATACATATCTATACATATATATTATCCTATTAATATTAATATTCTCCTCTTAAAATTTAAACTTGAGAGCAGGAACCACTTTAATTTTGTATTTGTATCACCAGCACAAATTACTGACAGGGTAAGCGATTAACAATCTTTCACTCACTCATTCTTTGATTCATTCTTTCTTTCTTTCCTTTCAATCAAAGAAAAATCACAATCCTTCTGTTTTTCTCTGTGTGTGACTGACCAGTAAATCTGGGAACAAGGCAAGTAAGTGGTGGTTGGGATAGATTTGAGTTGTAGTAAAGGAAGTATACCCAAAATAGCATCTTCAACTTTGTCTTTGCAATTCTAGATAAACATACAAAAAGTCCCCATTAAAGACACACACACACACACACACACACACACACAGTGTGTGTGTGTGTGTGTGTGTGTGTGTGTGTATCAAGTGCTTCAAAATATCTATCCTTCCACTGACATAGATGAAGCATTCATCACTAGATAGAAGCTATTCTGTCCTTCAGTACAGTAGAATTGCATCTTACATAGGGTTCTAAAGATAGCAGAAAAGGAAAAACTTAGGTATAATCAAATAAAGGAATGGCATAACAGAGAGGTTAAATGACTTGCCCAACATCACAAAACCAGTAAGTAAAAGAAGAATTTGAACCCAGGTCCTGTGACCTTAAGTCAGTATTCTTTCCACTAAACCATGCTACTTTTCACTCCTGAGACAACTTTTGTCTATGCTGGCAAGAAAATAATTCTACTCTTTTCTCACTCCTTGACTCATTCCTCTGCTACTCACTATCTTCTTCATCATCATCATCATCATCATCATCATCATCATCATCTCTCCATGAAAGACTGACTCATTTGATTTTCATTGAAGTAAGAGAAAAGAAAAATGTAACAGAAGATAGAAAACTGGTTTTGATACAAAATCCTTCCTTTTTTCCCTAATGCTATATAAATACTTTCTTTCATTCCATGTTTTACCTCCCTCCCTTTTGTGAGTTCCTAAATCTTGATTGACCATTTAACTTCCTATATCTATTGCTACACCTGCTTGTTATGTACCTGGACTTTGGTATACGGATACAAGATGTAGGGGATAGATTCTCATGTCAACTCTACCAATTGATGGTGCATCTGTTCTTTTTTAAAAACACTTTCTTTCCTAGACAGAAGAATGGTAAGGGTTAGGTAACTGGAGTTAAGTGACTCTGCTAGGGTCACACAGCTAGGAAATGTCTGAGGCCAATTTTGAATCTATAACCTCCCACCTGTAGACTTGGTTCTCAATCTACTGAGCCATCGAACTGCCCCAGGGAGATCCATTCTGCATGGATTATACCAATTATAGGGTGGCATACCTGCCAAGAAAATATGGAAATATCAACAAAAGAGGGTTCCATATAAATTTGATTATTAATAGATTTTATTAGGATTGATTAGATTAAGACTGGTTAACATGACCAAAAATATATGATACATGTTGGAGGGGATTTGGGAAAATTACCACACTAATACATTGTTGATGGAACTGTGAACTGATGCTGCCATTCTGGAGAGCAATATACAAACATATTCAAAGGGCCATAAAGCAGTGCATACCCTTTGGTCCAGTAGTACTATTACTGGTTCTATATTCCAAAGAGATCAGAAATAAGTGTAAAAGATCTACTACCAAATATTTTAACAGCTTTTTGTAGTGGCAAAGAATTAGAAACTGATGGGCTGTCCTTATGGGGAATGGCTGAATAAGTTATTGTATGTGTTTGTAATGGAATACTATTGCTCTATAAGAAATGACAAATAGGAATGAGTTCAGAAAAACCTGGAAAGACTTATATGAACTTAGTCAAAATGAAGTTAGCAGAGTCAGAAGAGAAATATTATATGATGAACAGTTCTGAATTACTAAAAGATTATCTGAAAAGCAAATTTCTAAGATATCCACAAGGGATTCAATGAAAAAAAAATGCTCTCTGTAGCCAAAGAAGAAGCTGTTGGATCCCAATTGCAGATGAAAACATGCTATCTTCCACTTTATTTCCTTCATGCATTTTTATTGTATTACGATTTGTCTTTTATCATGATATGAGCAATATGGAAATATGTATTGCATGACAGCATTTTATAAACTTTATCAGACTACTTGCCACCACAGGGAGGTGGAGAGGAGGGAGGAAGAAAATCTTAATCATAAAATGTCAAAAAACAATTGTCAGAAATTGTTTTTACATGTAACTGAAAAATAAATGATTTTATTTTTTAAAAGAATGATATTAGGCGAATGGGCATTTACTGACAAGAGGTTGGTCCTAGGCAGCATTAGGACAAAGTACCCTGACACCAGCCCTAGAATATAGAATATATAGAATCAGAACAAAGAAGGCATAATGCCAGGATTGGCCCAGGGCCAGGAGCAAATTTCCAGTGGGATAATTGGAGCTTCTTTTGCTCTTTATGGTTACTCAAGCGAGTTTACATTCTCTATAGAGTTATAGGTCACATTCTCACTCTGGCTACCATCATATATTTGGACTTCCTATTTAGATCTGCTTTTCAATATTGAGTTTCATCATTCACCTGCATTCTGACTCATATTGGAAAAAGAATATTGGACTCATAGGCAGAAGCTCTGAATTCTAGTGTATAGTAAATGGTCTTTCTCCCATTTGCACAAGATCAGTATTTGTCTGCTTACATGGCTTTGATAACAACCTTTTCTGTATCTGAAATTCTCTTACTGTTCTCATGTTCTATTATACATTATAGTAATTTTTAGTATTGCATATTTTTATGTTTTACCTGTAAGTGATAAGGTTAACAAGGGCAGGGACTATGTCTTCATTATTTTTTTCTCTTCCCCAGTTTCTGGTTATTGGATGAATGGATGGAAGGGTGGATGGATAAATGGATGAATGGATGGTTTGAGTTACTGAAACAATGCTTTCCTGTTACTTGCTGCTCTGTTATAGTCAGATAGTTTGGAGATATTTTCAATATATATCTTCCAGCATGCCTTAGATCTCTTTTTGTAAACTATTGCATATCTCAAATTGTTCAGAGAAATGTTTTAAAGCAAAATATCCAGTGAATACTCCTGGGAAAATGCTTTGAAAGTCAAATTCAAGATAATACATTTCCAAATTCTGTTCCTTGTAGTTTTTTTTTAATCTTCTTTCTCACAAATATTCCTTTCTTACAATTTTGTTATCTTGTTCTAAATACAATCAATTTGGGCTATGTGCATCATCCAAAACTTCTGAAAAATGAAAAGGTATTACCTTTTGTTCAGGCAATTGTGCTTAGGAGTTAGCCATTCTCAGGAAAAGAAAGTATATGAAAAATTGCTTCAGAAGACTCTGTTTTATCCAGTGAATAACTTTTTTTAAAAAAAATTATTGTTTTCCTTTTGTATTCTTGAATGAGATCTAATATGCTATTTCTAGTATTATGGCAATACCTTATTTTCTAGGACACAGAAGCAGTGCTTTGTATTTTGGTCTCCCTGAATCTAAATATGTCAAAATAAAATAAAACAATATAATATAAAAATAAGCACAGATTATCTCCAAACCTAGCTTATTCTGTTTTCTATTTTGCATTCAGGCAACTTGGTTTGCTAGGGCTGGGACAGAAGAGGGTCTTAAGTTCTATGTGACTTTTAGGCTCAGATATATTTCTTCTGATATAGCCTCACTGGATGTTTGTATTTTAGACACAAGAATGTGACCTCTGGATTACTACTATATTGTATATATTTTTGTGAAATTTACTCCTTAAGATTATGTTTTTACTGCATGTAAAAAACCATCCAGAGCATCAAGTCAAAAGCTATTTTTCCAGATCTGGTCACATATTCATGCTAATCTACATGGGCACCAATATAAGCAGAAGGGGGCAATAGGTTCTCAGGGTTATGTTGGCATTTTAATAGGCAATAAAAAGCAAGTGACTTGGTCTTCTTACCTTCACAGAAAGACATTTAGCCCAACACGCTTTACAAAGGAGTAATTTATCATTTTTATCATGAACTAGAAGGCATTTCACCTACTGAAGAATGCTCCCCCTGGATTAAAACAAGCATGTTGATCACAGCTAAGGAAAGTGCTAAAGGTCAACTGATCAATTCCATTTGCTCTGACGCATTTGCATAATTCAAACTTCAGTCATATTTTGGGGTTTGTTAATGCTAAGTATGGTATATGTAGCAGAATAGAGGGAGGCAGGGGAGAAAGAAAATATTCATATTATGCATTTTCATATGCTGTCATTCCTCTTTTCTATCATTACCTTGTATTTCCAAGAGGCAGATACATTTCTTCCATTTTGCATCCCCCAAAAAAAAATAGAAAACAAGGAGGATTGGTATCAAAAGAGCCAGTTACTCAATGCATATTTATTGAAAACTCACTCAACATATAGGGCTATAGCTAGCAATTGGTGGTGTGCTTTTAAATGAATTGGGTTGTCATCATCCCCCCCACCCCAAGATATTAGTGCAACTGTCAATTCATATATCTATCATTTGCAGCAACAGCAGTATATACTCAGTGGGTACTTAGAAGATTCATAAAAACATACTAGATGTGCCAGAGAATCTCAGCCTTAGAAGCAAACTTTGGAAGTAATCCTATCTATCCTTCAGCCTCCAGAAAAGAGGGCACCTAATCCTTCTTGTTATTAAATATCTGTAGGGAAAAGGATGGTTTGACTTAAGTCAGTGACTCATTTCAGAATTTAACAACCCGCACAGTTTAGAATAATTTTTTTTTATGCTCACCATGAATACCTCCTACAGAAACTCATTTTCTCTTGTTCTCTTTTACTTCACAATAGCTATAAGAACTCTTGGTCAACATCCTTCCCAGAAAAACTTTCCACAGAACTATACCAACAGTTTACTGTTTCTTTTTTCTGCTTTTGTTATTGGTCTATAGACTATTTGCAGCATCAAATTTGTCAAGTTTTTCTAGAAGTCTTTGTGAATGATATTGTGGAGATATTCTGGGACACAGAATTGAGGGATTTGTTTCAATTCCATATTATTTGCTCTGAAAACAACTATCTAGGTAAGGCTCATAGGGAGACATTGTACAGGACAATTAAAACAGGCAATCCCCCAGGATGATGGTAGAGGTAAAGGGAAAGGCATGAAGAAAAATCTCTCCTCATCCTGTAGACTTAACAGGAAAAGGAGATCAATGGAGAGGAAGAGGCAAAAAACCTCCCAGAAATGCCATGTAATAGGAGGTAAATAGCAATCAGAAGCCAGGAGCAAAAGATTGAGCAAGAAAGGGTTGATACCATTGAGATTGAGTCACAATTGACAGAAGCAAGGTAGAGGAGCAAGGCAATTGCGAGAAGTGAGCCCCTACAAAAGGGTTGGGACCATGATGTGATATTTCAGGGACCAGAGTGGACCATGAAGTAGTTGGATAGAGTTGGAGAAGGAACATAGCCCTCCCATCAGAGCTTAGTACTCTGCGATAATGTTCTAGGTCCTTTGCCCTAGTTACAATTTAACAGATAAGTGACCAGGTAAATCATTTCATTTCTATGGCCCTAAATATCTTTGACTGTAAATTGACAGAAATTTGGTTAGATGTTGCCAAGATACCTCTAGCTCAGAAATTAAATATTCTAAAATATAATTATAAAATAAATGCAACATTTTTCAAGCACCTACTATTTGTAGTATGTAAGGCTGGATAGCTCCCTCACCATCCTCTTTGTGAACTCAAGGTATCAAGGTGCATCCCCTTTCAATCAATGGTTAATAATCCAATAGTTGATTATGAAGCAGCATAATGTGATAGATAATGATCTTAGCAGGATGACTTCAGAAACCCTGGAAAAAATTTTATGAACTGATGCAAAGTGAAGTGAACAGAACCAGGAGAAAAAGGCACAAAGTAACAGCAATATTGCAAGGGCAAGCAAAGGGTCAGTTATGTGACACAGTAGGTAAGTGCAGGACCTAAACACAAGAAGATGTCTTCCTGTGTTTATATCCAGTTTCAGACACTTACTACCTGTGTTACTATGGGAAAGTCATGGAACCTTGTTTGCCTCAGTTTCCTCATCCATAAAATGAAGTAGAAAAGGAAATGGGAAATCACTCCAATAAAGAAAACATCAAATGGTATCAACAAGAGTGAATGGTATCAACATGACTGAACAACCACAAGGATGATCAACT